>NC_073745.1:169699148-170014148 GCF_029784135.1 Toxorhynchites rutilus septentrionalis
CTGGTGGGCTTCCAGTATCGAGGAAAATGTGGAAATATCTAATCGTTACTGAAAATAATCTGCCAGTTCCTCTGATAATTTTCAAAATATATTCATGTGAAAGAGTTTAATTGAATTTTTTCTATCCATGTTACACTGTGATCAAATATGTTTCAATCAAGTGCTATTAACAGGTGGTTATCGAGTTGGCATTAACCACTGGTGGGCTTCCAGTATCGAGGAAAATGTGGAAATATCTAATCGTTACTGAAAATAATCTGTCAGTTCCTTTGGGAATTTTCAAAATATATTCATGTGAAAGAGTTTAATTGAATGTTTTCTATCCATGTTACACTGTGACCAAATATGTTTCAATCAAGTGCTATTAACAGGTGGTTATCGAGTTGGCATTAACCACTGGTGGGCTTCCAGTATCGAGGAAAATGTGGAAATATCTAATCGTTACTGAAAATAATCTGCCAGTTCCTTTGGGAATTTTCAAAATATATTCATGTGAAAGAGTTTAATTGAATGTTTTGTTACACTGTGACCAAATATGTTTCAATTAAGTGCTATTAACAGGTGGTTATCGAGTTGGCATTAACCACTGGTGGGCTTCCAGTATCGAGAAAGTTCCGGAAAGATCTAATCATTGCTGGAAAATAATCTGCCAGTTCCTTTGGGAATTTTCAAAATATATTCATGTGAAAGAGTTTAATTGAATGTTTTCTATCCATATAACACTGTGACCAAATATATTTCAATCAAGTGCTATTAACAGATGGTTATCGAGTTGGCATTAACCACTTGTGGGCTTTCAGTATCGAGGAAAATGTGGAAATATCTAATCGTTACTAAAAATAATCTGCCAGTTCCTTTGGGAATTTGCAAAATATATTCATGTGAAAGAGTTTAATTGAATGTTTTCTATCCATGTAACACTGTGACCAAATACATTTGGTTTTGTGGTTTTTCAATCAATCGCAATTAACAGGATAGCTTCAGAAGATTATTCTTCCCCATCAGTAGGATATTTCCGTATCCAATATTGTATGCGCCCGCAATCGATTATTGCTCAGTCGCCGAAAGTTCCGAGCTCAGAGAGTTCATTCCCCTCTAGTTTGCCTTCCAAATTGCCATCGTAAACCACACCTTCTCTCGATTCAATCACACACAAAAAGCATACTTAAGCGATATTCTGGTGGTGAGACACATTCATTTTTCGTGAGGACATCGACAAGACAACATCGTTGCCTAACGTGCTGGAAGAGGTGGACGGCGAAGGATCGACACATACACGCGCAGAACACTTTCCGTTAGGATGCCATTCAGCATCGAGAAAGTTCCGGAAAGATCTAATCATTGCTGGAAAATAATCTGCCAGTTCCTTTGGGAATTTTCAAAATATATTCATGTGAAAGAGTTTAATTGAATGTTTTCTATCCATGTAACACTGTGACCAAATATGTTTCAATCAAGTGCTATTAACAGATGGTTATCGAGTTGGTATTAACCACTGGTGGGCTTCCAGTATCGAGGAAAATGTGGAAATAACTAATCGTTACTGAAAATAATCTGCCAGTTCCTCTGGGAATTTTCAAAATATATTCATGTGAAAGAGTTTAATTGAATGTTTTCTATCCATGTAACACTGTGACCAAATATGTTTCAATCAAGTGCTATTAACAGGTGGTTATCGAGTTGGCATTAACCACTGGTGGGCTTCCAGTATCGAGGAAAATGTGGAAATATCTAATCGTTACTGAAAATAATCTGCCAGTTCCTTTGGGAATTTTCAAAATATATTCATGTGAAAGAGTTTAATTGAATGTTTTCTATCCATGTAACACTGTGACCAAATATATTTCAATCAAGTGCTATTAACAGGTGGTTATCGAGTTGGCATTAACCACTGGTGGGCTTCCAGTATCGAGGAAAATGTGGAAATATCTAATCGTTACTGAAAATAATCTGCCAGTTCCTTTGGGAATTTTCAAAATATATTCATGTGAACGAATTTAATTGAATGTTTTCTATCCATGTAACACTGTGACCAAATATTTTTTTTTTATCCAAAATATATATTTTATTAAGGCTCATATGGCGTCAGCCTAACGGGGCCGGGAGTTCAATATTTTGACAATGTTTGCTTAGACTATGTTAGTAATATGTAACCGATTACTCGCGGTTGACTCGAGGTTAGTATTACAAGTGTTCTCATAATTGGTATGTCGCAGTCTTCGATGCTCTGTACGTGTGCCCGACACGGGATACTTCCTATTGGGATGCAGCTGACCATTAATCAGCAACGCCATATCTAGCGTGGTGCGTCTTTCTCGAATCGAGGAATCCAGGATAGAATGGTCACTAACCGGCGCAATCATCAGCTCGTGTAGAGTTGTCATGAGCGATACAACCTTTGGCTCTTGTTGAATAATCAGTGGACTGCACAACCTTCGGCCCGTGCATCTGTAAAGAGTGTGTGTATGTATTGCCGCGACTAAGTAAAAGTTTATCGATCGGATAGGAGGGATATGAAACGGGGACACAACGAAGGAAACATCATTAAACGTTGACATCGGCGTTTCTGAGGAACAGGTATAGATGAAGCAGAAGATCAGGATCCCGGCTACCTAAGATATCCCGGACGGGGATATCCGATTGTCTGCCTTGTGCTCTCAGTGCTCTAGAGAGCAGAGAGCGAGCAGCATGGAACCGGATACACGACCAGACAACATGCTCGATGTCGTGGTAGCCATCGCCACAATCACAAAGATTGTTTGCTGCGAGCCCAATGCGATAGAGATGCGCGTTTAGGTTGTAGTGATTGCACATAAGCCGAGATATCACGCGAATGAAATCACGACCTACATTCAATCCCTTGAACCATGCACTCGTCGAGACCTTAGGGATAATCGTGTGTAACCAACGACCGAACTCATCTTCACTCCACATGCGCTGCCAACTTACGAGCGTATACTGACGAGGAATGTGGAAAAATTCATTATAAGCAATTTGCCTTTCAAAAAGTGTGCCTTCTAAAGCGCCCACCTTAGCTAGCGAGTCCGCTTTCTCATTCCCCGGAACCGAGCAATGAGAGGGAACCCATACTAAGGTAATCTTGAATAATTTTTCGACCAAAACACTCAATAGTTGTCTTATTCTAGTTAGGAAATAAGATGAGCGTTTATCAACCTTCATTGAGCAGATTGCCTCTATTGAGCTGAGACTGTCTGAAAAAATAAAATAGTGGTCGATGGGCAATGTTTCAATGATCCCTAATGCGTAATATATCGCACCCAGTTCAGCGACATACACGGAACAAGGATCTTTGAGTTTGAAAGATGCACTGGAATTTTCATTGAAGATGCCGAAGCCAGTGGACTCGTTTATGAATGAACCGTCAGTAAAGAACATTTTATCAGATCCAACTTTCCCATATTCTGCCGAAAATATCGGCGGAATAGAATCGGAGCGTAGGTGATCTGGGATTCCATGGATTTTTTGTCGCATGGACAGATCAAAAATGGCAGAGGAATTGCAGAAGTATGGGAAGCAAACTTGGTTGGAGATGCCTGGTGAAGGGTGCACGTCGTGGGTAAGGTACTCATGGTATATAGACATAAAACTTGACTGAGGAGTCAGTTGGAGTAGATTTTCGAAGTTATCAATCACCAATGGATTCATGATCTTGCAACGGATGAGAAATCTGTAGGATAATTCTGTAAACCGAAGAGTAAGCGGGGGTACTCCTGCCAAAACTTCGAGACTCATCGTATGTGTCGAATGCAAACACCCCATGGCTATACGCAAGCAACGATATTGTATTCTCTCCAGCTTGAGAATATGAATCCTGGCAGCTGATCGGAAGCAAAAACTGCCATATTCTAACACTGATAATATCGTTGTTTTGTACAACTGAATGAGGTCTCCTGGATGGGCACCCCACCATGTTCCGGTAATTGTTTGGAGAAAATTGATTCTTTGCTGGCATTTCTGTTTCAAATACGCAATGTGTCTCCCCCAGGTACACTTAGAATCAAAATATACACCCAGGTATTTGAAAAACATAGAGTGTTGGATCGTTTTGCCGGATAGGTGAAGCTGGAATTGGGCGGGTTCGTGCTTCCTAGAAAAAACGACCATTTCGGTTTTCTCCGTAGAGAATTCGATACCCAGCTTGAGGGCCCACGTGAACAGATTGTTCAGGGTATCTTGCAACGACTTTTGCAGAACGACGGGATTAGTACCCGTGATGGAAATAACTCCATCGTCTGCAAGTTGTCTCAGCGTGCAGTCTCTAGTTAGACAATCATCCATATCATTGACGTAAAAACTGTACAAGAGGGGGCTTAGGCAGGAGCCTTGCGGTAGGCCCATAAAACTGTAACGAGAAGATTTTGAGTTGCCATGAGAGAAAATCATGTGCTTTTCTGACAGTAAATTGTACAGGAAATTATTCAGAATTGGTGAAAGTCCACGATTATGAAGCTTCTCTGAGAGAATTTCCATGGAAACTGAATCAAATGCCCCTTTGATATCGAGAAAAACGGAAGCCATTTGTTCTTTGCGAGCAAATGCGATTTGGATTTCAGAAGATAGCAGCGCGAGACAATCATTTGTCCCTCTACCTCGGCGGAAGCCAAACTGCGTATTTGACAGCAAATTGTTTGTTTCGACCCACTTGTCCAAACGAAGTAGAATCATTTTCTCTAACAATTTACGAATACAGGATAACATTGCAATCGGCCTATACGAGTTGTGATCGCAAGCCGGCTTGTTGGGTTTCCGTATGGCTATCACTCTCACCTGTCTCCAGTCATGCGGGACAATATTCAGCTCCAGAAACTTGTTGAACAAGTTCAGCAAACGCTGTTTTGCCAAGTCGGGAAGATTCTTCAACAAGTTGAATTTAATCTTGTCCGACCCCGGAGCTGAATTGTTACATGAGAGAAGGGCAATTGAGAATTCCACCATCGAAAAATTCTCATAATCGCTTTGAAGTGGAATGTCGCGTACGACGTTTTGTGCAGGAACGGTGTCGGGGCAAACCTTCCTTGCAAAGTTAAAAATCCAACGGTCAGAGTATTCCTCACTTTCGTTTGTATGGTTCCAGCCACGCATTTTCCTCATAGCGGTCTCCCTTGACAAACCATTGACGAACTTCCGCCAATATCCACGCTTTTTTGCTTTAATCAAACCTTTTAGTTTGGCTTCTAGAGCTTGGTACTTTAGAAACCATTCCACTAATCCAGTTTTCCTGAATTTTTTGAAAGCGGATGATTTTTCAAGGTAGACCTTTGAACACTCCTTGTCCCACCAAAGTGATGGAGGACGACGTCGGAAAGTGGTAGCCGGTACACGTTTCTTTTGAGCTTGAAGTGCGCTTTCGTAAATCAAACTCGATATAAAGTTATACTCTTCGAGTGGAGGAAGTTCATGCATTGAAACAATTGCTTCAGATATTATTTCCGCAAATGTTCTCCAGTCAATATTCTTCGTGAGGTCATACGAAATATTGACTGACTCACGAGAGCTTGATTCATTAGCGATCGATAAAATTATTGGTAGGTGATCACTACCGTGGGGATCTTGGATTACCTTCCACATGCAATCCAGGGATAACGAAGAAGAGCATAGAGATATGTCTAGCATGCTTGCCCGTGCAGGAGGGTTGGCTATTCTGGTTGCTTCCCCAGTATTCAAAACTGTCAATTTGAAGTTGTCGCACAGATCATAAATCAAAGTGGCACGGTTGTCATCGTAGAGTGATCCCCATGCTGTTCCATGGGAGTTAAAATCACCTAAGATTACCCGCGGCTCCGGCATTGCCTCGATAGTATCAAAGAACTGATGGCGGCCTACCGTAGTTCTGGGAGGGATATATATCGAAGCAATGCAGAGTTCTTTGCCATTGATTTGTGTCTGGCAAGCAACAACTTCAATGCCTGTCATCGATGGGAGAGTGACTCTATAGAAGGAGTGACATTTTTTAATCCCCAATAGTACGCCACCAAACGAGTCATTTCGATCGAGGCGAATAATGTTGAAATCGTGGAAATTCAGCTCATCGGCTGAAGAAAGCCATGTTTCACAGAGAGAAAATACATCACAGTTAGAGCTGTGAACTAAAAATTTAAACTGATCTAGTTTAGGAATAATGCTTCTGCAATTCCACTGTATTACAGTGGTCAAATCCTTGACCTCTTGCACTGAATCAGGCATCGAGGGAAATGAACGCTGCCAAAAAACCACATTTTTCTTTCAAAAATGTTCTCACAATCGGAAGCAAACATAAAACTATGCTTTTAAGAGGGTCGTTTATATTTAAAGCATTTAAAATGTTGTCCACCAGGTCAGAAAGCGCAAGCAAACCAGATTGTGGCTGTTGCCTCGACCGCGAAAAAGGAGCAGACGTGTTGGGTGCTGCTCCGGGAAGTGCTGAGGACCCCTGGTGCGTAGAAGAACCGCTTAAACCAGGAGGTACTTGCTTCGGTCTATTCTCAGCACGTTCGATTCGAGTTTTCATTCCAACTTGGGAAGTTTCGGTTTTCTTTCTGGGGAGTGAAGGAAAAGAAGTAATTTTTCTTTTCCTGATGGCACCCTGCGATGTACCGGAACTTCCTGCATTGGGAGCGTCAGCAACAGGCTCGTCGTTCTGCAGAATGGAGTAGGGATTGTCCTGAGTCGTTGGAACGGGACTCTTAAGCATTTCTGCATAAGTCCGCTTGGAAAGTTCTTTTAAGGAACGCTTGATTTTTTCCCCTCGTTGTATGTACACCGGGCATTGAGTAAGATCATGAGGAGTCCCGCCGCAATGAAGACACTTGCGCTCTTTCGGACAAGGATTCTCATCATGGCTCTCTCCACAATCTGCGCAACGTTTTTTGTTGCAACAATAGGCGGCCGTGTGACCGAGTTGCATACATTTGTTGCATTTCATTACCCGGGGTACAAACAACCGAACAGGTAAACGAAGTGCACCTATTGCAACGTAGTTAGGAAGGGCGGAACCCTCAAATGTCACACGAAAAGAGTTTGTCCGATTGAGGACTCGTTTGTCATTTTTAAGTGACACAGATTTCAGTCGATCGCATGCAAGAATCTTCACACTTTTAAGTGAAGAGTTCTTGAAGCGACCGACACCATCGAGTATCTCTTTTCGAGTCAAACCCTTTTCGTTTATTACACCGTCTATTTCAACGTTGCAACAGGGTACGTATACGCGATACTCGATCGCAAAGAGATCACAGCGCAAATATGTTTCAATCAAGTGCTACTAACAGGTGGTTATCGAGTTGGCATTAACCACTGGTGGGCTTCCAGTATCGAGGAAAATGTGGAAATATCTAATCGTTACTGAAAATAATCTGCCAGTTCCTTTGGGAATTTTCAAAATATATTCATGTTAAAGAGTTTATTTGAATGTTTTCTTTCCATGTAACACTGTGATCAAATACATTTGGTTTTGTGGTTTTTCAATCAATCGCAATTAACAGGATAGCTTCAGAAGATTATTCTTCCCCATCAGTAGGATATTTCGTATCCAATATTGTATGCGCCCGCAATCGATTATTGCTCAGTCGCCGAAAGTTCCGAGCTCAGAGAGTTCATTCCCCTCTAGTTTGCCTTCCAAATTGCCATCGTAAACCACACCTTCTCTCGATTCAATCACACACAAAAAGCATACTTCAGCGATATTCTGGTGATGAGACACAAACATCATCAAGGCTATCGCAGGCAACCTAGCCTCTGGCCATAGAAAGACGCTGCTAAATGTTGTAAATGTTTGGTTGGTCCCACAAATCCTTTACGGAATAGGCACCTTCAGCCGTGGAGGGGACAGGGTGTTAAACACCATCCAACCAATTTACAATAAAGCAATTCGGCTCGCAATTGGCGCTTCCCTTCACCCACCTGGTAACAAAAGCCATCACTAATAAAGCCATCCGTCACTTGTCACTCCCCGAAAGCGACCACAATGTCCCATTAATACCTAGGGCTATAACATGGTTCAAAAATCTCACGAACAAAGATCTTCCCGATATATGTGAACGTTCATCTGCGACGGGAAGAAATTGGAACGTCAAACCGCCGAACATTAACCTTGAACTTCTCAAGGCAGTTCGGGCGGGAGACCCTTCTCCAAAAGTCAAAGCCTGCTTCAATAACCTCGTTACATCCAATTTTCAAATCAACCACCAGGTATACACAGATGGTTCAGTCAGTGCCGATGGAGTTGGATGTGGAATCTTTGAGAGTAGATACACTGGTAGCTTTTCTCTTCCACCGCAATGCTCCATCTTCAGTGCGGAAGCTTTCGCCCTTTTAATAGCTACCCAAGAATGCACCCATGATTTTCTTCCTACCACAATATTCTCAGACTCAGCTAGCTGTCTCCACGATCTTCTAAGTGGAAACAGTAAACACCCATGGATTAAGCAAACAGAAGAGTCTGCTTCAAATAAAAACATCTCCTTCTGCTGGGTTCCTGGTCACTCAGGAATCCGCGGAAATACAGCCGCCGACATACTGGCCGGCAAGGGCAGCAAAATAGAACCCCCAGACATGCCCTGTCCTCCATCTGACATTGTCCGCTGGGTAAAACAGCAAGTCCGTGAAAGTTGGGACATAGGTTGGATAAACAGCCGTCCCACTCATCTTCATAAAATTAAAAATTCCACTCTCCCTTGGGAGGACCGTCTCAATTGTAGGGAAAGGCAAGTCCTTACCCGTCTTCGAATTGGGCACACTAACTTCACCCACTCACACTTGTTCTGCAGAGCCGAAAAACCCCAATGTGCTTGCAACGAAGCTCCGGTTTCCGTTAGCCATCTTTTACTTGAATGTCAACATACCAAAGATGCTCGAGTCCGACACAACATAGGTCAGAGTCTCCGAGATATCCTCAGTAGAGACGAGACCCAAGAAACCAATTTAATTGCGTTTCTGAAAGAAACCGACTTCTTTGGTAAAATCTAAATCGAAATACTAAATACCTTGGAAATTGCTTATTAAAGTTCGCCACTTCACAGTCATGTATGCGTGTTTATGTGTGTATACACATGTATGTACGGGTCGGAAGGAAGGAATTCATACATGTATATACACGCATTCAATAATAATAAATAACAAATAATATAATATATACTTTCATACCCACATCTATCTTCTATCCATTACATTATACTTTAATCAACTTCCTATTCCTACAGCCACACTCACCAAGGAGGATAAATTCATTAAATAAACCTCTCCATTTTTCAGCTCTACTATATACCATTAAATTCAAAACCACTATATTTTATTATCTATTCAAACTGTATTTCATTTCATTTCACCCCACCCCACACCCACTCCTCCCCTCTTTCCTTCCCATACCACTCCCACCCCCTTCCACTCCACTAATCCCACCCAAATCCTTTCCACTCCTTTCCTTCCTATCCTCCTGAGAAGGGCCTTTTTGTTTTTTTGTTTTTGGAACACGCCTTTCGCAGGGTCACTTGTGCTTCGTTACTGCTTTGGTCCTCGGATCAGTAAATATTTACTTTTCTTTACAGCATATATTAAATATCTTATGAAGCATGGGATCTCTTCCTACCTTCTTCTTTAACCGAGGGTCGAGCGGACAGATCTGATGAGTGATTTTTTTGGTTTCCCTTTCGCCAGTCCCCTCTGGGCTGGTTTTATTGTGGCTCTTCACTGGGCTAGAGGCGAATGAACTGCAAAGTTTAAAGCCTCTTAAAAACAAAGAAAGAAAGAAAGTGAGACACATTCATTTTTCGTGAGGACATCGACAAGACAACATCGTTGCCTAACGTGCTGGAGGAGGTGGACGGCCAAAGGATCGACACATACACGCGCAGAACTCATTCCGTTAGGATGCCATTCAGCATCGAGAAAGTTCCGGAAAGATCTAATCATTGCTGGAAAATAATCTGCCAGTTCCTTTGGGAATTTTCAAAATATATTCATGTGAAAGAGTTTAATTGAATGTTTTCTATCCATATAACACTGTGACCAAATATATTTCAATCAAGTGCTATTAACAGATGGTTATCGAGTTGGCACTAACCACTTGTGGGCTTTCAGTATCGAGGAAAATGTGGAAATATCTAATCGTTACTAAAAATAATCTGCCAGTTCCTTTGGGAATTTTCAAAATATATTCATGTGAAAGAGTTTAATTGAATGTTTTCTATCCATATAACACTGTGACCAAATATATTTCAATCAAGTGCTATTACCAGATGGTTATCGAGTTGGCATTAACCACTTGTGGGCTTTCAGTATCGAGGAAAATGTGGAAATATCTAATCGTTACTAAAAATAATCTGCCAGTTCCTTTGGGAATTTTCAGAATATATTCATGTTAAAGAGTTTATTTGAATGTTTTCTTTCCATGTAACACTGTGATCAAATACATTTGGTTTTGTGGTTTTTCAATCAATCGCAATTAACAGGATAGCTTCAGAAGATTATTCTTCCCCATCAGTAGGATATTTCCGTATCCAATATTGTATGCGCCCGCAATCGATTATTGCTCAGTCGCCGAAAGTTCCGAGCTCAGAGAGTTCATTCCCCTCTAGTTTGCCTTCCAAATTGCCATCGTAAACCACGCCTTCTCTCGATTCAATCACGCACAAAAAGCATACTTAAACTATATTCTGGTGGTGAGATGCATTCATTTTTCGTGAGGACATCGACAAGACAACATCGTTGCTGAGGGTGCTCGACGGCGAAGGATCGAGATCTGCCCTGAAACGCAAGCAGTTTGTTTGAAACTGTGAGGGAGCACAGAGAAGCCGATCCTTCAGGAGAAGAGAAGGTGACCATCGAAGTAGCCGCTACATACACACATACACGCACGGAATTCTTTCCGTTTGGATGCCATTCAGCATTGAGAAAGATCCGGAAAATAATCTGCCAGTTCCTCTGGGAATTTAAAAATACATTCATGTGAAAGAGTTTATTTGAATGTTTTCTATCCATGTAACACTGTGACCAAATATGTCTCAATCAAGTGCTATTAACTGATGGTTATCAAGTTAGCATTAACCACTGGTGGGCTTCCAGTATCGAGGAAAATGTGGTAATATCTAATCGTTACTGAAAATAATCTGCCAGTTCCTTTGGGAATTTTCAAAATATATTCATGTTAAAGAGTTTATTTGAATGTTTTCTTTCCATGTAACACTGTGATCAAATACATTTGGTTTTGTGGTTTTTCAATCAATCGCAATTAACAGGATAGCTTCAGAAGATTATTCTTCCCCATCAGTAGGATATTTCCGTATCCAATATTGGTATGCGCCCGCAATCGATTATTGCTCAGTCGCCGAAAGTTCCGAGCTCAGAGAGTTCATTCCCCTCTAGTTTGCCTTCCAAATTGCCATCGTAAACCACGCCTTCTCTCGATTCAATCACGCACAAAAAGCATACTTAAACGATATTCTGGTGGTGAGATGCATTCATTTTTCGTGAGGACATCGACAAGACAACATCGTTGCTGAGGGTGCTCGACGGCGAAGGATCGAGATCTGCCCTGAAACGCAAGCAGTTTGTTTGAAACTGTGAGGGAGCACAGAGAAGCCGATCCTTCAGGAGAAGAGAAGGTGACCATCGAAGTAGCCGCTACATACACACATACACGCACGGAATTCTTTCCGTTTGGATGCCATTCAGCATTGAGAAAGATCCGGAAAATAATCTGCCAGTTCCTCTGGGAATTTAAAAATACATTCATGTGAAAGAGTTTATTTGAATGTTTTCTATCCATGTAACACTGTGACCAAATATGTCTCAATCAAGTGCTATTAACTGATGGTTATCAAGTTAGCATTAACCACTGGTGGGCTTCCAGTATCGAGGAAAATGTGGTAATATCTAATCGTTACTGAAAATAATTTGCCAGTTCCTCTGGGAATTTAAAATTACATTCATGTGAAAAAGTTTATTTGAATGTTTTCTATCCATGTAACACTGTGACCAAATACATTTGGTTTTGTGATTTTCAATCAATCGCAATTAACAGGATAGCTTCTGAAGATTATTGTTCCCCATCAGTAGGATATTTCCGTATCCAATATTGGATGCATAAAACCTTGTGCCTCCAACGTAACGCTCTCGTTTTCGAAGTCCCCCAAATATTCATTCATTCAGAATGAATTTAGATTCAACTTCAAACAAATGATCTCTAAATCAACGATAGTCCTACGTCACCCTTGCGGTTATACCATAGATATAACCCACTTCCTGTTTTTATCCAAAATATATATTTTATTAAGGCTCATATGGCGTCAGCCTAACGGGGCCGAGAGTTCAATATTTTGACAATATTTGCTTAGACTATGTTAGTAATATGTAACCGATTACTCGCGGTTGACTCGAGGTTAGTATTACAAGTGTTCTCATAATTGGTATGTCGCAGTCTTCGATGCTCTGTACGTGTGCCCGACACGGGATACTTCCTATTGGGATGCAGCTGACTATTAATCAGCAACGCCCCCCTAGTCTGTACCCCATATCTGCGTGCGTCTTTCTCGCCTCGAGGAATCCAGGATAGAATGGTCACTAGCCGGTGCAATCATCAGCTCGTGTAGGGTTGTCATGAGCGGTACAACCTTTGGCTCTTGTTGAATGATCAGTGGACTGCACAACCTTTGGCCCGTGTATCTGTAAAGAGTGTGTGTATGTATTGCCGCGACTAAGTAAAAGTTTATAGATCGGATAGGAGGGATATGAAACAGGGACACAACGAAGGAAACATCATTAAACGTTGACATTGGCGTTTCTGAGGGACAGGTATAGATGAAGCAGAAGATCAGGATCACGGCTACCTAAGATATCCCGGACGGGGATATCCGATTGTCTGCCTTGTGCTCTCAGTGCTCTAGAGAGCTGAGAGCGAGCAGCATGGAACCGGATACACGACCAAACAGCATGCTCGATGTCGTGGTAGCCATCGCCACAATCACAAAGATTGTTTGCTGCAAGCCCAATGCGATAGAGATGCGCGTTTAGGTTGTAGTGATTGGACATAAGCCGAGACATCACGCGAATGAAATCACGACCTACATTCAATCCCTTGAACCATGCACTCGTCGAGACCTTAGGGATAATCGTGTGTAACCAACGACCGAACTCATCACCACTCCACATGCGTTGCCAACTTACGAGCGTATACTGACGAGAAATGTGGAAAAATTCATTATAAGCAATTTGCCTTTCAAAAAGTGTGCCTTCTAAAGCGCCCACCTTAGCTAGCGAGTCCGCTTTCTCATTCCCCGGAATCGAGCAATGAGAGGGAACCCATGCTAAGGTAATCTTGAATAATTTTTCGACCAAAACACTCAATAGTTGTCTTATTCTTGTTAGGAAATAAGATGAGCATTTATCAACTTTCATTGAGCGGATATTCTTTCCTTTCCCATATTCTTTCCTTTCCCATATTTCTATTCTATAGACTTTCCCATATTCTGCCGAAAATATCGGCGGAATAGAATCGGAGCGTAGGTGATCTGGGATTCCATGGATTTTTTGTCGCATGGACAGATCAAAAATGACAGAGGAATTGCAGAAGTAAGGGAAGCAAACTTGGTTGGAGATGCCTGGTGAAGGGTGCACGTCGTGGGTAAGGTACTCATGGTATAAAGACTTAAAACTTGACTGAGGAGTCAGTTGGAGTAGATTTTCGAAGTTATCAATCACCAATGGATTCATGATCTTGCAACGGATGAGAAATCTGTAGGATAATTATGTGAACCGAAGAGTAAGCGGGGGTACTCCTACCAAAACTTCGAGACTCATCGTATGTGTCGAATGCAAACACCCCATGGCTATACGCAAGCAACGATATTGTATTCTCTCCAGCTTGAGAATATGAATCCTGGCAGCTGATCGGAAGCAAAAACTGCCATATTCTAACACTGATAATATCGTTGTTTTGTACAACTGAATGAGGTCTCCTGGATGGGCACCCCACCATGTTCCGGTAATTGTTTGGAGAAAATTGATTCTTTGCTGGCATTTCTGTTTCAAATACACAATGTGTCTCCCCCAGGTACACTTAGAATCAAAATATACACCCAGGTATTTGAAAAACATAGAGTGTTGGATCGTTTTGCCGGATAGGTGAAGCTGGAATTGGGCGGGTTCGTGCTTCCTAGAAAAAACGACCATTTCAGTTTTATCCGTAGAGAATTCGATACCCAGCTTGAGGGCCCACGTGAACAGATTGTTCAGGGTATCTTGCAATGACTTTTGCAGAACGACGGGATTAGTACCCGTGATGGAAATAACTCCATCGTCTGCAAGTTGTCTCAGCGTGCAGTCTCTAGTTAGACAATCATCTATATCATTGACGTCAAAACTGTACAAGAGGGGGCTTAGGCAGGAGCCTTGTGTGTGTGTGTTTAAAAATATATTACTCGAGATATTTATAAAATGGTGGGAAAGATACAGGAATCATTTTAGATTCGAAACTAACGCTCCAAGAAAATACTTCATACGTCGTTTCCAAGGCATCAAAAGCTCTTGGCCGACATACAATGCCTTAAAGTTTTATACTGTTCGCTGGTTCGCTCGATCTTGGAGTACTCATCCGAAGTTTGGGCTCCTTATTACGACAACAGCATCCGAAGAATTGAGTCCGTCCAACGCAAATTTGTACGCTTCGCTCTACGTCGATTACCCTGGAATGATCCTCAGAACCTCCCCAGCTACGAAGATCGCTGCAAGCTTTCGGGATTAAATATGCTCTGCGAGTGTCGCAATACATCGAAAGCTCTGTTTGTTTTCGATCTCTTACAAGGGAATATCGATTGCCCAAAATTACTACGACAAATAAATTTCAATACCAGAAGGAGAAATCTGCACAATCACGATACAAACGCAAAAACTTCATACGTCGTTTCCAAGGCATCAAAAGCTTTTGGTTTTACGTTTCGTATCACCAAACATTTCACCGACATACAATGCCTCAAAGCTTTATACTGTTCGCTGGTTCGCTCGATCTTGGAGTACTCATCCGTAGTTTGGGCTCCTTATTACGACAACAGCATCCGAAGAATTGAGTTCGTCCAACGCAAATTTGTACGCTTCGCTCTACGTCGATTACCCTGGAATGATCCTCAGAACCTCCTCAGCTATGAAGATCGCTGCAAGCTTTTGGGATTAAATGACGCAATACATCGAAAGCTCAGTTTGTTTTCGATCTCTTACAAGGGAATATCGATAGCCCAGAATTACTACGACAAATAAATTTCAATACCAGAAGGAGAAATCTGCGCAATCACGATTTTCTTCGTCTTCTAACATGGCGCACTAACTATGCCTACCATGAGCCTGTTGCAAGCATGGCTCGCGTATTTAATGACCAAATCGAACTCATTGACTTCAATTTAACGAGAGAATCTATAAAAAGCCACCTCCTCCGTAACCGATAGCGTAAGATAGATTAAGATAATTTTTGTATCATTTGGGTTGTAATTGAACCTGTTGATAGATGTAAATGTAAATAAATAAATAAATAAAATAAGAAACGCGGAAATAGAAATAATAAATGAAAGTCTGAACAAATTGTGTAACGAACAGATGAGTTGGAATAAGAAAATGCAGAAGGACCAACAGATGAAAACGTAGAAGAGAATCAAGAAAACCAGGGAAGAGAAAACGCAAATAACGAGGAAAGTTCAGTAGACAATGAAGATGTTGAAATTATAGCAGAAGAAGAAAAAGAACAATTAATGATGGTTGTGAGTCAATTGTGAAGTGTTCGTAATAATTCGTAATAATTATATAAATATAGGTAAACCTTGACTGGTATAATGAGTAAATTATAATCTGAGTGTATATTCCGTTTAACGGTCACCAACACAGTTATGGTGTAAATGTCATAACGCAGACGAAGGTCTGAACGAAGCGAGAGATAAAAAGTAAAGGCATTCGTATTCGAGTGCTCACTCCGAACAGTTGGTTTATTTTAATCAGTGAAAGAAAGAATATAACAAGTGGCGACGAGGAAAAAGGACTCCAAAAGAAAGGACGGCGAGGAATCATTTTCAATTGGTATTATACATCCTTGTACCATTGAAAAAGAATATAAAAGCATCGCAGCCCATAGACGCCAACGGACGCCATTACGCTGAAGGAATAATAGATTTATTATTCCTTTGTTATCGGATTGAGGTGTCCTGTCGTAGCTCCTGGTGAGTTTCCAGCGCTTCCACTTCATCCTTATTATCAGCGCAATCGATCTGGTTTCGATAGTGGCTCGTTCTTGTCGGCTCGTCCTTCTTGAGCAGTGTCGGATCAGGCTGCACTGCAGCATCAATTTGTGCGCTAGCCAAAGGGTGAAGTCCGCTAGCAGATACAGTGATTTCAATCCGAGTCGGCAACAGCTGAGAGGTATTTCTGGTGAGTCAGTTTTTTTCTTTACCTTTTTCTGAAGAATAAGTGGCAGTCATTATCTGCGATAATTTTTATTTTTCTTACAATACAATATGGCTCAATCGAATATTAATAGTACTTTGGAACCATTCCGCAAGGGAAATTCCTTTAGTGACTGGGTTGAACGTTTAGGTTTTTTCTTTAATATGAATAAGGTTCTCGAGGGGGAGAAACGAGACCATTTCATAACCTTGAGTGGCCCTGTAATTTTTAGAGAGCTTAAATTATTGTATCCCAACAGCAATTTAGCTGATGTTTCTTATGAAGATATGGTTGCTAAATTAAAGGCACGACTGGACAAGACCGAATCAGATCTTGTGCAGCGATTAAAGTTTAATGTGAGAGTACAGCAGCCGGATGAATCGTTAGAGGATTTCGTGCTGTCTGTGAAACTTCAAGCGGAATTCTGTAATTTTGAAAATTTCAAAGAAATGGCTGTTAGGGATCGCATTGTAGCGGGTGTTCATGATAAAGCTCTTCAGCAAAGACTTTTGAACGAAGAAAAACTTACTTTGCAAACTGCGGAAAAGTTGATTGCGACTTGGGAAATCGCTAAAAACAATGTAAAAAACATGGATTATAATAATACTGCAAGTCTAATAGCTTCGATGAAACCCAGAGGGAGTCCAATGGGATCAAGTATGCGGAAATTAGCAACTACTTTTGAACTAGCTGCCAGATCCAATGGTATGACTGGTGCTGAGCAGAACAAAGGTGCAGTTAAGAGCCGGTTAGGTTATTCACCGTACCAAAGTGATCATCGGCAAAATCTTTTCTAAAGTTTTAGCGAAAAGTGAAAAGAAATTGGTTGTTGTGAATGGGTCAAAACTTATGATTGAAGGTGAAGTAGATGTATTGGTGAATTTTAAAGGAAATTCTAAAATTTTAAGGCTTTTGGTGTTGGATACCAGCAACAATTTTACACCTTTGATTGGAAGGCCATGGTTGGATGTTTTTTTTTTCCAGATTGGAGGATTTTTTTGTGAATTCCATTTGTTCTAATTTTGATACAAATTGTACAGAAGAAGATGAAATTAAAATGAAGTACAAAGATGTTTTTGTTAAAAATTTTTCTTCCCCAATCCAGGGTTTTGAAGCGGATTTAGTTTTAAAATCTGAAGTTCCAATTTTTAAAAAGGCTTATCAAGTTCCTTATCGTTTAAGGGATAAAGTCGTAGAATATTTACAGAAACTAGAAGATGAGAAGGTGATAACACCAATCAAGACGAGTGAATGGGCTTCCCCTGTAATTGTAGTAATGAAAAAGAATAATGAAATAAGACTAGTGATAGATTGCAAGGTTTCGATCAATAAATTTATTATTCCAAATACTTATCCTTTACCCACATCTCAAGATGTTTTTGCCGGTTTAGCTGGATGTAAGATTTTTTGCTCCTTGGATCTCGAGGGTGCTTATACTCAGTTGTCATTATCAGAGAGATCCAAAGAATTTATGGTAATAAATACTATTAAAGGGCTTTACAAATACAACCGCTTACCACAAGGCGCGTCATCCAGTGCTGCAATTTTCCAGCAAGTAATGGATCAGGTTCTACATGGAATTGAGCATGTTTCAGTATATTTGGATGATGTTTTGATCGCAGGAAAAGACTTGAACAATTGCAAAGAAAAACTGTTAATGGTGCTGGACAAACTTCAGAAAGCCAATATCAAAGTAAACTGGGACAAATGTCGATTTTTTGTAACGGAATTAGTTCATCTGGGACATATTATCAGCGAAAATGGTTTGAGGCCATGTTTAGACAAAATTTCTACAATAAATAAAGCAAAGTTGCCTCAAAATGAGACGGAACTGAAGTCATTTTTAGGATTAATCAATTACTATCATAAATTCATTCCTAATTTGTCTTCGAAGCTTTATTATTTATATAAATTATTGAAAACAGATGTTAAATTTAACTGGGATCGCAATTGTAATGAAGCCTTCATAGAAAGTAAAAAAGCACTCGTGGAAGCACAATTTTTAGAATTTTATGATCCCAATAAGCCAATTGTAATAGTTTCTGATGCTTCCGGTTATGGCTTGGGTGGAGTGATGGCTCATCTAATTGACGGTGTTGAAAAACCAATTTATTTCACATCTTTTTCGTTGAATGCAGCTCAACAAAAATATCCAATTCTGCATTTGGAGGCATTGGCTTTGGTTTGTACTGTGAGAAAGTTTCATAAGTTTGTGTTTGGCAAAAAGTTTTGACGTAGGACTACGTCTAACTGGAAGATATAGGGGGTGAAATGGGAATCTAGGCACTGAACAAGTAGGAAAAAATGCAAGATTTGGAACGCTTATAACTCGAGCATTTCTCAATAGATCGCAAAGGTTTTTGCATCAATTGATAGGAAATATATCTACGCATCTATCATAACGAATAACATTTCATTTTTCTTGAGATAAATAATTGAATAATTGTGAAATATCAAGCATTGTCAAAATGCACTATGTGCCCATTTTTGATTGGTCCATTTTGTGCTCCTCAAATCGTACCGACCAAAACGGGCAACCAGAGCAGCAGCGAAATAGAATGAAGCACGATTGAAAAGGAAAAAGAAAAAATATGAACGAAACATTGGTCGCAGTCTCACACATGCGTAATTCTCGAGCCAGCCAGTCAGCTTAAAAATCCCCGCTCCGCTGCCGTAACGATCATTCTCATTCAAACCGTACACCACATCAGTTCGCATCACAACACATCAATAAACCAACCCAGGCAGCCATGTCTGGACATGGCAAAGGAGGAAAAGTGAAGGGAAAGGCAAAATCCCGCTCGAACCGTGTTGGTCTGGAGTTTCCCGCAAGGGTAGCTAGGCCGAGCCGGCGTTATATAGTTTCGGCCGCCGAAGTGATCGAGTTAGCTGGCAAAGCTGCTCGCGACGATAAGAAACCCCGCATTCGGAACAGAACACATTCGGTTCGGTGGACATCAAGACAACAGGCAGTTGCAGCGAGTGGCGAGTGGCAAACGCAATAGAAAAACGGCATCGGGTAGCATAAGAAAAAAGTTTGTTCTTTATACAAACTGCTTTGGTGGCAAATCCAGAACAAGGCGGCATCGAGGGCGTTCGAAATGGTTTTTTTCAAAACCACGAGTACAAAGTTTTCTAAATTGGAACCATTCCATAAAACAAGGCGCTTTTCAGGGCCATTAAACCTTCCAAAAAAGAGTTTAGGAAATACAGTTCAATGCTTTCTAAAACATTATCCAAAATAATAATAAAACACAAATTGATGTTTTCATAATTTGTTTGCCAGGATCTGATGAGTATGTGAATTTGGCAGTTGTTCTGAGCTTATTGATAGTTGGGGACTTTCCTGATTATTCAATTTTCACCAATTCTTAAATTGTTCCCAGATTGAAAGTACATTAATTTACAATTAGTTCGACATTTAGCTAATTGGACGGACATGTTATGCGACTTATTTTTTTTGTAAACATAGAGATCCAAATTATGACCCAAATTGAAAGTCGACACTGTACCACTGTCATCGCAAATGTTCAATTACAGGTTAAAATCGCCTCCAATGCGACACTGAGTGGCGCTTCGGCACGTCGCATTGAATGTAATTTACTGTACAATATGTCACAAAGCTGGATGAGAAGAAATTTTCCAACTGTGAAAGCTGTGGCGAGTGGCAACAAATCGCTAAACAGGAAGGTTTAGCCGAACACGATGGGGATATCGAGTGATAACAAAACAATAAACTCTTTAGATTGAAGATAATTTTGTGATCCTGACCCTTTTTAGCCTGCATGTGAATCCAACGAGCGAACAAATCGTAATGAATGTATTTTTTTGCCATCGCTCCCTTTTAACGCTCATTCGTTCGTCTCGTTGGACTCGCCCCTCTGGCTGAGTCTGCCGATTTGTCTCTATCCTGTGAGTGTGTACCGCTAGAGTTCTAAATTGGAACCATTCCATAAAACAAGGCGCTTTTCAGGGCCATTAAACCTTCCAAAAAAGAGTTTAGGAAATACAGTTCAATGCTTTCTAAAACAAATGGTCGTGATGGACGTACATGGGGATCAAAGACAATGTAAAGATGTATTCCATGTACGGGGCTAGGTGGTGAGCCTTCATAAAAAACGCAAAAACACAACGCCAAAGGTTCTTTTCAGAACCACCAACATGTTCATAAAGAGTAAACAGTAAACTAATCCATTTTTCAGGTAGATAGGTAGGTATTCACGTAGGAGAAGAAAATAAAACAATATATTTAAAATATATATTTAACAAAAGCTGTCCCCTTTGTATAGTCCTACGTCACTCCGGTTATGTCCCCGACATTACCCACCCGTCTTTTTTATTTATACAGATCATAAACCTTTAGTCGGCATTTTCGGTAAAGAAGGAATGAATACAATTTATGCTACTAGATTGCAGAGATTTATATTGGAACTGTCGATTTACGAATTTGAAATTAATTATAGACCTTCAAAACGCTTGGGAAACGCTGATTTTTGTTCACGTTTTCCATTAGATCAACCTGTCCCTGTTGAATTTGACTTGAATATAATCAATAGTATTAATTTTAGTAGGGAAATTCCTATAGATTTTACTGTGATAGCTAGTAAAACCAAAGAAGATGAATTTTTACAGAATGTTATTTCATTCATGACAAATGGTTGGCCCGCAAAAGTAAACAAGCAATACATAGATGTGCATGCTAATCAGCAAGATTTAGAATTGGTGGATGAATGTCTACTATATCAAAATAGAGTAGTAGTACCTGTAGCAATGAAAAAACGAATTTTAAAACTTTTACATGCCAATCATGCAGGGATTGTTAAAATGAAGAGACTAGCTAGACAATGTGTTTATTGGTTTGGTGTAAATTCCGACATTGAAAATTATGTAAAGGCTTGCGATATATGCAACAGTATGATGATTGTACCAAAGACAAAAACTGAGTCCAAGTGGATACCAACAACAAGACCTTTTAGCAGAATCCACATTGATTTTTTCCACTTAGAGCACCGCACATATCTGTTAGTGGTTGATAGTTATTCTAAATGGGTTGAGATAGAGCTGATGCGCGATGGCACAGACTGTAAGAAGATTTTGATAAAATTAGTAGCGCTATTCGCTAGGTTTGGATTACCAGACGTTGTGGTATCAGACGGAGGTCCTCCATTCAATGCGCATGCTTTTGTGAACTTTTTGAAGCAACAAGGAATTAATGTTCTAAAGAGTCCACCGTATAATCCATCTAGCAATGGACAAGCTGAAAGATTGGTGAGAACTGTAAAAGATGTACTTAAAAAGTTTTTAATTGATCCTGAATTTACACATCTGCATGCAGAGGATCAGATCAGCTTATTCTTAATGAATTATAGAAATAACTGTCTTTCCTTTGATAGAAATTTTCCTTCCCAAATGATTTTTTCTTATAAGCCTAAAACAATATTGGATTTGCTTAATCCAAAAAATTATTATAAAAAGTTTTTGTGGGAAGAACATAAGCATTATGATCAGACTACTAATGAAAAAGTCCCAGTAATTGATGATTTTGGTTCGAAGGATGGCGGGAATATCCCGAAAAGCCTAATAGATCCTTTCGACAATCTGACACCGGGGGATGAAGTTTGGTTCAGAAACCATAACCCTCATCATACAGCTAAATGGATCAAAGCAGATTTTATTAAAAGGCTTTCTCGCAATACTTTTCAGATTCAAATTGGAAACGTGCTAGCTATGGCGCATCGCGGTCAACTACGAATGAGTAAATGTGATGGTACTCACGAAAAACCCAATATTCGCTTGGTCCGGCAACGGCCGAGGTTAGACATCAGTGGTACCAGCCAGGAGGAGATTCACGGGTTCTCAAACGAAGAGATCCGGTGTAGGAGGAAAAGAAAAATCATGGTTGAAAGTTCAACGCAAGATATCGATGAATTGCCGAATGGTTTTCCAAGGCGCTCGAAAAGAATAAGAAGAGCGAATGTTAACGAAGATTATATTTATAATGTTGTTCACAGTTAGTGATGTCGAATTATTGTATTAGCATTAGTGAAGATTCTTGAATTATTTAAAATGGATTATAAATGTATATTTGAATTTTTTGAAACATGAAGTAAAAAGTCCTGAGAATAGTTAGAATTCTGAGCTTCCAAAAGGGGAAGAGCTGAAGTGTTCGTAATAATTATATATTTACCTTGACTGGTATAATGAGTAAATTATAATCTGAGTGTATATTCCGTTTAACGGTCACCAACACAGTTATGGTGTAAATGTCATAACGTAGACGAAGGTCTGAACGAAGCGAGAGATAAAAAGTAAAGGCATTCGTATTCGAGTGCTCACTCCGAACAGTTGGTTTATTTTAATCAGTGAAAGAAAGAATATAACAAATTGTTGCAAAGCATCAAGGTTTTAGAATCGAAACAGCGTGCTGAAGAGAAACATGAAAACCATAATAGTACCAGAATCGATGAAAATCCTAATTTCAACAAGCAGTTGGAGAAACCTAGATCAAATCCAGCAGATTTCCTGACATGGTTAAATGATAGGAACAAATCGTTAGAAAGTCCGCATAGTCAATCTCTGAACAAACAGGTTCGACGGGTAGGTGAGACAGGTTCAAATGGTAGAGATAGAGTGATAGACAGTATTAACCGTTTGCCCATTCATAAATGGAACATTCGTTACGATGGAATGGATAACGGGAGAAAATTGAACGAATTCTTGAAGGAGATAGAATTCAATACTCGATCGGAAAGTTTTTCCGAAATTGATTTATTTCAATGTCCTCATCAGCTGTTCACGCAGAAAGCGTGATCGGGGTTCATAGAAGTAAATGGTAACAACGAATTAGGAACATGGCAGAAGTTAGTAGAGGAATTGAAAAATGAGTTCTTACCAATCGATATCGATTATGAGTACGAACGTCAAGCGAATAATCGAGAACAAGGTCCTAGAGAGAAGTTTCAGGACTATTACTTGGACATGGTCCGAATCTTCCGCTGCATGTCTTATCCTTGGGAGGAAAAAAAAGACGGGTGGGTAATGTCGGGGACATAACCGGAGTGACGTAGGACTATACACAGGGGACAGCTTTTGTTAAATATATATTTTAAATATATTGTTTTATTTTCTTCTCCTACGTGAATACCTACCTATCTACCTGAAAAATGGATTAGTTTACTGTTTACTCTTTATGAATATGTTGATGGTTCTGAAAAGAACCTTTGGTGTTGTGTTTTTGTTATCACTCGATATTCCCATCTTGTTCGGTTAAACCTTCCTGTTTAGCTATTGCGTTTGCCACTCGCCACAGCTTTCACAGTTGGAAAATGTCTTCCCATCCAGCTTGTGACATGTTGTTCAGTAAATTACATTTAATGCGACGTGCCGGAGAAACACTTTGCCACTCACTGAAACTAATTGTTGCCTTGATGAGCGCCGAACCGAAGCTGCTCTGTTCTTGATGCGGGTTTTCTGATTGTCGTGAGCAGCTTTGCAAGCCAACTCGAGCACTCCGACGGCCGAAACTCTATAATCGCTGTTAGGTATACTGGTGCTTCGGCACCAATCCGTTCGGCCTAGTTACCCTTGCGGAGCAATCAGTGAATGCGACCAACAGGGAACTGGAGACCTGCACGGTTCGAGTGAGACTTTGCCTTTCCCTTAACTTGTCCTCCTTTGTTACGTCCACGATGCCGATGCCGTACAACCACACGGGTTTACGGTTTGAAAGAAAATAAGATATTTTTTGGGGTCCGCGTGTTTTATACTCTAGCGGTACATACTCACAGGATAGAGACAAATCGGTAGACTTAGCCAGAGGGACGAGTCCAACGAGGCGAACGAATGAGTGTTAAAAGGGAGCGATGGCAAAAAAATACATTCATTACGATTTGTTCGCTCGTTGGATTCACATGCAGGCTAAAAAGGGTCCTTTTCAGGATCACAAAATTATCTTCAATCTAAAGAGTTTATTGTTTTGTTATCACTCGATATCCTCATCTTGTTCGGCTAAACCTTCTTGTTTAGAGATTTGTTGCCACTCGCCACAGCTTTCACAGTTGGAAAATTTCTTCCCATCCAGCTTTGTCACATGTTGTACAGTAAATTACATTCAATGCGACGTGCCGAAGCGCCACTCAGTATCGCATTGGAGGCGATTTTAACCTGTAATTGAACATTTGCGATGACAGTGGTACAGTGTCGACTTTCAATGTGGGGTCATAATTTGGATCTCTATGTTTACAAAAATTTCCAACTAAATAAGTCGCATTACATGTCCGTCCAAAGCTTAATGTCGAACTAATTGTAAATTACTGTACTTTCAATCTGGAAACAATTTAAGAATTGGTGAAAATTGAATAATCAGGAAAGTCCCCAACTATCAATAAGCTCAGAACAACTGTCAAATTCACATACTCATCAGATCCTGGAAAACAAATTATGAAAAAATCAATTTGTGTTTTATTGTTATTTTGGATAATGTTTTAGAAAGCATTGAACTGTATTTCTTAAACTCTTTTTTGGAAGGTTTAATGGCCCTGAAAAGCGCCTTGTTTTATGGAATGGTTCCAATTTAGAAAACTTAGTACTCGTGGTATTGAAGAAAACCATTTCGAACGCCCTTGATGCCGCCTTGTTCTGGATTTGCCACCAAAGCAGATTGTATAAAGAACAAACTTTTTTCTTCTGCTACCAACCGTTTTGCGATTGCGTTTGGCACTCGCTACTCGCTGCAACTGCCTGTTGTCTTGATGTCCACCGAACCGAATGTGTTCTGTTCCGAATGCGGGTTTTCTTATCGTCGCGAGCAGCTTTGCCAGCTAACTCGATCACTTCGGCGGCCGAAACTATATAACGACGGCTAGGTGGACTGGTGCACTGGTATTAACGCGCTCGGCCTAGCTACCCTTGCGGGGAACTCCAGATCAACACGGTTCGAGCGGGATTTTGCCTTTCCCTTCACTTTTCCTCCTTTACCATGTCCAGACATGGCTGCTTGGGTTGGTTTGTTGATGCGTTGTGATGAGAACCGATGTGGTGTACGGTTTGAATGAGAATGATCGTTACGGCAACGGAGCGGGGATTTTTAAGCTGACTGGCTGGCTCGAGAATTACGCATGTGTGAGACTGCGACCAATATTTCGTTCATTTTTTTCTTTTTCCTTTCCAATCGTGCTTCATTATATTTCGCTGCTGTTCTGGTTGCCCGTTTTGGTCGGTACGATTTGAGGAGCACAAAATGGACCAATCAAAAATGGGCACATAGTGCATTTTGACAATGCTTGATATTTCACAATTATTCAATTATTTATCTCAAGAAAAAATGAAATGTTATTCGTTATGATAGATGCGTAGATATATTTCCTATCAATTGATGCAAAAACCTTTGCGATCTATTGAGAAATGCTCGAGTTATAAGCGTTCCAAATCTTGCATTTTTTCCTACTTGTTCAGTGCCTAGATTTCCATTTCACCCCCTATATCTTCCGGTTAGACGTAGTCCTACGTCAAAATATATAAGAAAGGGGCGTTTGGTTTTTATTTGTTTATGTAATGGATGTAAGTAAAATTATGTGAAAAATATGGAGAAAGTTGATTATAGTTGAGAATTAACTATTAAGAATTAGTTGGATGGGTGTTGGTTTCCCTTGGAAGAGTGTTTATTCTTTTTGGGTTTTGTGTCAGTTTTGTTTGGTGGATGTATGTTATTGTCTTTTGGTTGTATCTTGTTGTCTTTCGTGTTGGTGTTTTGTGAGTTGTTGTTTTGTGTGTTATTAGTTTGTGTGTTGTTGTTTTGTGTGTTGTTGTTTTGTGTGTTGCTGTTTTGTTTGGTGTTGTTTGGTGTGTTGCTGTTTTAGCTGGTGTTGTCTTTGGTTGGTGTGGTTTCCGTCGATTTCTGATTATTTCGTACCGTTTTTCTTAGCTTCTCTTTGTTCTGGCGAAGTTCATCTTCCGAGGTTTTCAAATCTTCAGAAGATGTGCTGTTGGCTGTAATCTTCCTTTTAGTTTTTCTCGGGGCTTCCGAGGCTACCATGGACACATCGGAATCATCTGATTCGGTTGATGAGTTGTCCGATTCGGAAATGTTGGATACAACTACAGATGGGGTACTATCGCGACTTATTTCTGGACTTGTGTTAGCTGAAACGCAACTGCACTTACACTTGTTGCAGCTGGCAGTAGGTTTTTGGAGTGCACTCAACCTGTCTTGCAGGATACCCGCATAAGTTGGTACTTTATTGACGTGGGACTACGTCTAACCGGAATATATGGAGGGTAAAATGAAAACCTAAACACAGAACATGCAGGAAAAAATGAAAGATTTCGAATGCTTATAGCTCGAACATTTCGTACTGGATAGGAGAGATGTTTGCATCACTTGATAGGAAATATTTCTACGCATCTATCGCAACTAACAAAATGTTGTTTTTCATTAGATAAACAATTGAATAACTGTAAAATATTAGGCGTTATCTAAACGCCCTAACTGCATCGTTTTGATTGGCCCGATTTACGGTTTCCCTAACACAACCATCAAAACCAAGCAGCCTTGGGGAAATCGGCATTGCAAATACATGAAAGTAGGGGGACTTTTGTTCTCATCGAAAAATGTTCCCTAACACAGACTTGAAAACCAAGCAGCGAAATCGGCATTGCAAGCACACGAAAGAGCCTAGAGGCGAGTGAACTGAAAAGTTTAAACCCTCTTAAAGCCAAAAAGAAGAAAAAGAACACACGAAAGTAGGGGGAACTTTTGTTCCCACCGAAATGTGTTCCCTAATAGAGATTTCTGAACCAAGGTGCCTGGAGAAATCGGTATTTCAAATTCATGCAAGTCGGGGGTATTTTTGTTCCGACTAACACAGACTTGAAAACCAAGCAGCGAAATCGGCATTGCAAGCACACGAAAGAGCCTAGAGGCGAGTGAACTGAAAAGTTTAAACCCTCTTAAAGCCAAAAAGAAGACCTTGCCTTTGTGCAGAGTGGAATATGTCTGTCCTAACATGATCTTCTAAACTTAGGAACCTGGGAAAATCGTGCAGCCACTAGAAGCGAATGAACTTCCCAGTTTCAAGCAAATTCGAGATTCGAGAAGTATGTACACTTTTGGGATGTAAACTTCAGAGGGAAATGTAAAATAAAATAATCGTTTGATAATTTTTTTTTTGTCTTTATTGGAAAGATTTTCAGCCTTAGGCTGGTTCATCAAACGTTTGATAATTCTTCCGTACATATATTTTGTTCTAGTCATCATACCAAACGTAAAAGGTCCGTCATTAAATTTACGAAGTAACGAAGAACAATCAATCACAATAAATGAATTGACTTTACACGGCATTTGTTCATTTTTTTCACTCACAGAGCAAATATATTGAACTCAATTGAATTTGGAAACTGTTTCATTCAATCAAGAATTTAATCAATACAAACGAATGATTGCTAAGCTAAGGTAGTTCCACGTGAACCTTTTTTTAATCATGTATAGATCCTTGGCTTCTTTATAGGAAATGCCTTGATCTATTCTGATTCTGGTAATGTCATTTTCTTTAAGCCATAAAGGGCACTTCCTGCTACAAGGAGGCAATTATTGCAATGTGCTGGGTTATTGCACGTTACAGTGTTTGCACTGTGTTCTTGGCCGCAATTCCGACAAAGTGGATTTTCTAGTTGGCAGCGTTTCGATATATGACCAAAGCGGAAGCATTTGAAACATTGCATCGGGTTAGGGTAAAAATTCCTGGTCCCGATGCGAAGAAAACCGAAGAAGATTACGTCAGGTACTACTGTACCACGAATGGTTAAAATAAGTGTGGCTGTTGGTATGGTTTCGTTATTTTCCTTCCTTGTGATTCTCTTGACTTCGATCACATTTTGATCAGCGAGTTCAGTAAGAATCTCAGCTTCAGTCAAGTCAATAACTTCGCGGCATGTTACGACGCATTTACGTTTATTTAGTGTCGGGTGATATATGACTTCGACAGGGGTTTCATCGATCAATTGGTTAATTAAGAGGAGCTTACCGATGGTGTCCTCGTCTCTGGCCGTGAGGATGTATTGCATTCTCTTTTTCTCGGCTCGTGTTGGGCGGGCGCTGTTAAAATTCTTAACGACGTTGGCGATGGTCTTGCTGACCACGAACGGATTGGATGGAATCACGTTCTCTCCGGTTGCGCGTAATAGCAGAATTTGCAGGTTACCGTTCAGAGGATCAGCCCACTCTGGCGCGGTACGCTGCGTTGGTTTTCCCTGATACATGTTTGTAACACGGCCTCCTGGAGGCCCGGCGCTACTGGACGCCATGATATAGCCTGGCTACACCCCAGGTATAGCCGGCCGAAAGGGTCACACTCACTAATAAAATACTCCCTATTGAGGGATTTTCACTTACGGATATACTTTTGAATTCGCTCTATCACTTGGTAGAGGGGATATACTTTCACTTTCAAGCGATTTCACTATAAAATGACTTAGAAAATGCACACTTAGTAAAAAGAAATAGGTGTCCTTGCACCGTTGATTCACCGTCTAGCACTTATTCTAAATAACTATATGAATTACGGATGGGAAAAAATCACTATAGGTCACTATGATGGGGGCAGCGTCAGTGACACCAAAAAGCGCGCGCTTTTCCCGTCCGCCGGTGAGCACCACCGACGCAGGCAAGGTTGGCTGCTACTCTCCTCTGCTATCCCTTCGTTGCGACGCTGGAAAACAATTTTATATTTAGGACAAATCAAGCCTTCAGAAAGGCTGCTGTAAGCATTTGATTAGTTGTGTGAGGAGAAAACTTCTATTTTTCGCTACTCTTTTCAGAGGGGCGCTAAAAACATGACCGTCTCGGTTGAATGTCAGAGACACCTTGGTTGATGTGATGTGATGCAAAACGATGTGGTGTACGGTTTCGATGAGAATGATCGTTACGGCAGCGGAGCGGGGATTTTTAAGCTGACTGGCTGGCTCGAGAATTATGCATGTGTGAGACTGCGACCAATGTTTCGTTAATTTTTTTCTTTTTCCTTTCCAATCGTGCTTCATTGTATTTTGCTGCTGCTCTGGTTGCCCGTTTTGGACGGTACGATTTGAGGAGCACAAAATGGACCAATCAAAAATGGGCACATAGTGCATTTGGACAATGCTTGATATTTCACAATTATTTAATTATTTATCTCAAGAAAAATGAAATGTTATTCGTTATGATAGATGCGTAGATATATTTCCTATCAATTGATGCAAAAACCTTTGCGATCTATTGAGAAGTGCTCGAGTTATAAGCGTTCCAAATCTTGCATTTTTTCCTACTGGTTCAGTGCCTAGATTTTCATTTCACCCCCTATATCTTCCGCTTAGACGTAGTCCTACGTCAAAAGAAAATTTTATGTTTTATTCCGCAATACTCGGGGAGACTGCAGAAATGTCATGCTCGTGCTAACCATCAGTCTTCCGAAAAACACTTACACATGTCCACGCGATGTGAAAATTCCATGTTTTTGTTTGAATTCGAACATAATTCTCGCTAGTGTTGAGTGTCTATCCCCAACACGAACAATGATACACAAACATAGACATGTGAAAACAAACACGATGTTTATAATTTAAGAACATCATGTACAAACATATCACCCGATGTCGCAGTATACATTGCTTTCGTTTCGTTTCTTTTCATACACGGAAAGAAATTATTCATCCCAAAACATTTCTTCGTAGAATTCTTTTTCACAGAAACGAACTTCAAATTTAGTTCGCATTTCAAAAATTGCACGAACTAAGAGGTTCATGCACCAAAATATATATTTTTATTAAGTCTCATATGGCGTCAGCCTAAAGGGGCCGGGAGTTCAATATTTTGACAATGTTTGCTTACAACTATGTTAGTAATATGTAACCGATTACTCGCGGTTGGCTCGAGGTTAGTATTACAAGTATTCTCATACTTGTTGCAGTCTTCAGTACTCTGTACGTGTGCCCGACATGGGATACTTCCTATTGGGACGCAGCTGACCGTTAATCAGCAACGACCCCCTAGTCTGCACCCCATATCTAGCGTGGTGCGTCTTTTTCGACTCGAGGAATCCAAGATAGAATGATCACTAGCCGGCGCAATCATCAGCTCGTGTAGAGTTGTCATGAGCGGTACAACCTTTGGCTCTTGTTGAATCATCAGTGGACTGCACAACCTTCGGCCCGTGTATCTGTAAAGAGTGTGTGTATGTATTGCCGCGACTAAGCGTGGAAACACACTAGACGGCTCTCCCGCGCGATTCTCGCAATGACAAGTCGCAGCAGGAGCTCGATGAAAAACACATTCAGCGGCTTTCGACGGCTTCACTAGCGGCCATTATCATATTTTTATAGACGGATGCAAGACGAGTCTATGGTATAAGGTACAACTGTTTGGACAGTAAGCGGATTAGAGGGGAGGTATATAAAGACAGAATGGTGGAAAACGGAAGAGGGATGTTTACCTGAGCGAGAGGGAGAAAGAAGTTGATCGCACACGTCTGAAATATTGCATTTCTCGATAATTTGGGTAGTATTCGAGAATCCGCAGCTACATGACCGCAGAGTGATTTTCACGTATTGGCTCACCGATAGTACAATAACTATTACCTTGCTTCATGTGCACCGCATAAACACTAATACTATCACAAAACCGTTGCGGCGCATCATCTCCATTGAGCCACCGCAGAGAATGAGGAACCTTACAACAGTGACTTTAGAACCGGCCGTACCCGCTCCGCCTTGTGTGTTTTATCTCATTCACATTCCATTATCGAGGCCCCGCGGCGGTCTGTCATTGCAAAATCCGCGCGGGGAAGCCGTCCAGTGTGTTCTTACGCTAAGTAAAAGTTTATAGATCGTTCATGCACATTTTGCAAGTCTGATTAAATAATCCTTGGTTTCGTTCAAAGAAAACATTCTTTGAATAGAAAGAAGCTTTCTATTTTTTTTTGCTCGCATGTTGGCAATTAAAGTCTGGGGAGCCGACTGCATAGCGGGCGACGTCGTATAAATGCTGACCAAAAAAATAAATACCCAAAAATTAGTTTTAGATGCAACCTTCAGCGGCACACAGCAGAACCAGCAGAGAAATTTCAGCGGCTAAAACACACCATTAATTTCTCGATGTTATCACAAATTGAATGAAGGAAAAAACTAAAAGCTACACTTACACTGCACTACATATGCTATGTGTGCATGCGATTGCATCATCCTTTCTTCTCCTCTTCTCCGCTCGTTTTATAGCTCGGGTCGCGATCGTCGCGAACAAGCAGTATTAGCCATTTGTATTCAAATATCCAGCCAAAATTGTTGCTCCCGTGGTCGAGTGGTTAGCGTCACGCCTAACATGTCACTGCTGAATAATTCAATTTTAGTACCTGTTCAAATAGCTAATTATAGCGAATGTTACATGAATTCAATATATAAATTGATGCGTACACTAAATAATGATATCAAATGTGGAAAACTCTCATATCAATCGATGTTTATTTTGTTCAGAACAGAAAAAGAGGTTTATTTTATTTGCCCAATATTTTTGATGAAGCACCCATTGTCATGAAAGGAAAGCATTTTTTCCATGTCAACATACCAACACTACACGCGTTGAGTGGTGGTGGTGTTGTGTCCGATTCGCTTCTTCTACTCTACGCACTGCCGGTGCTTGGGGTGAAAATGCAAGAGAAACTGTACACCATGTTCGAACATCATGTGAAACATTGGGATTAAACATCGTATGTCCAAACATACTACGAATACAAACATGTCACATTTTCTAACAAAGGTACGAAAAAATCATGTTTGTACTCAAATACAAAACTGTGAACAGCATCGTGGACATGTTTATTCCGGACGCAGTGTTTTTTGTGAAACATGGAAGACTGCTAACCATTACTAAAATGAAAGAGTTTGGAAAAAAAATCGACTAAATAAATTGGACTTTATATCAACGTAATGATTCCGATTCAAACAGGTCTAACATTAATAATTATTAGAAAAAAATTTCAAGAATTTTCAAAACAAAAATATGATAACTGTACAATGCAATTATGGAAAAAATGGGAACCTAACATACAGGAAAATAAAATTAGAGATGAGAATGTTTCTGGTCCGAAAATGATGAGTATAGGGAGGTCCAAAAATCCAGTTCCTGGACCTAGCGGACATAGCCCTGCAGAGAATAGTTAAAGCATATATTCCTGTGAAAGATGGATTATACTTCAATTGTCATGAAGAAGGTCACGGGTTCGTAGATTGTACCAGAAAATTAAATATTTTCTGTAGAAAATGCGGATTTCCGGGATTTCCAACAAAAGATTGTCCGTATTGCGAATCAAAAAACGTGCTAGAGACTGCTCACTGAGGCGAGCAAGTCATTCAGAAAACCTCACAAGTCCTCACAATAGAACTACAATTGAAGCATGTACAGTTCTTGAACAACTTGGTTACTCACGTGTTGAAAAGAACGTGAACGAAAATAAGGAAATTGCTTCGATGCTTATCACACTTAGCAATGATCCCAAACCGTTTGAAAAAGTTGACATGTTAGGGATTTCAGTTATTGGACTGCTGGATAGCGGTGCAGCTAGAACGTCATTAGGAGTTGACGGAGAAAAAAATCGTCGATGCTTTTTTTTAAATCGTTTATTTTTACAGGCTCAGTTACATAAGTTTAAAGGAGCAAAATTCCTTACGGTATATATATATATATATATATATATATATATATATATATATATATATATATATATATATATATATATATATATATATATATATATATATATATATATATATATTGTATTTACATTTCACCTTATTCTATTGTTAGTAAGAAGGAATTTGATTTCTCGCGAAGGAAAAGGAAAAGGAGAATATAAGGATATGAGGACAATCAGACACGAAGATCGATAACTTTTAGGAAGACATATGTTTGGGACATGTAATCAAGTTCTAACCTAACCTAACCTAGTTCTAATCTCTCACCGGCACATTGGGCTGCCTTCCTCTAGCCTGAAGAGAGTTTTCTAAATTCGATCTGGCAACAAAATACTCCTCGCACGGCCAAACAACATGTTCGATGTCGTGGTAACCTTGGCCACAAGCACAGGAATAATCGAGTGAAGCCACCGGCCCAATTCATCTTCGTTCCTCATACGTTGCCAGTTAGCGATGGTATTTTTACAAACTAAAGAATAAAATTCATTGAAGGCGATTTGACGCTGATAAATGTCGCCTTCAATCGCACCCCCCTTTGCTAATGAGTCAGCCCTCTCATTACCCGGAATTGAGCAATGTGAAGGGACCCAGACAAAGGTTTTTTTTTTGTTTTTCATACATACATTTATTGAATCTTCCATAATGTGAAAATAACAATATTTGGTTATACATTTAGTTCTAACATAATAAAGTATTACGTTTGTTGTCAATTCTTACAGTTAAAATTTCACATGTGTGCTGGAGCACAACACTAACGTTTGACCACGTTCAAATAATTAAGGTTTTTTTGTTCAGACGTGTTACCATAGGTTGACCGAGTCGCCTTGCTAGTGGATTTGGATGATTCTTCACCTTTTCCGCATATTTCCTTCTCGTTTTATGAAGTTCTTCTTTAACCGTCGCCATCCCTAAGTCTCGATGTATGACACTATTGCGGATGTAACAAGGGGCGCCAGTAATTTGTCTTAGCAGTTTATTTTGTACTCTTTCGATGATTTCGATATTACTTGCTGAAGCTGTTTGCCATAGTTGACAGCCGTAACTCGCTATTTGTTTTACTCGCATCTTCAATTGCGTTTTCTTCGCATATATGTGTTTCTTCCAGGTTAGACGATGATCTAGATGTACACCAAGATATTTAATTTCATTCGATTGAGGTACTGCAGATCTATTGATCTTGATTTGTGGGCATGTGTTCTTATTAAGCGTGAACGTAACGTGGACACATTTTGTTTCATTTACTTTAATTATCCATTTTTGAAGCCACTTTTCCACGACCGTTATGTGTTCCCGGAGATCCCGTGAAGCAATCGTTCTGTTTTTGTGACTGCTGAGAATAGCTGTGTCATCTGCGAATGTTGTAGTCATTAAGTTACGCGCGGTCGGGAGATCAGCTGTGTAGATGAGATAGAGAACTGGTCCAAGAACACTGCCCTGAGGAACGCCAGCATAAATTTCTTGCTCTGGTGATAGAGTTTGGTTATACCGAACATAGAAAGTTTCATATACCCAGCAGAACGCATAATTTCATATACTTGTGGTAGCATATTTTTAATTTTATAGAGCAGTCCTTCGTGCCAGATTCCACTTTCTGTGCGTCTTTCCCTGGAATCATATTGATGGTCGAAATTTGCCATGCTTGTGGGAAATATCCTTTATGGGTCATTGCGTTGAAAATTCTCGTGAGATGTTTATTTGCTAGGTCAGATAGTTCCTTGATCATATATCCGTTGATGTGGTCGATACCGGGTGACTTTTTCACATTGATATGATTATTGATAACATGTCTCACCAGCCGATTTCATTTGATTTTCATTTTGTTTTGGTTTATAGCACCAGAAAATTCGAGCGTTTCTTGATTAGGTCCGGGTTTATTCGGAGTGAAAACTTTTTGAAGATGGTTTGAAAAAGTTGCTGCTTTTTCATCGTCACTTCTGGCCCAATTACCAGAGGGCATTCTAAACGGCGGGATCTGTAACTGAGGTCGTTTTAGATTCTTAGTTGCCTTCCATAGTGAGTAATTATTATTTTGATTTGGCGATAATTCAGTTAAGTAATTATGGATTTTTTCATCTTTCTCGTCTAGTAGTAGCTTTCTTTTCAGACAAAGGTAATGACATAACAGCGTCTGCTTAAAGCACTCAAAATTTCTCGTATTCTCTCAAGGAAGTACGGCGAGTGCTTTTCCGGCCTCACTGAACGGATAGCTTCGACTGAGCTAAGATTATCTGTTACAATGTGATAGTGTTGAATAGGTCGTGAGGCGACGCTGTCCAGCACCCAATGAATTGCTGCCAATTCAGCAATATACACTGAGCAGGGAAACTGAAGACTGTGGGAGGTGTAGAAAATTTCATTGAACTCTCCAAATCCTCTGGACTCATTCATAGAGGACTCATCAGTATCGTAGGAACGATCCCCGATCTATGATAATCTGGAATTCCATGGATTTTCTCCTTCATGAAAAGATCAAAATGTACAGAGGAATTGATGTAGTCAGGAAAACAAACACGGTTGGGAATATACGAAGAACGATCAACCTGCATGGAGATTTTTTTTTTTTTTTTTTTTTATCTGTATTATAGTGACTTTCAACTCATTTGGCTGGTTCGTCACTTTTACTTCCATTTTTGGAAGAATGTCGGGAGTGAGAATTGAACTCGTGACCTTTAGCGTGAGAGGCATGGATGTTACCACTACGCCAGATCGCCTCCACGCTGCATGGAGATGAATTCATGATATGAAGTCATGAATCCAGAATGAAAATTTAGCTCGATCAGCTGCTCAAAATTTCCGATCACCAACCTTACATAACCTTACATCGGATGAGGAACCGAAGATATAATAAATTGAAGTGACCTTTTAGTGGGAGTACGCCTGCCAAAACCTCGAGACTCATGGTGTGCGTTGAGGGCATACATCCCAACGCAATACGGAGACAAAGATACTGAATTCACTCGAGTGTAATGAGGTGTATTTGGCAGCTGATTGAAAACAGAAACTGCCATACTCCATCACTGAGAGAATAGTTGTTCGACACAACATTATGAGATCCCCACCAGGTGCAGGTAATTGAACGGAGAAAGTTTATACCTCAGATACCAAATATGGGCCCCCCAAGTACATTTGAAGTTGAACCAGACCCCAAGATACTTGAATGACATAGCATGAGTGATCGGTTTACCCAAAAGTTGAAGCTTTGGTTTTGCTGGTCTATGCTTCCTAGAAAAAAACACCATCTCTATTTTCTCCGTGGAGAATTCGATCCCTAGCCCAATGGCCCAGGTTGTTCAAAGTATCTTGTAAGGGTAGTGATGCTTTGAAACTGAAAATTCGACCCACTAAAATGAGTCTCAAAACTGCTGGAGGAGAGAGATTAGAATTACTGGGATGCACGGACATTCCGATAATCTTCAATGGGAAAACAAAAATCCTACCAGTACTAATTGCACCGAAATTGCATCGAAAATGTATTCTAGGATACGATTTCTGGCAGAAATTCGGAATTCGGCTTACTGTACAAGACTTTGTTATTGAAGGGGAGAATGAAATAAGTGAACAAACTGAGGAGCAATCGAGTAATTTTCAATTACGAGAACTGGAAAATATTAAAAATATGTTCCTCACAGCTAGCCCTGGAAAACTAGGTAAAGCAAATTTATTAACCAGCAAAATAGAGTTGAAACCCAATGAGGTACACATCGAGGTGGAGCAGTAGGCGAAGTATATCTGTATTGGCAAGCGAAATATCGTGTCGTTATTATTTGCATGCAATATGGAATTTATATGGATGAAATAAAACAATGTTGAAAGTACTCGCGATTGCATGATAATTTGAGCCAAAATTCTCATGAAATTATTCAACTGTTGGTTTTTTAACAGATGACAATTGTATCGTGCCTTATTTCGATTATTTATGTGAAAAAAAGTCCAGAAAGCAGTCGTATGCTTAGTTCTCGAAAGCAGTAACATTTTCGGTGAAATTTTGAATAATTAGCGTTTATTCTCTCACATCACACACACCGACACTAAGAGCCTTCGAAATATCCACTTCATAACGTTAAAATAATGGAACTTTGTTTGTTTCTATGCACGTGGGGGAGTGAAAATGACACATGGAAATATCACTTTTATCCGTCTTTTTCGACGTGATTTCACAAATATTCATTGCACGCTATCACATTAGTCTTATATTCAGCGGGAACTCTAAAAGAATGTACGTTTTTAATTGATAAAGTACTTCCTGAAAATAGCATTTTCACATGGAAGCGGTGGGCAATCAAAGATAAACACAACTACTGACGTCACTATTTGAGAAAAAGTTATGGTAGCGCATGCAATGTCGCTCGAAACTCTACCGTCTTCATTACCTTTTTTCCAGTATATTGGTTGAAACCCGAATTCGCAAATGAGAACCCAGTTAGACAAAACCCGTATCCATGGAGCCCAGAGGTTCAGAAGAAAATTCATAAAGCGCATGAAAACATGATTCGAGACAACATAATAACCTTCAATTTCGGATTGGACCTTACCCGTTGTCCCAGTCAAAAAGAGGGACATCCTTGGATATGAGGTCCCAAAATCCATAAGGGCATTAAGATGATTCCTCGGTATGGTGAATTACTACCATAGGTTCATCGACAAATTTAGCGAAAACACGAAACCTCTAACGGACTTGTTGAGAAACAAGCTTAGAGTGCAGTGGAATAATGCAGCAGATGAAGCTTTCAAAGCGATTAAGAAGCAGTTGATATCAGCTCCTGTAATGGCCAATCCAGACTTTACACTACCAATCTATGTCCAAACAGATGTTAGAGACACAGCTCTCTCGGTTGTACTAACCTAAATTCAAAATGGAGAGGAAAAGGTGATCGCCTATCATTCAGAGAAGCTCAAGGGAGCGGAGCTAAACTATCACGCTGCGGAAAAAGAAGGTTTTGCTGCCCTTCGATGCATCGATAAATTCAGGTGCTATATCGAGGGTACCCGGTTCACGTTAGTGACAGATTCATCCGCGCTTACTTTCATTATGAAAGCTAAGTGGAGAACCTCCTCTCGCCTCAGTCGTTGGAGTTTAACTCTCTAACAATATGATATGGAGATAAAACATAGAAAGGGAAAGGATAACGTTGTCGCGGATGCGTTGTCTCACTCCATCGAAACTCTAGAACCAGAGATAGAAGTCCAACTTGTACAAAGCAATGAAAACTGTAAGAAAGATTTCTGCAGTCTATGCACAATTCTGGAAAAGAACCGGACGATTAACTCCATGATCCGTACGTACGTACGTCAAGACCAACGGTTGTGAGACACGAAAATTTCGGAGATGCAATTTGTATTAAATCGACTATTCTAGTTACGCGTACGTTTATTTTTTCGAACCGTTCACTTCCAGTACAGTATTCCCGCTCTCAAATGTACGTGACGATTGTCACTTGAACTGGGATTTCTAGGTGACAATCGTCGATATGTTTTGAGGTGTCGACAGCGCATAAAAACAAATGAAAAAATGGAAGAGAAATGGTAAGCGTCGTTTTTGGTCTTAGGGTGGGTTTAGACTAGGGATATATTCATGTTAAGAAATATGATGAGATTTATAGAAATCACATCAACCGTTTACACTAGCGTGAACTTCTATAATGAATATATTCATATCTTCGGTGAATTTATTCACCTGAAGTAAAACTGCATCCAACTTTAGTGATTTCTCACCATTGAGAAATTCACAAGCGTTTACATATGCTGAATTTATTCAAGTTATATATACCTCGAATAAGTGTATCATATTTATTCTCACCCGTTTACATCTATTTTCACGTGAATAAATCCATCTATAGCTATAGATCTCCCTTATGTAAACCCGCCAATAAAGAATCGCTAATAATAGTATTGAATGTATCAATAAAATCAATTTATCTGCAATTTTCACAGTGCGAATGACGAATTGCAAGTAGTTTTAATTAATTGTGAATGCGGTAGTTAACCTGTTTTCCCTCGAACGGACGAATAAGCACTCCGGAAATATTTCAATTACATGAAGCCAATTTATTTTCTCTTAAATATATCTATTACATGGATCTTGTGTTTCATCTATCTAGCCACGAGTCATCATCACCTAACTACATATACATTCCTGAAGCCGTGGTATACGCCGTAGCCGGAGCAACAATTGAACACTGAGAACGCAGAGAGCAGCAGCAACTACGACCAAAATAAACGAAAGTTTAAAACTTCACAGGATACAATCAACTGTTCCACTTTGCTTGTTGAGCAAACTAAATTCGAATCAAATGGCTGCAAATTCGGCAGAATGTCCCGATACACAACGAAAGTGTTTATGCTAACAACAGGCCAAGCAAATTCAGATCTATAAATATGGCACTGACTGTAGCAAAACAAATATCTGACCTCTCTGAGCGAAATAAATAAAATTCTGGGATGCAAGATGTTTTTTTCACGAACATTGCGATAAAAATCTGAAATATCTGAAAATATGTGCTAATGTCTGCGAAACTGGTCAGCTTCGTTTATCTTTTGAACCAATATTTTTTTGTCAATATTTTAAGTAGCCTGCAGCAGGAATAAAAGGTTGTGACAAAAGTTAAATGTCTGCAAATTCGTGAACATATGTGCGAATGTGACATCTCTGATCTGATTTGGCAACCTCTCTAAGGGGGGGCTGCCATACAAATGAAACACAAATTTCTGCATTACTCGAGAGTTAATCAAGCAAGTGCAACCAAATTAGGCATCTGGAGGTTTTAGGGTGCAATAAATGATTCTATGGTGGTTAGACACTCCTCCCTCTCTCTTAGGGTGGGCTGTCATACAAATGAAAAACAAATTTCTGCATAACTCGAAAACCAATCAGGCAAATGGAGCCAAATTTGGCATGTGAAGATTTTAGGGGGCACGAAACGTTTCTATGGTGAATAGACACTCCTCTCTCCTCTCTAAGGGGAGAAGAGGGGAGGGGTCCGTCTTTTTTCTATCATATTTTCTGTATCAAACATTTATTCCATGTAACGGAGAAACATGTTATTCGCAAGTTGTTGAAAAATCTTGAACGAGAATTTTGTCTGAAAATAATCTGATATTATAATGATGAGTTTTTGTAGAAGTACTAGGAGTTTTTTAGTAAACGGTAAATTCAACGGGGTCGATTAGAAGATCAATCAATGAACAGTTCTGCGATTGGACTCATGAACTTGCGCTTAGTAAGAAAACGTGAATGTTTGAAGGTATTGATTATAAAAAAACAAATTTTGGGCGGCACGAAGTTTGCCGGGTCAGCTAGTATACAAATAAAAGTGTGTTAGAATTCTTAATTAAATTTTTCGATATAAATAAAACCATACTAATGATGAAGACAGGGGTTTTTTTCGTATGTCATACGATTGTTATTGTTATTCAAATTGTTATTGTATGTATAAATTTAGGAATGCTTACTTCTAACATAACATTGATAAATTTTCTATTGTGTATCCCGTATAGGGCTTTGAGTTGGGCTCGGTACAGGACTTCGTGTCATAGGTGTTGATGCAGGGCTATGTCCTAGTGGAACTACAAGAGGGCCAACTGACTTTTTAGGACGTGAGACATTTCTAGCATGATTGCGATATCCTTGATGGCCGGGTCCATTTGGTTTCAAACGTGGTCGACCAGGCCCTCGTTTGATCTGCGGCAATTGTTGTATAACCGGGACATCCGATGCAGACAGGTGTGAATCTGTAACAGATTGAATATAATTTAATACATATACGCTAGGGTGCCAATGAATGTATGGGAAAAAAATCGACTCTAAAATTTCAAAAAGTTACCTTATACAAAATGTTCACTACCGCGAAAAATCACCCTATGCTAAATATTAGCTCAATGGGACTTAAGGGAGAGTGGCGCAAAGCGGTTAAAGTTTGAGTTTTTTGAAAATCGAAAAATGACCCAAGTAAAGGAAATCGGGGTTTTCGAAAAAAATTTTTGGATGCCAAATGTCTCAAAATTGCATGAAACCTCGAGATCTAGTGTCATCTCGAAAAAAATTTGACGTAGAACTACGTCTTTCATTAAGGGTGCCAAATCAGAAAACAGGTCAAGTTTGTATGAAATAAAGTTAACGTTAATAACTATTTTTGCCATGAACGGATTTTGATGATTTATATAACAAACGAATCGGAAATTCCCTAAGATTTGTTTGATATGCTATACATTACAATTCCATAATCTGTATATGGTTTAAATTGATGAAAATTGGAAGCATTCCCATTTACTCATACATTTGTTCTGTCCATTTGTGTAATTTCCCGAAAAGAGCTGTCAATAACGAGCAACGAAGGGGAAATCGTAAGATGTAAAGTCTCCGTGAACAAAGGAAAAGAAGAAGAACGAAGGGGAATATTTACCTAGAGTATAAACATCTGCATCTCGCTGAGGTAAACTTTCATTCTATTTATTTCACTTCGTCTTAGATTTTAAAAAAACATCTCACAGACTGACAAATCTTAAATACTACCTAATATTCCTAATTCTACGTTTAAAAACACATTTAGATACATTAAAATCGAAGTGACATTGAACTTCATTAAATCTTCGTGAGGAAATCGACTGAACAACATCGTTGCTGCGCGACTTGGACGGCGAGGGATCGAACGCCTTTCTCAAGGCAATGGGGGTGGAGGAGTAATATGATGCACAAAGTAAAGTTTTCCAAGGATCTTTTTGAAGGTTAGAGACGAATGAACTGATGAAGTTTAAAGTATCAAGCAAGGAAGAAAGGCAAACCCCCAGTCTCGTTCTGTATTCAAAGCAATGAATATCGCTTGATCTTCCTTGTTTTGCGACATCACATGTCTTCGTTTCGGATTGAGTTGTGGACGCGTCCAAATTACTCAGTCGCTGATGACTCTGGCATTGCAATCATTGCATCATACTGACGCCATTGCGTTAAGGTTCTGAGCTACACAATTGGAATCATCAAGCTAGGCTATCGTCAGCTCACCAAGAAAATAAATGTTCTGGAATTTGGCCATTGATTTGGTTTCGCATGACGGTAGAAAAACTCTCTTCAAAAAGGATGACAACTAAGCTAATCTAAACTGGCAATATTAACAGAAAGGGCTTCTGTTGAGAAGAGCGCAAAACGGAGATAAGTGTGTGTATATTTAGTTGCTTCAAGCCATCGACATGTGGATATTTGTGTGCGTACGTGCGTGTTTCATAACCTGTACATAAAAATAGCGCATCTTCGCTACGCTGAAGACCCATTTGTATCTGCTCCCGTGTGCATTGGCCCTATAACGATCACCTAATCGCCTATTTTTTATGCTATGATTGAATATTGTTTAGTGTTGCAAATTATGCAGTCGTGATAATATTTACGCTAGGGTATTAGTAACGAATCGCTGCTGAGGCAAATATTCAACCTTTCCAAGCAGTTAACATTGTTTGTTTTCTATCATCAATGCATTGAACTGACGCTATGGTAAAGCAGGTGTTAAAGTTGTGTTGTGTTATTCAATAAGTTATAATATGTTATACATTTACTTGGGTTCTCGTGCCAGTCGCAAAACTGCTTTCAACTAGGATTGCATTTGCGCTAATCATGATCATAACGAAGCTTTTCGAGATTGTTGAGATTAACAGAGTTTATTTCGCTTATTTAGTCACCAAGAAAGTAAATGTCGTTTGGAATTTTGTATGTGATTTGGCTTCGCTTGCCAGTAGTAAAACTTGGATGACAGCTGCGCTTATCTCGAGCATGTATTGTTCTGCGTGCACAAGAATGAATCATCAAACAATTATCGTCAAATGATTCTACAATAAAAAAAAACATTTCAGTGCGTCCAAACTGGTAGAATGGTTATTTCAAAATTGTCGTAGCATTATAAAATTATAAAATAAATATAAATTATATCCGCAGTTATAAACAAGTGACTTCATTGAAACTACAGCGTAATTCTACGTCAACAATGCGGTCGTGTCTTGAACACAGCCTCCTATTTTTTTTTGTCAAAAATCGACACTCTGGGACTTTTTTTTTCGTCATGCGAAACGAAATGTATGGTTTAGGGTGCCAATAAAAAAAGTTATCTCGGTTTTTCATTCGGAACTTGCTACGAAATGTTTTTTTATCTCATTTATTTATTTGTTAGGCTCATTAGCATTTTAGCTGTAACAGAGCCGGGTTTTAATCGTGTACATGTACATATGTTAATGTTTCTATAAATTGTAAATTACACAGTTAAGTTTTTCTGTTCCATTACATTATGGTAAATTACACAGTAGTAGCCATTTAGGCGTAAGGGTATTCTTTCTGTTCATCCATTGTTCAGCAGACCGGACAGCGGAGACAGTTGATATTGATCATTGTTGAGTTATTTATGGAACAGCAGCCCGATGTGTCTTGCAGAGCAGAGCAGTTGTATGGATGAATCGATCTTATTTCGACCGTGGAACGATTTCCATCGCTGATGATGGTTGCGTGGACGTAGTTATTCTATAACAACACAAAGATGGTCAATTGAGGGCCCTGAGTTTGAACTCACGATCGATCGCTTGGTAAGCGAACGCGACACCCCGACTACGAAATGTTGATTTGCACAATAATATACCCTGTGCAAAATATTAGCTCATCCGGACTTCATTTACTGGTGTCGCAGACGTTAAAATTTGAGCTCTTTGAAAATCAAAAAATCAGCGGAAATTCGGGGTTTAAAAAAATTGATGCCAAAAGTCTTAAAATTGCATGACACGTTGAGATTTACAGTTATCTCAAAAAAATTTTTTTTTCAAAAATCAATTTTTCAGACGAAAAAACAGGAAGTGGGTTATATCTATGGTATAACCGCAAGGGTGACGTAGGACTATCGTTGATTTAGAGATCATTTGTTTGAAGTTGAATCTAAATCCATCCTGAATGAATGAATAAATAAATAGTTGGGTGCTTCAAAAACGAGAGCTTTTGAAGTTACGTTCGAGGCTCAAAGTTTTATGCATCCAATATTGAATACAAAAAACCTTGTTCTGAAGAATAATCTTCAGAAGCTTTCCTGCTAACTGCACTTGATTGACAACTCACAAAACCAAATGTATGTGGTCGCAGTATTATATAGATAGAAAACATCAAAATAAACTCGTTTGAATGTAATTTTCAATTCCAAGGGGAACTGGCAGATTATTTTTCAGCAACGATCATTTCTTTCCAGGTTTCTTCTCGATAACCAGCAAACGAAAAGAGTTGCGCGCGTGTATGTGTGTGTGTGTGGCGGCTGCTTCGATGTCTTCCCGAGGAACCGTATTTCGATGCTGATACTCTCTTGGTCACCTTCTCTTCCCCGTCTGATCGATCGGCTTTTCTGCGCTCCCTCACAGTTAAAACAAACTGATTGCATTTCAGGTCAGGTCAGGCCAGGTAATGAATCCCTCGATCCCTCGCCGTTCAGCTCGTTCAGTAACGATGTTGTCTTGTCGATGTCCTCAGGCGTCGTGCACAAATTACGTAACGCCAAAAATCCGGATTTTGAACCCTCCCCCCTTTCGTAACGCAATTTCCTATCTCTAATAAACAGAAAGTAACGCAACATCTATCCCCTCTCCCCTTATAGCGTTACGTAATTTGTGCACGACGCCTCACGAAAAATTAATGGGTTTCACCACCAGAATATCATTTAGGAATGCTTTTCGTGCGTGATTGAATCGAGAGAAGGTTTGGTTTACGATGGCAATTTGGATGGCAAACTAGAGGAGAATGAACTCTCTGAGTATGAAAATTTCGGCGACTGAGCAATAATCGATAGAAAATTATATAATTTTCGCGATACGAAACATTTTCCATTGCGCGCGCATATAATATTGGATGGGAAAGAATAATCTTCAGAAGCTTTCCAGCTAATTACACTTGATTGAAAAATTACGAAATCAAATGTGTTTGGTCGCTGTGTTATATGGTTAGAAAACATTAAAATAAACTCTTTCGCATGAATGTATTTTTCAATTCCCAGGGAACTGGCAGATTATTCTTCAGCAACGATTAGATCTTTCCGGAATTTTCTCGATGCTGTATGGAATCCAAACAAAAATTCTCGTTTCGGGGCCTGCAAAAAACTTTTCTGAACTCTAATTCATCAAATTTGGAACCCTGAAAAGGGCCGTTGATTATATGCTAAGCTAATATAGCACCCTCTCCTTGGATTCGACGAGCCAGCTGAATGTCCTTGGGCATGATGTGACGCGTTTTGCGTGGATAGCACACAAATTTGTATCTTCGAATAAGCCTCCTGCAGCGTCATAACCGCGTAACTTTGGAAGCGCAAGTCGGTTTTGAAGTCATGAGCAATTTCACGAACCAAATGCTGCAAAGGTAGCTTGCGGATCAGCAATTCGGTCGACTTCTGATAGCGACGAATTTCATGCGAAGTTCCCGGTCGATAGCGATGTGGCTTCTTCACGCTTCCTGCGGGTAGTGCGCTTATCCGAGCTGCTTTCGGGGTGCCTGTGGTATGAATCACATTATTTGAATGATAGAATGAAGAAGTTGTCTGCCAACTTCCTTCACTCTCCAAACATATCTTTCTCCCGTTTGTCGTTTTCGCGTTCGCTAATCCTTTCTCACAACACCCATTTCTCGTTTGAGAAATTGTTGAGTAAACATTGTTTGCCAGTGCGCGTAGAGCGAGAATTCCTAAAGATTCATTGCACCTCTAATAAATTACCGAAAGACGTGGTCTTACGTTGATCGCACTTGATTGAAAAAATCCAAAACGAAATGTATTTGGTCGCAACATTATATGAGTAGAAAGCAAATAATCGCTCGAAAATGACTTGATTTTCGCGATGATGTTTCACGTTTTTCATGTTATGCATCCAATATTGGATACGAAAATTTTCCACTGATGGGGAAAAAAATATTCAGAAGCTTTCCTATTAATTGCGATTGATTGAAAGATCACAAAACCAAAGTTGCAGTGTTATATTGATAGAACACATTAAAATAAACTCTTTCACATGAATGTATTTTTCAATTCCCAGGGGAACTGGCAGATTATTTTTCAACAACGATGATGGCAACGAGAATTCCGCGCGTGTATGTGTGTATGTGGCGGCTGCTCCGATGTTTCAAGCGGAACCGTGGCATCACTCTCCTCCTGATGGATTCCCTTCTGGCCTTAGGTGCACAAACAGGCTCTTGGTGACACCGTTCATCAGCGCTTTCATGATAAACGAAATTAACTTCACAACAACAGCGACAACATGCTCCAATCGCTGTTCAATCATAACTGAGTGGGTTTACGAGCGGCGCTCGCTTATATACCGATTGGTGATTTCAATCGCCTGTTTTGAAAGCAATTTTAAGACTATTGAAACAAGTTTTTGGAAGAAAAAGTAACAAGTATATGACGCGTAGACATTTTATCTTTCGAATGAAGTGTTTATCATACCATTTCGTTCAGTTGTTTAAGAGCTATTAACGCTCCAAATCTCGGTCTCCGGCGTAACGCTTTCGTGTTCGAAACTTGGACGTCAAAACGACCAAGTGCCAAAAACATTTTTTTTGACAAAAAAAAAACAGGAAGTGGGTTATATCTATGGTATAACCGCAAGGGTGACGTAGGACTATCGTTGATTTAGAGATTATTTGTTTGAAGTTGAATCTGAATTCATTCTGAATGAATGAACATTTGGGGGAATTCGAAAACGAGAGCGTTACGTTGGAGGCACAAGGTTTTATGCATCCAATAATGGATACGGAAATATCCTACTGATCCCCTCTATAAGGGGGGCTGCCATACAAATGAAACACAAATTTCTGCATTACTCGAGAATTATTCAAGCAAATGAAACGAAATTTGGCATATGGGGGTTTTAGGGTGCAATAAATGTTTCTATAGTAGTTAGACTCTCCACCGCCCTCTCTAAGGGGGGGGCTGCCATACAAATGAAACAAATTTCTGCATTACTCGACAATGCGGTCGTGTCTTGAACACAGCCTCCTATATTTTTTTTTGTCAAAAATCGACACTCTGGGACTTTTTTTTTCGTCATGCGAAACGAAATGTATGGTTTAGGGTGCCAATAAAAAAAGTTATCTCGGTTTTTCATTCGGAACTTGCTACGAAATGTTTTTTTTTATCTCATTTATTTATTTGTTAGGCTCATTAGCATTTTAGCTGTAACAGAGCCGGGTTTTAATCGTGTACATGTACATATGTTAATGTTTCTATAAATTGTAAATTATACAGTTAAGTTTTTCTGTTCCATTACATTATGGTAAATTACACAGTAGTAGCCATTTAGGCGTAAGGGTATTCTTTCTGTTCATCCATTGTTCAGCAGACCGGACAGCGGAGACAGTTGATATTGATCATTGTTGAGTTATTTATGGAACAGCAGCCCGATGTGTCTTGCAGAGCAGAGCAGTTGTATGGATGAATCGATCTTATTTCGACCGTGGAACGATTTCCATCGCTGATGATGGTTGCGTGGACGTAGTTATTCTATAACAACACAAAGATGGTCAATTGAGGGCCCTGAGTTTGAACTCACGATCGATCGCTTGGTAAGCGAACGCGACACCCCGACTACGAAATGTTGATTTGCACAATAATATACCCTGTGCAAAATATTAGCTCATTCGGACTTCATTTACTGGTGTCGCAGACGTTAAAATTTGAGCTCTTTGAAAATCAAAAAATCAGCGGAAATTCGGGGTTTAAAAAAAATTGATGCCAAAAGTCTTAAAATTGCATGACACGTTGAGATTTACAGTTATCTCAAAAAAATTTTTTTTTCAAAAATCAATTTTTCAGACGAAAAAACGACCAAGTGCCAAAAACATTTTTTGACGTAGGACTACGTCTTTCATTTCTATACTGGGGTGTAAAATCAAAGTTTCGAAAACGAAAGCGTTACGCCGGAGACCGAGATTTTGAGCGTTAATAGCTCCTAAACAACTGAACGAAATGGTATGATAAACACTTCATTCGAAAGATAAAATGTCTACGCGTTCTATACTTGTTACTTTCTGATCCAAAAACTTGTTTCAATAGTCTTAAAATTGCTTTCAAAACAGGCTATTGAAATCACCAATCGGTATATAAGCGAGCGACGCTCGGAAATCCACTCAGTTCAAATTGAACAGCGATTGGAGCATGTTTTCGCTGTTGTGGTGAAGCTCTTCGTTTATCATGAAAGCGCGGATGAACGGTGTCACCAAGAGCCTGTTTGTGCACCTTAGGCCAGAAGGGAATCCATCAGGAGGAGAGTGATGCCACAAACGGTTCCCCGGGAAGATCTCGAAGCAGCCACTACACACACACACACACACACACACACACACACACACACACACACACACACACACACACACACACACACACACACACACACACACACATTCATATTCATTGTTTGCCGCCCAAGCATTCCAAGGAGATCTTGGCTCCGTACAGAGCCAGTTGTTTACGCTGACCTCAAGCGCATCCCAAGAAGGGCAACTTGGGAGGCTCAGCATCACGGACGTTAGGAAAAAGGTCAACGAACTTTACGAGTTCGTAAAGGACAAAAACAATGTCCACTTAAAAATAAAACATCTGGTGACGAGCATCAGATCGGTCGTCATGGTTGCTGAACGCGAGCATAAGGAGCTGCAGATGAGAGCAGAGGGTGCTGAAAAGGCTCTGCTCGAGGCGAATGAGAAACCCGTCGAGATACTTGAGACGCCGAAGGGTCCTCTGAACACACGATCGGACAAGCGAAGGAGGGACACCCCAGGAGAAGAAGAAGAGCTGAAAAAGGCCAAGAACGATCTGAGTAACGCGAAAGGAGGTGAAAGCAGTGAATGGCGTACTGTCGATAACCAGGCAGAAAAACGCAAAAAACAGAAGGAGAAGAAGAAAAAAGTTGAGCAGGAAAAGAAGAAACTCGGACCTCGAGTGGAGCGAATCAAGGGCGATGCTTTGATCGTTGAAGTGTCAGCAGGAGTATCGTATGCAGCTATCCTTCGGAAAGTGAGAGACGATCCGGAGTTGCAGATACTGGGCGAGAACGTCGTGAAAACTAGGCGCACGCAGAAAGGCGAGATGCTCTTCGAGCTTAAAAAAGATCCAGCGGTTAAGAGCTCCGCTTTCAAACAACTCATTGAGAAGTCACTAGGGGAGGAGGCGAAGGTGAGAGCTCTCTCTCAGGAATCAACCATCGAGTGCCGGTATCTGGACGAGATCACGACTGTTGAGGAATTGAGAACTGCGTTACAGTCACAATGTGACCTTGGCGATGTGCCAATGACAATCCGGCTGAGAAAGGCATACGGTGGGACACAAACGGCCTCGATACGGCTCTCGAAACAAGCTGCGAATAAACTGGTGGAGAAGGGTAAAATAAAAGTGGGGTGGTCCGTGTGCCCGATGAAAGCTCCCCCTCGTATGGCCAAGCAAATGGAGAGATGCTTTCAATGCATGGGCTTCGGTCACCAGGCGAAAAACTGCGGTGGTCCTGACAGATCGAAATTGTGCAGGAAGTGCGGGACGGAAGGTCACGTTGCTAGAGACTGCACCAAGCAACCGAGGTGCATGTTGTGCAAGGAGGAGGACGGAAACGACCACGTCACAGGTAGCTTCAAATGTCCGGCGTACAAAAAGGCGATTGCGGGTTCGCAGTAATGGAGGTTACCCAGCTCAACCTCAATCATTGCGACATAGCACAGCAATTGTTGTGGCAGTCAACAACTGAAACTAAATGCGACGTTGCAATGATCGCAGAACCGTACCGAGTTCCTCGCGATAACGGAAAATGGGTGGTGGATAAAGCAGGGATGGCTGCAATACTAGTGATGGGAAGGTACCCCATCCAAGAAGTGGTGGAAAGCTCACAGGAAGGTTTCGTGATCGTCAAAATCAACGGAATCTTCATGTGTAGTTGCTATGCACCCCCAAGATGGTCAGCGGAGCAGTTTCACGAGATGTTGGACGTACTCACGGATAAGGTCAGCGGCCGCAAACCAGTCATCATCGGAGGAGACTTCAACGCCTGGGCTGAGGAGTGGGGAAGCAGATGCACCAACGCCAGGGGGTACAGCCTACTAGAAGCCTTCGCAAAACTAGACGTCACACTTCTGAACGAAGGCACTAGCAGCACCTTTCGAAGGGACGGCCGCGAATCCATCATCGATGTAACTTTCTGCAGTCCATCACTGGCGGCTAATACGAAGTGGAGAGTGTCGGAGGGATACACACACAGCGACCACCAGGCAATCCTGTATAGTGTCGGCCAACGGAATCCCGCAGCGGTACGGAATACAAAAACCTTTGAGCGGAAGTGGAGGACAAAGGTTTTTGACAAGGAGCTTTTCGTCGAAGCACTACGCATAGACAACAGAACTCTTAATCTGAGCGCCGACGGGCTGACAGGAACATTGGTGAGGGCATGCGATACAGCGATGCCGAGAAGACTGAACCCGACGAATGAACGACGTCCAGCCTACTGGTGGAACGAGACACTCAGCATCCTCCGCGCTAACTGTCTACGAGCCAGAAGAAGAGTCCAGAGGGCACGAACCGATGTAGAGAGAGAGGAGCACCGCGCGTCTTTCCGAGCGACCAGAGCCGCCTTGAGACGAGAGATACGTAGGAGCAAATCGAACTGCTATAGGGAGCTGTGTCGAGACGTCGACGCAAATCCTTGGGGTGAAGCATATCGAATCGTGATGGCGAAATTCCGTAGTTCAATGACTCCCATGGAATTATGTCCGGGAAAACTCGAGGTCATTGTGAATGGACTCTTTCCGCAGCACGACCCACCGACGTGGCCACCCACACTGTACGGTGAGGACGAAGCAGAGAACGCACAAGTCACCAACGAAGAACTCATCGCGGTGGCAAAAGGTCTAAAGTTGAAAAAAGCACCCGGCCCCGACGGAATCCCCAATGTGGCCCTGAAATCGGCGATCCTTGCTTTCCCCGACATGTTCAGGGTGGTGCTGCAGAAATGCCTGGATGACGGTCTCTTCCCTGCGGAATGGAAGATACAAAAGTTGGTGCTGCTCCCGAAACCAGGAAAGCCACCTGGAGATCCAGCGTCGTATAGGCCTATTTGTTTGTTGGATACTTTGGGAAAGCTCTTGGAAAGGGTTATTCTCAACAGACTGGTGAAATGCACGGAGGATGACCACGGATTGTCGAAAATGCAGTTCGGGTTCCGGAAAGGAAAGTCGACAGTGGACGCTATTCGGACAGTTATCGAGAAAGCTCAGGTCTCGCTTAAACAAAAACGAAGAGGCGACCGTTACTGCGCGGTGATTTTGATTGACGTGAAGAACGCCTTCAATAGTGCCAGCTGGGAGGCCATCGCCGAGGCGCTACACAGATTGAAGGTCCCTAGCTACCTGTACAGGATACTGAGGAGTTATTTCCAGAATCGGATCCTGGTATACAACACAGACAGGGGACAGATAGTGAAGAATATCTCGGCGGGAGTTCCACAAGGTTCCATCCTAGGTCCTACGCTTTGGAACACGATGTACGACGGTGTTCTAAGGCTGAAGCTACCCAGAGGTGTGGAGATCGTGGGCTTCGCGGACGACATCGTAACAACGGTAATCGGCGAGACGCTTCAGGAGGTGGAAATGTTGGCGACTGAGGCTGTAGACATGATCGGTAGTTGGATGGACAGCGTAAAGCTCCAGATGGCACATCACAAAACCGAGGTGCTGTTAGTGAGCAATTGTAAGGCAGTGCTGCGGGCAGAGGTATCGGTCGGAGGACATACCATCGTTTCGAAGCGGGCGGTGAAGTACCTCGGAGTCATGATCGACGACCGGCTGAACTTCAACCAGCACGTCGACTATGCATGTGGGAAGGCGTCAAAGGCCATCAACGTGGTGGCGAGGATCATGCCAAATAGCTTTGGCCCAAGCAGCAGCAAGAGGCGTCTCTTGGCAAGTGTATCTTCGTCGATACTGAGGTATGGTGGCCCTGCCTGGTTGGCGGCTCTGGAAACCCACCGAAATCGGAGGAAGCTGAACAGCACATTCCGACTCATGGCCATGCGAGTCGTAAGTGCTTATAGGACCATTTCGACAGAAGCTGTGTGTGTAATCGCCGGAATGATTCCCATCTGCATCACTCTGGCGGAAGATAGCGAGTGCTACAAGCGACGGGAAAGCAGAGGTATCCGGAAATTGATGAGAGCGGAGTCGTTGGACAAATGGCAGTATGAATGGGATACGGCAGAAAATGGTAGATGGACGTACAGGCTGATACCGGTACTTTCGACCTGGTTGAACAGGAAACACGGTGAAGTTAACTTTTACTTGACGCAGTTTCTTTCTGGGCATGGCTGTTTCAGGCAATATCTACACCGGTTCGGGCACGCAGTTTCACCCCTCTGTCCGGAGTGTGGAGATATGGAGGAAACACCGGAGCACGTCGTTTTTGTCTGTCCCAGGTTCACCGAAAGGCGCGAGGGGCTGCCTGCACTTCATGTCGAGAATATTGTGGAGGAGATGTGTCGCGACGAGATGATCTGGAATGCCGTGAGCAGTGCAATCACACAAATCATGTCGGAGCTGCAGCGAAGGTGGAGGGCTGACCAAAGTGCTGACAACGTCCGACGGTGAAAGGTGAACAACGGCGACGGCTGTTGCAAGAGATGGTACCTCACGAGAGTAGCTGTGACGGGGTGCGCGTTGTGTTGGAGGGCACCACCTAATCGGCTCTCCGCTGGGAAGAGAAATCCTGCGAGGGTGACTGTGACGGGGCGCGCGTCAAGTTGGAGGGCGCTTCCTAATCGGTGCACGTCTCGACAGGTAAACGGATACTGCCGCGGAGAACAGCAAAAGGCCTACCTGACAACGCCTGATCGTGGCCTGGATGGAGGAACACCGCGAACATTTCGAAGGAACGAGCATCAAGGATGAAGCCACGATCAAAATGGTGAATACCCCACGAGAGTAGCTGTGACGGAGTGCGCGTCAGGTTGGAGGGCACTGCCTAATCGGCGCTCCGTTGGGAAGAGAAATCCTGCGAGGGTGACTGTGACGGGGCGCGCGTCAAGTTGGAGGGCGCTTCCTAATCGGTTCACGTCTCGACAGATGAGAAACCCCGCGAGGGTGGCTGTGACGGGTTGCGCGTCAAGTAGGAGGGCAATTCCTAATCGGTTCACGTCTCGACGGGTAAATTCAAAATGCCTGCGAAGAGGACATCAGCGCAGTGGAATTAATAACGAATGGAAAGAAAAAAAATATTGAGAAAAAGGGAAGGACAACGCTAGTTAGCGTTGAAAACTCGAGAAGTGCATGAGCACAGCCGCCCCCTGAAGTAGTCGCCTAGATGTGGTCCCAGGGGGAATAAGGCAACGAGTAGAGGGCTTGGTTTTTGTGGGTGCGATCCCCACTCGACGTCTGGGTTAACCCTTCCCAGGTAAGGCTGGTAGAGCGTTCCTCACCTCTTAAAAAAAAAAAAAAAAAAAAAAAAAAAACATTCATATTCATAGAAAAATATGAAAAATATGAATAGTTGCAATAACACACCAACAAACGATGGAGAGGAGAATGTGTTCGCGAGAAGCGGACGAATGCTGAGGTCACCTGTCACTCGAGTAGCCACAACACAAAACCACAAGAAGTGTTTGCTGCCCAAGCATTCCAAGGAGATCTTGGCTCCGTACAGAGCCAGTTGTTTACGCTGACCTCAAGCGCATCCCAAGAAGGGCAACTTGGGAGGCTCAGCATCACGGACGTTAGGAAAAAGGTCAACGAACTTTACGAGTTCGTAAAGGACAAAAACAATGTCCACTTAAAAATAAAACATCTGGTGACGAGCATCAGATCGGTCGTCATGGTTGCTGAACGCGAGCATAAGGAGCTGCAGATGAGAGCAGAGGGTGCTGAAAAGGCTCTGCTCGAGGCGAATGAGAAACCCGTCGAGATACTTGAGACGCCGAGGGGTCCTCTGAACAAACGATCGGACAAGAGAAGGAGGGACACCCCAGGAGAAGAAGAAGAGCTGAAAAAGGCCAAGAACGATCTGAGTAACGCGAAAGGAGGTGAAAGCAGTGAATGGCGTACTGTCGATAACCAGGCAGAAAAACGCAAAAAACAGAAGGAGAAGAAGAAAAAAGTTGAACAGGAAAAGAAGAAACTCGGACCTCGAGTGGAGCGAATCAAGGGCGATGCTTTGATCGTTGAAGTGTCAGCAGGAGTATCGTATGCAGCTATCCTTCGGAAAGTGAGAGACGATCCGGAGTTGCAGATACTGGGCGAGAACGTCGTGAAAACTAGGCGCACGCAGAAAGGCGAGATGCTCTTCGAGCTTAAAAAGACGGGTGGGTAATGTCGGGGACATAACCGGAGTGACGTAGGACTATACAAAGGGGACAGCTTTTGTTAAATATATATTTTAAATATATTGTTTTATTTCCTTCTCCTACGTGAATACCTACCTATCTACCTGAAAAATGGATTAGTTTACTGTTTACTCTTTATGAATATGTTGATGGTTCTCAAAAGAACCTTTGGTGTTGTGTTTTTGTTATCACTCGATATTCCCATCTTGTTCGGTTAAACCTTCCTGTTTAGCTATTGCGTTTGCCACTCGCCACAGCTTTCACAGTTGGAAAATTTCTTCCCATCCAGCTTGTGACATATTGTTCAGTAAATTACATTTAATGCCACTCACTGAAACTAATTGTTGCCTTGCCGAACCGAAGCTGCTCTGTTCTTGATGCGTGTTTTCTGATTGTCATGAGCAGCTTTGCAAGCCAACTCGAGCACTCCGACGGCCGAAACTCTATAATCGCTGTTAGGTATACTGGTGCTCCGGCACCAATCCGTTCGGCCTAGTTACCCTACAATTGCCGTACAATCACACGGGTTTACGGTTTGAAAGAAAATAAGATATTTTTTTGGGGTCCGCGTGTTTTATACTCTAGCGCAATTTAAGAATTGGTGAAAATCAATAAGCTCAGAACAACTGCCAAATTCACATACTCATCATATCCTGGCAAACAAATTATGAAAAAATCAATTTGTGTTTTATTATTATTTTGGATAATGTTTTAGAAAGCATTGAACTGTATTTCCTAAACTCTTTTTTGGAAGGTTTAATGGCCCTGAAAAGCGCCTTGTTTTATGGAATGATTCCAATTTAGAAAACTTAGTACTCGTGGTTTTGAAAAAAAACCATCTCGAACGCCCTCGATGCCGCCTTGTTCTGGATTTGCCACCAAAGCAGTTTGTATAAAGAACAAACTTTTTTCTTCTTCTCCCTGATGCCGTTTTGCGATTGCGTTTGCCACTCGCCACTCGCTGCAACTGCCTGTTGTCTTGATGTCCACCGAACCGAATGTGTTCTGTTCCGAATGCGGGTTTTCTTATCGTCTCGAGCAGCTTTGCCAGCTAACTCGATCACTTCGGCGGCCGAAACTATATAACGCCGGCTAGGTGGACTGGTGCACTGGTACTAACGCGCTCGGCCTAGCTACCCTTGCGGGGAACTCCAGATCAACACGGTTCGAGCGGGATTTTGCCTTTCCCTTCACTTTTCCTCCTTTACCATGTCCAGACATGGCTGCTTGGGTTGGTTTGTTGATGTGTTGTGATGCGAACCGATGTGGTGTACGGTTTGAATGAGAATGATCGTTACGGAAGGAAGGAAGGTATTGTATTATAGAGACTTTAAACTTTTGCAGTTCATTCGTCTCTAGCCTTGAGAAAGGCCTTTTGAAAACTCTACTCTACTCTACTCCAGCGCTACCACCTCCGCCCTCTTGCCTTGAGAAAGGCACTCGATCCCTCGCCGTCCAGCTCGTCCAGCAACGATGTTGTCCAGTCGGTGTCCACACAAAGAATGATCGTTACGGCAGCGGAGCGGGTATTTTTAAGCTGACTGGCTGGCTCGAGAATTACGCATGTGTGAGACTGCGACAAATGTTTCGTTCATTTTTTCTTTTTCCTTTCCAATCGTGCTTCATTCTATTTCGCTGCTGCCGCTGGTTGCCCGTTTTGGTCGGTACGATTTGAGGAGCACAAAATGGACCAATCAAAAATGGGCACATAGTGCATTTTGACAATGCTTGATATTTCACAATTATTCAATTATTTATCTCAAGAAAAATGAAATGTTATTCGTTATGATAGATGCGTAGATATATTTCCTATCAATTGATGCAAAAACCTTTGCGATCTATTGAGAAATGCTCGAGTTATAAGCGTTCCAAATCTTGCATTTTTTCCTATTTGTTCAGTGCCTAGATTTCCATTTCACCCCCTATATCTTCCGGTTAGACGTAGTCCTACGTCAAAAAGATCCAGCGGTTAAGAGCTCCGCTTTCAAACAACTCATTGAGAAGTCACTAGGGGAGGAGGCGAAGGTGAGAGCTCTCTCTCAGGAATCAACCATCGAGTGCCGGTATCTGGACGAGATCACGACTGTTGAGGAATTGAGAACTGCGTTACAGTCACAATGTGACCTTGGCGATGTGCCAATGACAATCCGGCTGAGAAAGGCATACGGTGGGACACAAACGGCCTCGATACGGCTCTCGAAACAAGCTGCGAATAAACTGGTGGAGAAGGGTAAAATAAAAGTGGGGTGGTCCGTGTGCCCGATGAAAGCTCCCCCTCGTATGGCCAAGCAAATGGAGAGATGCTTTCAATGCATGGGCTTCGGTCACCAGGCGAAAAACTGCGGTGGTCCTGACAGATCGAAATTGTGCAGGAAGTGCGGAACGGAAGGTCACGTTGCTAGAGACTGCACAAAGCAACCGAGGTGCATGTTGTGCAAGGAGGAGGACGGAAACGACCACGTCACAGGTAGCTTCAAATGTCCGGCGTAAAAAAGGCGATTGCGGGTTCGCAGTAATGGAGGTTACCCAGCTCAACCTCAATCATTGCGACATAGCACAGCAATTGTTGTGGCAGTCAACAACTGAAACTAAATGCGACGTTGCAATGATCGCAGAACCGTACCGAGTTCCTCGCGATAACGGAAAATGGGTGGTGGATAAAGCAGGGATGGCTGCAATACTAGTGATGGGAAGGTTCCCCATCCAAGAAGTGGTGGAAAGCTCACAGGAAGGTTTCGTGATCGTCAAAATCAACGGAATCTTCATGTGTAGTTGCTATGCACCCCCAAGATGGTCAGCGGAGCAGTTTCACGAGATGTTGGACGTACTCACGGATAAGGTCAGCGGCCGCAAACCAGTCATCATCGGAGGAGACTTCAACGCCTGGACTGAGGAGTGGGGAAGCAGATGCACCAACGCCAGGGGGTACAGCCTACTAGAAGCCTTCGCAAAACTAGACGTCACACTTCTGAACGAAGGCACTAGCAGCACCTTTCGAAGGGACGGCCGCGAATCCATCATCGATGTAACTTTCTGCAGTCCATCACTGGCGGCTAATACGAAGTGGAGAGTGTCGGAGGGATACACACACAGCGACCACCAGGCAATCCTGTATAACGGAATCCCGCAGCGGTACGGAATACAAAAACCTTTGAGCGGAAGTGGAGGACAAAGGTTTTTGACAAGGAGCTTTTCGTCGAAGCACTACGCATAGACAGCAGAACTCTTAATCTGAGCGCCGACGGGCTGACAGGAACATTGGTGAGGGCATGCGATACAGCGATGCCGAGAAGACTGAACCCGACGAATGAACGACGTCCAGCCTACTGGTGGAACGAGACACTCAGCATCCCCCGCGCTAACTGTCTACGAGCCAGAAGAAGAGTCCAGAGGGCACGAACCGATGTAGAGAGAGAGGAGCACCGCGCGTCTTTCCGAGCGACCAGAGCCGCCTTGAAACGAGAGATACGTAGGAGCAAATCGAACTGCTATAGGGAGCTGTGTCGAGACGTCGACGCAAATCCTTGGGGTGAAGCATATCGAATCGTGATGGCGAAATTCCGTAGTTCAACGACTCCCATGGAATTATGTCCGGAAAAACTCGAGGTCATTGTGAATGGACTCTTTCCGCAGCACGACCCACCGACGTGGCCACCCACACTGTACGGTGAGGACGAAGCAGAGAACGCACAAGTCACCAACGAAGAACTCATCGCGGTGGCAAAAGGTCTAAAGTTGAAAAAAGCACCCGGCCCCGACGGAATCCCCAATGTGGCCCTGAAATCGGCGATCCTTGCTTTCCCCGACATGTTCAGGGTGGTGCTGCAGAAATGCCTGGATGACGGTCTCTTCCCTGCGGAATGGAAGATACAAAAGTTGGTGCTGCTCCCGAAACCAGGAAAGCCACCTGGAGATCCAGCGTCGTATAGGCCTATTTGTTTGTTGGATACTTTGGGAAAGCTCTTGGAAAGGGTTATTCTCAACAGACTGGTGAAATGCACGGAGGATGACCACGGATTGTCGAAAATGCAGTTCGGGTTCCGGAAAGGAAAGTCGACAGTGGACGCTATTCGGACAGTTATCGAGAAAGCTCAGGTCTCGCTTAAACAAAAACGAAGAGGCGACCGTTACTGCGCGGTGATTTTGATTGACGTGAAGAACGCCTTCAATAGTGCCAGCTGGGAGGCCATCGCCGAGGCGCTACACAGATTGAAGGTCCCTAGCTACCTGTACAGGATACTGAGGAGTTATTTCCAGAATCGGATCCTGGTATACAACACAGACAGGGGACAGATAGTGAAGAATATCTCGGCGGGAGTTCCACAAGGTTCCATCCTAGGTCCTACGCTTTGGAACACGATGTACGACGGTGTTCTAAGGCTGAAGCTACCCAGAGGTGTGGAGATCGTGGGCTTCGCGGACGATATCGTAACAACGGTAATCGGCGAGACGCTTCAGGAGGTGGAAATGTTGGCGACTGAGGCTGTAGACATGATCGGTAGTTGGATGGACAGCGTAAAGCTCCAGATGGCACATCACAAAACCGAGGTGCTGTTAGTGAGCAATCGTAAGGCAGTGCTGCGGGCAGAGGTATCGGTCGGAGGACATACCATCGTTTCGAAGCGGGCGGTGAAGTACCTCGGAGTCATGATCGACGACCGGCTGAACTTCAACCAGCACGTCGACTATGCATGTGGGAAGGCGTCAAAGGCCATCAACGTGGTGGCGAGGATCATGCCAAATAGCTTTGGCCCAAGCAGCAGCAAGAGGCGTCTCTTGGCAAGTGTATCTTCGTCGATACTGAGGTATGGTGGCCCTGCCTGGTTGGCGGCTCTGGAAACCCACCGAAATCGGAGGAAGCTGAACAGCACATTCCGACTCATGGCCATGCGAGTCGTAAGTGCTTATAGGACCATTTCGACAGAAGCTGTGTGTGTAATCGCCGGAATGATTCCCATCTGCATCACTCTGGCGGAAGATAGCGAGTGCTACAAGCGACGGGAAAGCAGAGGTATCCGGAAATTGATGAGAGCGGAGTCGTTGGACAAATGGCAGTATGAATGGGATACGGCAGAAAATGGTAGATGGACGTACAGGCTGATACCGGTACTTTCGACCTGGTTGAACAGGAAACACGGTGAAGTTAACTTTTACTTGACGCAGTTTCTGTCTGGGCATGGCTGTTTCAGGCAATATCTACACCGGTTCGGGCACGCAGTTTCACCCCTCTGTCCGGAGTGTGGAGATATGGAGGAAACACCGGAGCACGTCGTTTTTGTCTGTCCCAGGTTCACCGAAAGGCGCGAGGGGCTGCCTGCACTTCATGTCGGGAATATTGTGGAGGAGATGTGTCGCGACGAGATGATCTGGAATGCCGTGAGCAGTGCAATCACACAAATCATGTCGGAGCTGCAGCGAAGGTGGAGGGCTGACCAAAGTGCTGACAACGTCCGACGGTGAAAGGTGAACAACGGCGACGGCTGTTGCAAGAGATGGTACCTCACGAGAGTAGCTGTGACGGGGTGCGCGTTGTGTTGGAGGGCACCACCTAATCGGCTCTCCGCTGGGAAGAGAAATCCTGCGAGGGTGACTGTGACGGGGCGCGCGTCAAGTTGGAGGGCGCTTCCTAATCGGTGCACGTCTTGACAGGTAAACGGATGCCGATTTAATAACTACGACGGAGTGAGTGTCAAGGAGGGCGTCTTCAAACTGGTGTATACCCCACGAGAGCTGCTGTGATGGAGTGCGCGTCATGTTGGAGGGCACTACCTAATCAGCGCTCCGATGGGAAGAGAAATCCTGCGAGGGTGACTGTGACGGGGCGCGCGTCAAGTTGGAGGGCGCTTCCTAATCGGTGCACGTCTCGACAGGTAAACGGATACTGCCGCGGAGAACAGCAAAAGGCCTGCCTGACAACGCCTGATCGTGGCCTGGATGGAGGAACACCGCGAACATTTCGAAGGAACGAGCATCAAGGATGAAGCCATGATCAAAATGGTGAATACCCCACGAGAGTAGCTGTGACGGAGTGCGCGTCAGGATGGAGGGCACTGCCTAATCGGCGCTCCGTTGGGAAGAGAAATCCTGCGAGGGTGACTGTGACGGGGCGCGCGTCAAGTTGGAGGGCGCTTCCTAATCGGTTCACGTCTCGACAGGTGAGAAACCCCGCGAGGGTGGCTGTGACGGGTTGCGCGTTAAGTTGGAGGGCAATTCCTAATCGGTTCACGTCTCGACGGGTAAATTCAAAATGCCTGCGAAGAGGACATCAGCGCAGTGGAATTAATAACGAATGGAGAGAAAAAAATATTGAGAAAAAGGGAAGGACAACGCTAGTTAGCGTTGAAAACTCGAGAAGTGCATGAGCACAGCCGCCCCCTGAAGTAGTCGCCTAGATGTGGTCCCAGGGGGAATAAGGCAACGAGTAGAGGGCTTGGTTTTTGTGGGTGCGATCCCCACTCGACGTCTGGGTTAACCCTTCCCAGGTAAGGCTGGTAGAGCGTTCCTCACCTCTTTAAAAAAAAAAAAAAAAAAAAAAAACACACACACACACACACACACACATACACGCACGGAATTCTTTCCGTTTGGATGCCATTCAGCATCGAGAAAGATCCGGAAAGATCTAATCATTGCTGGAAAATAATCTGCCAGTTCCTCTGGGAATTTAAAAAACATTCATGTGAAAGAGTTTATTTGAATGTTTTCTATCCATGTAACACTGTGACCAAACATGTTTCAATCAAGTGCTATTAACAGATGGTTATCGAGTTAGCATTAACCACTGGTGGGCTTCCAGTATCGAGGAAAATGTGGAAATATCTAATCGTTACTGAAAATAATCTGCCAGTTTCTCTGGGAATTTAAAATTACATTCATGTGAACACTGTGATTAAATACATTTGGTTTTGTGATTTTTCAATCAATCGCAATTAACAGGATAGCTTCTGAAGATTATTCTTCCCCATCAGTAGGATATTACCTTGTGCCTCCAACGTAACGCTCTCGTTTTCGAAGTCCCCCAAATATTCATTCATTCAGAATGAATTCAGATTCAACTTCAAACAAATAATCTTTAAATCAACGATAGTCCTACGTCACCCTTGCGGTTATACCATAGATATAACCCACTTCCTGTTTTTTTTTGTCAAAAAAAATGTTTTTGGCACTTGGTCGTTTTTTCGTCTGAAAAATTGATTTTTGAAAAAAAAATTTTTTTGAGATAACTGTAAATCTCAACGTGTCATGCAATTTTAAGACTTTTGGCATCAATTTTTTTTAAACCCCGAATTTCCGCTGATTTTTTGATTTTCAAAGAGCTCAAATTTTAACGTCTGCGACACCAGTAAATGAAGTCCGAATGAGCTAATATTTTGCACAGGGTATATTATTGTGCAAATCAACATTTCGTAGTCGGGGTGTCGCGTTCGCTTACCAAGCGATCGATCGTGAGTTCAAACTCAGGGCCCTCAATTGACCATCTTTGTGTTGTTATAGAATAACTACGTCCACGCAACCATCATCAGCGATGGAAATCGTTCCACGGTCGAAATAAGATCGATTCATCCATACAACTGCTCTGCTCTGCAAGACACATCGGGCTGCTGTTCCATAAATAACTCAACAATGATCAATATCAACTGTCTCCGCTGTCCGGTCTGCTGAACAATGGATGAACAGAAAGAATACCCTTACGCCTAAATGGCTACTACTGTGTAATTTACCATAATGTAATGGAACAGAAAAACTTAACTGTATAATTTACAATTTATAGAAACATTAACATATGTACATGTACACGATTAAAACCCGGCTCTGTTACAGCTAAAATGCTAATGAGCCTAACAAATAAATAAATGAGATAAAAAAAAACATTTCGTAGCAAGTTCCGAATGAAAAACCGAGATAACTTTTTTTATTGGCACCCTAAACCATACATTTCGTTTCGCATGACGAAAAAAAAAGTCCCAGAGTGTCGATTTTTGACAAAAAAAAATATAGGAGGCTGTGTTCAAGACACGACCGCATTGTCGAGTAATGCAGAAATTTGTTTCATTTGTATGGCAGCCCCCCCCTTAGAGAGGGCGGTGGAGAGTCTAACTACCATAGAAACATTTATTGCACCCTAAAACCCCCATATGCCAAATTTCGTTTCATTTGCTTGAATAATTCTCGAGTAATGCAGAAATTTGTGTTTCATTTGTATGGCAGCCCCCCTTATAGAGGGGATCAGTAGGATATTTCCGTATCCATTATTGGATGCATAAAACCTTGTGCCTCCAACGTAACGCTCTCGTTTTCGAATTCCCCCAAATGTTCATTCATTCAGAATGAATTCAGATTCAACTTCAAACAAATAATCTCTAAATCAACGATAGTCCTACGTCACCCTTGCGGTTATACCATAGATATAACCCACTTCCTGTTTTTTGACAAAAAAAAACAGGAAGTGGGTTATATCTATGGTATAACCGCAAGGGTGACGTAGGACTATCGTTGATTTAAAGATTATTTGTTTGAAGTTGAATCTGAATTCATTCTGAATGAATGAATATTTGGGGGACTTCGAAAACGAGAGCGTTACGTTGGAGGCACAAGGTAATATCCTACTGATGGGGAAGAATAATCTTCAGAAGCTATCCTGTTAATTGCGATTGATTGAAAAATCACAAAACCAAATGTATTTAATCACAGTGTTCACATGAATGTAATTTTAAATTCCCAGAGAAACTGGCAGATTATTTTCAGTAACGATTAGATATTTCCACATTTTCCTCGATACTGGAAGCCCACCAGTGGTTAATGCTAACTCGATAACCATCTGTTAATAGCACTTGATTGAAACATGTTTGGTCACAGTGTTACATGGATAGAAAACATTCAAATAAACTCTTTCACATGAATGTTTTTTAAATTCCCAGAGGAACTGGCAGATTATTTTCCAGCAATGATTAGATCTTTCCGGATCTTTCTCGATGCTGAATGGCATCCAAACGGAAAGAATTCCGTGCGTGTATGTGTGTGTGTGTGTGTGTTTTTTTTTTTTTTTTTTTTTTTTAAAGAGGTGAGGAACGCTCTACCAGCCTTACCTGGGAAGGGTTAACCCAGACGTCGAGTGGGGATCGCACCCACAAAAACCAAGCCCTCTACTCGTTGCCTTATTCCCCCTGGGACCACATCTAGGCGACTACTTCAGGGGGCGGCTGTGCTCATGCACTTCTCGAGTTTTCAACGCTAACTAGCGTTGTCCTTCCCTTTTTCTCAATATTTTTTTCTCTCCATTCGTTATTAATTCCACTGCGCTGATGTCCTCTTCGCAGGCATTTTGAATTTACCCGTCGAGACGTGAACCGATTAGGAATTGCCCTCCAACTTAACGCGCAACCCGTCACAGCCACCCTCGCGGGGTTTCTCACCTGTCGAGACGTGAACCGATTAGGAAGCGCCCTCCAACTTGACGCGCGCCCCGTCACAGTCACCCTCGCAGGATTTCTCTTCCCAACGGAGCGCCGATTAGGCAGTGCCCTCCATCCTGACGCGCACTCCGTCACAGCTACTCTCGTGGGGTATTCACCATTTTGATCATGGCTTCATCCTTGATGCTCGTTCCTTCGAAATGTTCGCGGTGTTCCTCCATCCAGGCCACGATCAGGCGTTGTCAGGCAGGCCTTTTGCTGTTCTCCGCGGCAGTATCCGTTTACCTGTCGAGACGTGCACCGATTAGGAAGCGCCCTCCAACTTGACGCGCGCCCCGTCACAGTCACCCTCGCAGGATTTCTCTTCCCATCGGAGCGCTGATTAGGTAGTGCCCTCCAACATGACGCGCACTCCATCACAGCAGCTCTCGTGGGGTATACACCAGTTTGAAGACGCCCTCCTTGACACTCACTCCGTCGTAGTTATTAAATCGGCATCCGTTTACCTGTCAAGACGTGCACCGATTAGGAAGCGCCCTCCAACTTGACGCGCGCCCCGTCACAGTCACCCTCGCAGGATTTCTCTTCCCAGCGGAGAGCCGATTAGGTGGTGCCCTCCAACACAACGCGCACCCCGTCACAGCTACTCTCGTGAGGTACCATCTCTTGCAACAGCCGTCGCCGTTGTTCACCTTTCACCGTCGGACGTTGTCAGCACTTTGGTCAGCCCTCCACCTTCGCTGCAGCTCCGACATGATTTGTGTGATTGCACTGCTCACGGCATTCCAGATCATCTCGTCGCGACACATCTCCTCCACAATATTCCCGACATGAAGTGCAGGCAGCCCCTCGCGCCTTTCGGTGAACCTGGGACAGACAAAAACGACGTGCTCCGGTGTTTCCTCCATATCTCCACACTCCGGACAGAGGGGTGAAACTGCGTGCCCGAACCGGTGTAGATATTGCCTGAAACAGCCATGCCCAGACAGAAACTGCGTCAAGTAAAAGTTAACTTCACCGTGTTTCCTGTTCAACCAGGTCGAAAGTACCGGTATCAGCCTGTACGTCCATCTACCATTTTCTGCCGTATCCCATTCATACTGCCATTTGTCCAACGACTCCGCTCTCATCAATTTCCGGATACCTCTGCTTTCCCGTCGCTTGTAGCACTCGCTATCTTCCGCCAGAGTGATGCAGATGGGAATCATTCCGGCGATTACACACACAGCTTCTGTCGAAATGGTCCTATAAGCACTTACGACTCGCATGGCCATGAGTCGGAATGTGCTGTTCAGCTTCCTCCGATTTCGGTGGGTTTCCAGAGCCGCCAACCAGGCAGGGCCACCATACCTCAGTATCGACGAAGATACACTTGCCAAGAGACGCCTCTTGCTGCTGCTTGGGCCAAAGCTATTTGGCATGATCCTCGCCACCACGTTGATGGCCTTTGACGCCTTCCCACATGCATAGTCGACGTGCTGGTTGAAGTTCAGCCGGTCGTCGATCATGACTCCGAGGTACTTCACCGCCCGCTTCGAAACGATGGTATGTCCTCCGACCGATACCTCTGCCCGCAGCACTGCCTTACGATTGCTCACTAACAGCACCTCGGTTTTGTGATGTGCCATCTGGAGCTTTACGCTGTCCATCCAACTACCGATCATGTCTACAGCCTCAGTCGCCAACATTTCCACCTCCTGAAGCGTCTCGCCGATTACCGTTGTTACGATATCGTCCGCGAAGCCCACGATCTCCACACCTCTGGGTAGCTTCAGCCTTAGAACACCGTCGTACATCGTGTTCCAAAGCGTAGGACCTAGGATGGAACCTTGTGGAACTCCCGCCGAGATATTCTTCACTATCTGTCCCCTGTCTGTGTTGTATACCAGGATCCGATTCTGGAAATAACTCCTCAGTATCCTGTACAGGTAGCTAGGGACCTTCAATCTGTGTAGCGCCTCGGCGATGGCCTCCCAGCTGGCACTATTGAAGGCGTTCTTCACGTCAATCAAAATCACCGCGCAGTAACGGTCGCCTCTTCGTTTTTGTTTAAGCGAGACCTGAGCTTTCTCGATAACTGTCCGAATAGCGTCCACTGTCGACTTTCCTTTCCGGAACCCGAACTGCATTTTCGACAATCCGTGGTCATCCTCCGTGCATTTCACCAGTCTGTTGAGAATAACCCTTTCCAAGAGCTTTCCCAAAGTATCCAACAAACAAATAGGCCTATACGACGCTGGATCTCCAGGTGGCTTTCCTGGTTTCGGGAGCAGCACCAACTTTTGTATCTTCCATTCCGCAGGGAAGAGACCGTCATCCAGGCATTTCTGCAGCACCACCCTGAACATGTCGGGGAAAGCAAGGATCGCCGATTTCAGGGCCACATTGGGGATTCCGTCGGGGCCGGGTGCTTTTTTCAACTTTAGACCTTTTGCCACCGCGATGAGTTCTTCGTTGGTGACTTGTGCGTTCTCTGCTTCGTCCTCACCGTACAGTGTGGGTGGCCACGTCGGTGGGTCGTGCTGCGGAAAGAGTCCATTCACAATGACCTCGAGTTTTTCCGGACATAATTCCATGGGAGTCGTTGAACTACGGAATTTCGCCATCACGATTCGATATGCTTCACCCCAAGGATTTGCGTCGACGTCTCGACACAGCTCCCTATAGCAGTTCGATTTGCTCCTACGTATCTCTCGTTTCAAGGCGGCTCTGGTCGCTCGGAAAGACGCGCGGTGCTCCTCTCTCTCTACATCGGTTCGTGCCCTCTGGACTCTTCTTCTGGCTCGTAGACAGTTAGCGCGGGGGATGCTGAGTGTCTCGTTCCACCAGTAGGCTGGACGTCGTTCATTCGTCGGGTTCAGTCTTCTCGGCATCGCTGTATCGCATGCCCTCACCAATGTTCCTGTCAGCCCGTCGGCGCTCAGATTAAGAGTTCTGCTGTCTATGCGTAGTGCTTCGACGAAAAGCTCCTTGTCAAAAACCTTTGTCCTCCACTTCCGCTCAAAGGTTTTTGTATTCCGTACCGCTGCGGGATTCCGTTATACAGGATTGCCTGGTGGTCGCTGTGTGTGTATCCCTCCGACACTCTCCACTTCGTATTAGCCGCCAGTGATGGACTGCAGAAAGTTACATCGATGATGGATTCGCGGCCGTCCCTTCGAAAGGTGCTGCTAGTGCCTTCGTTCAGAAGTGTGACGTCTAGTTTTGCGAAGGCTTCTAGTAGGCTGTACCCCCTGGCGTTGGTGCATCTGCTTCCCCACTCCTCAGTCCAGGCGTTGAAGTCTCCTCCGATGATGACTGGTTTGCGGCCGCTGACCTTATCCGTGAGTACGTCCAACATCTCGTGAAACTGCTCCGCTGACCATCTTGGGGGTGCATAGCAACTACACATGAAGATTCCGTTGATTTTGACGATCACGAAACCTTCCTGTGAGCTTTCCACCACTTCTTGGATGGGGAACCTTCCCATCACTAGTATTGCAGCCATCCCTGCTTTATCCACCACCCATTTTCCGTTATCGCGAGGAACTCGGTACGGTTCTGCGATCATTGCAACGTCGCATTTAGTTTCAGTTGTTGACTGCCACAACAATTGCTGTGCTATGTCGCAATGATTGAGGTTGAGCTGGGTAACCTCCATTACTGCGAACCCGCAATCGCCTTTTTTACGCCGGACATTTGAAGCTACCTGTGACGTGGTCGTTTCCGTCCTCCTCCTTGCACAACATGCACCTCGGTTGCTTTGTGCAGTCTCTAGCAACGTGACCTTCCGTCCCGCACTTCCTGCACAATTTCGATCTGTCAGGACCACCGCAGTTTTTCGCCTGGTGACCGAAGCCCATGCATTGAAAGCATCTCTCCATTTGCTTGGCCATACGAGGGGGAGCTTTCATCGGGCACACGGACCACCCCACTTTTATTTTACCCTTCTCCACCAGTTTATTCGCAGCTTGTTTCGAGAGCCGTATCGAGGCCGTTTGTGTCCCACCGTATGCCTTTCTCAGCCGGATTGTCATTGGCACATCGCCAAGGTCACATTGTGACTGTAACGCAGTTCTCAATTCCTCAACAGTCGTGATCTCGTCCAGATACCGGCACTCGATGGTTGATTCCTGAGAGAGAGCTCTCACCTTCGCCTCCTCCCCTAGTGACTTCTCAATGAGTTGTTTGAAAGCGGAGCTCTTAACCGCTGGATCTTTTTTAAGCTCGAAGAGCATCTCGCCTTTCTGCGTGCGCCTAGTTTTCACGACGTTCTCGCCCAGTATCTGCAACTCCGGATCGTCTCTCACTTTCCGAAGGATAGCTGCATACGATACTCCTGCTGACACTTCAACGATCAAAGCATCGCCCTTGATTCGCTCCACTCGAGGTCCGAGTTTCTTCTTTTCCTGTTCAACTTTTTTCTTCTTCTCCTTCTGTTTTTTGCGTTTTTCTGCCTGGTTATCGACAGTACGCCATTCACTGCTTTCACCTCCTTTCGCGTTACTCAGATCGTTCTTGGCCTTTTTCAGCTCTTCTTCTTCTCCTGGGGTGTCCCTCCTTCTCTTGTCCGATCGTTTGTTCAGAGGACCCCTCGGCGTCTCAAGTATCTCGACGGGTTTCTCATTCGCCTCGAGCAGAGCCTTTTCAGCACCCTCTGCTCTCATCTGCAGCTCCTTATGCTCGCGTTCAGCAACCATGACGACCGATCTGATGCTCGTCACCAGATGTTTTATTTTTAAGTGGACATTGTTTTTGTCCTTTACGAACTCGTAAAGTTCGTTGACCTTTTTCCTAACGTCCGTGATGCTGAGCCTCCCAAGTTGCCCTTCTTGGGATGCGCTTGAGGTCAGCGTAAACAACTGGCTCTGTACGGAGCCAAGATCTCCTTGGAATGCTTGGGCAGCAAACACTTCTTGTGGTTTTGTGTTGTGGCTACTCGAGTGACAGGTGACCTCAGCATTCGTCCGCTTCTCGCGAACACATTCTCCTCTCCATCGTTTGTTGGTGTGTTATTGCAACTATTCATATTTTTCATATTTTTCTATGAATATGAATGTTTTTTTTTTTTTTTTTTTTTTTTTTAAGAGGTGAGGAACGCTCTACCAGCCTTACCTGGGAAGGGTTAACCCAGACGTCGAGTGGGGATCGCACCCACAAAAACCAAGCCCTCTACTCGTTGCCTTATTCCCCCTGGGACCACATCTAGGCGACTACTTCAGGGGGCGGCTGTGCTCATGCACTTCTCGAGTTTTCAACGCTAACTAGCGTTGTCCTTCCCTTTTTCTCAATATTTTTTTTCTTTCCATTCGTTATTAATTCCACTGCGCTGATGTCCTCTTCGCAGGCATTTTGAATTTACCCGTCGAGACGTGAACCGATTAGGAATTGCCCTCCTACTTGACGCGCAACCCGTCACAGCCACCCTCGCGGGGTTTCTCATCTGTCGAGACGTGAACCGATTAGGAAGCGCCCTCCAACTTGACGCGCGCCCCGTCACAGTCACCCTCGCAGGATTTCTCTTCCCAACGGAGCGCCGATTAGGCAGTGCCCTCCAACCTGACGCGCACTCCGTCACAGCTACTCTCGTGGGGTATTCACCATTTTGATCGTGGCTTCATCCTTGATGCTCGTTCCTTCGAAATGTTCGCGGTGTTCCTCCATCCAGGCCACGATCAGGCGTTGTCAGGTAGGCCTTTTGCTGTTCTCCGCGGCAGTATCCGTTTACCTGTCGAGACGTGCACCGATTAGGAAGCGCCCTCCAACTTGACGCGCGCCCCGTCACAGTCACCCTCGCAGGATTTCTCTTCCCAGCGGAGAGCCGATTAGGTGGTGCCCTCCAACACAACGCGCACCCCGTCACAGCTACTCTCGTGAGGTACCATCTCTTGCAACAGCCGTCGCCGTTGTTCACCTTTCACCGTCGGACGTTGTCAGCACTTTGGTCAGCCCTCCACCTTCGCTGCAGCTCCGACATGATTTGTGTGATTGCACTGCTCACGGCATTCCAGATCATCTCGTCGCGACACATCTCCTCCACAATATTCTCGACATGAAGTGCAGGCAGCCCCTCGCGCCTTTCGGTGAACCTGGGACAGACAAAAACGACGTGCTCCGGTGTTTCCTCCATATCTCCACACTCCGGACAGAGGGGTGAAACTGCGTGCCCGAACCGGTGTAGATATTGCCTGAAACAGCCATGCCCAGAAAGAAACTGCGTCAAGTAAAAGTTAACTTCACCGTGTTTCCTGTTCAACCAGGTCGAAAGTACCGGTATCAGCCTGTACGTCCATCTACCATTTTCTGCCGTATCCCATTCATACTGCCATTTGTCCAACGACTCCGCTCTCATCAATTTCCGGATACCTCTGCTTTCCCGTCGCTTGTAGCACTCGCTATCTTCCGCCAGAGTGATGCAGATGGGAATCATTCCGGCGATTACACACACAGCTTCTGTCGAAATGGTCCTATAAGCACTTACGACTCGCATGGCCATGAGTCGGAATGTGCTGTTCAGCTTCCTCCGATTTCGGTGGGTTTCCAGAGCCGCCAACCAGGCAGGGCCACCATACCTCAGTATCGACGAAGATACACTTGCCAAGAGACGCCTCTTGCTGCTGCTTGGGCCAAAGCTATTTGGCATGATCCTCGCCACCACGTTGATGGCCTTTGACGCCTTCCCACATGCATAGTCGACGTGCTGGTTGAAGTTCAGCCGGTCGTCGATCATGACTCCGAGGTACTTCACCGCCCGCTTCGAAACGATGGTATGTCCTCCGACCGATACCTCTGCCCGCAGCACTGCCTTACAATTGCTCACTAACAGCACCTCGGTTTTGTGATGTGCCATCTGGAGCTTTACGCTGTCCATCCAACTACCGATCATGTCTACAGCCTCAGTCGCCAACATTTCCACCTCCTGAAGCGTCTCGCCGATTACCGTTGTTACGATGTCGTCCGCGAAGCCCACGATCTCCACACCTCTGGGTAGCTTCAGCCTTAGAACACCGTCGTACATCGTGTTCCAAAGCGTAGGACCTAGGATGGAACCTTGTGGAACTCCCGCCGAGATATTCTTCACTATCTGTCCCCTGTCTGTGTTGTATACCAGGATCCGATTCTGGAAATAACTCCTCAGTATCCTGTACAGGTAGCTAGGGACCTTCAATCTGTGTAGCGCCTCGGCGATGGCCTCCCAGCTGGCACTATTGAAGGCGTTCTTCACGTCAATCAAAATCACCGCGCAGTAACGGTCGCCTCTTCATTTTTGTTTAAGCGAGACCTGAGCTTTCTCGATAACTGTCCGAATAGCGTCCACTGTCGACTTTCCTTTCCGGAACCCGAACTGCATTTTCGACAATCCGTGGTCATCCTCCGTGCATTTCACCAGTCTGTTGAGAATAACCCTTTCCAAGAGCTTTCCCAAAGTATCCAACAAACAAATAGGCCTATACGACGCTGGATCTCCAGGTGGCTTTCCTGGTTTCGGGAGCAGCACCAACTTTTGTATCTTCCATTCCGCAGGGAAGAGACCGTCATCCAGGCATTTCTGCAGCACCACCCTGAACATGTCGGGGAAAGCAAGGATCGCCGATTTCAGGGCCACATTGGGGATTCCGTCGGGGCCGGGTGCTTTTTTCAACTTTAGACCTTTTGCCACCGCGATGAGTTCTTCGTTGGTGACTTGTGCGTTCTCTGCTTCGTCCTCACCGTACAGTGTGGGTGGCCACGTCGGTGGGTCGTGCTGCGGAAAGAGTCCATTCACAATGACCTCGAGTTTTCCCGGACATAATTCCATGGGAGTCATTGAACTACGGAATTTCGCCATCACGATTCGATATGCTTCACCCCAAGGATTTGCGTCGACGTCTCGACACAGCTCCCTATAGCAGTTCGATTTGCTCCTACGTATCTCTCGTCTCAAGGCGGCTCTGGTCGCTCGGAAAGACGCGCGGTGCTCCTCTCTCTCTACATCGGTTCGTGCCCTCTGGACTCTTCTTCTGGCTCGTAGACAGTTAGCGCGGAGGATGCTGAGTGTCTCGTTCCACCAGTAGGCTGGACGTCGTTCATTCGTCGGGTTCAGTCTTCTCGGCATCGCTGTATCGCATGCCCTCACCAATGTTCCTGTCAGCCCGTCGGCGCTCAGATTAAGAGTTCTGTTGTCTATGCGTAGTGCTTCGACGAAAAGCTCCTTGTCAAAAACCTTTGTCCTCCACTTCCGCTCAAAGGTTTTTGTATTCCGTACCGCTGCGGGATTCCGTTGGCCGACACTATACAGGATTGCCTGGTGGTCGCTGTGTGTGTATCCCTCCGACACTCTCCACTTCGTATTAGCCGCCAGTGATGGACTGCAGAAAGTTACATCGATGATGGATTCGCGGCCGTCCCTTCGAAAGGTGCTGCTAGTGCCTTCGTTCAGAAGTGTGACGTCTAGTTTTGCGAAGGCTTCTAGTAGGCTGTACCCCCTGGCGTTGGTGCATCTGCTTCCCCACTCCTCAGCCCAGGCGTTGAAGTCTCCTCCGATGATGACTGGTTTGCGGCCGCTGACCTTATCCGTGAGTACGTCCAACATCTCGTGAAACTGCTCCGCTGACCATCTTGGGGGTGCATAGCAACTACACATGAAGATTCCGTTGATTTTGACGATCACGAAACCTTCCTGTGAGCTTTCCACCACTTCTTGGATGGGGTACCTTCCCATCACTAGTATTGCAGCCATCCCTGCTTTATCCACCACCCATTTTCCGTTATCGCGAGGAACTCGGTACGGTTCTGCGATCATTGCAACGTCGCATTTAGTTTCAGTTGTTGACTGCCACAACAATTGCTGTGCTATGTCGCAATGATTGAGGTTGAGCTGGGTAACCTCCATTACTGCGAACCCGCAATCGCCTTTTTGTACGCCGGACATTTGAAGCTACCTGTGACGTGGTCGTTTCCGTCCTCCTCCTTGCACAACATGCACCTCGGTTGCTTGGTGCAGTCTCTAGCAACGTGACCTTCCGTCCCGCACTTCCTGCACAATTTCGATCTGTCAGGACCACCGCAGTTTTTCGCCTGGTGACCGAAGCCCATGCATTGAAAGCATCTCTCCATTTGCTTGGCCATACGAGGGGGAGCTTTCATCGGGCACACGGACCACCCCACTTTTATTTTACCCTTCTCCACCAGTTTATTCGCAGCTTGTTTCGAGAGCCGTATCGAGGCCGTTTGTGTCCCACCGTATGCCTTTCTCAGCCGGATTGTCATTGGCACATCGCCAAGGTCACATTGTGACTGTAACGCAGTTCTCAATTCCTCAACAGTCGTGATCTCGTCCAGATACCGGCACTCGATGGTTGATTCCTGAGAGAGAGCTCTCACCTTCGCCTCCTCCCCTAGTGACTTCTCAATGAGTTGTTTGAAAGCGGAGCTCTTAACCGCTGGATCTTTTTTAAGCTCGAAGAGCATCTCGCCTTTCTGCGTGCGCCTAGTTTTCACGACGTTCTCGCCCAGTATCTGCAACTCCGGATCGTCTCTCACTTTCCGAAGGATAGCTGCATACGATACTCCTGCTGACACTTCAACGATCAAAGCATCGCCCTTGATTCGCTCCACTCGAGGTCCGAGTTTCTTCTTTTCCTGCTCAACTTTTTTCTTCTTCTCCTTCTGTTTTTTGCGTTTTTCTGCCTGGTTATCGACAGTACGCCATTCACTGCTTTCACCTCCTTTCGCGTTACTCAGATCGTTCTTGGCCTTTTTCAGCTCTTCTTCTTCTCCTGGGGTGTCCCTCCTTCGCTTGTCCGATCGTGTGTTCAGAGGACCCTTCGGCGTCTCAAGTATCTCGACGGGTTTCTCATTCGCCTCGAGCAGAGCCTTTTCAGCACCCTCTGCTCTCATCTGCAGCTCCTTATGCTCGCGTTCAGCAACCATGACGACCGATCTGATGCTCGTCACCAGATGTTTTATTTTTAAGTGGACATTGTTTTTGTCCTTTACGAACTCGTAAAGTTCGTTGACCTTTTTCCTAACGTCCGTGATGCTGAGCCTCCCAAGTTGCCCTTCTTGGGATGCGCTTGAGGTCAGCGTAAACAACTGGCTCTGTACGGAGCCAAGATCTCCTTGGAATGCTTGGGCGGCAAACAATGAATATGAATGTGTGTGTGTGTGTGTGTGTGTGTGTGTGTGTGTGTGTGTGTGTGTGTGTAGTGGCTGCTTCGAGATCTTCCCGGGGAACCGTTTGTGGCATCACTCTCCTCCTGATGGATTCCCTTCTGGCCTAAGGTGCACAAACAGGCTCTTGGTGACACCGTTCATCCGCGCTTTCATGATAAACGAAGAGCTTCACCACAACAGCGAAAACATGCTCCAATCGCTGTTCAATTTGAACTGAGTGGATTTCCGAGCGTCGCTCGCTTATATACCGATTGGTGATTTCAATAGCCTGTTTTGAAAGCAATTTTAAGACTATTGAAACAAGTTTTTGGATCAGAAAGTAACAAGTATAGAACGCGTAGACATTTTATCTTTCGAATGAAGTGTTTATCATACCATTTCGTTCAGTTGTTTAGGAGCTATTAACGCTCAAAATCTCGGTCTCCGGCGTAACGCTTTCGTTTTCGAAACTTTGATTTTACACCCCAGTATAGAAATGAAAGACGTAGTCCTACGTCAAAAAAATTCATGATAACTGTAAATCTCGACGAACAACGTAATTTTAAGACATTTAGCATCAAAATTTTTTAACACCTCGATTTTCAGTGATTTTTCTGCCATACAAATTAAACACAAATTTCTACATTACTCGACAATTAATCAATGAAACGAAATTTGGTATATGGGGGTTTTAGGGTGCAATAAATGAACCTATGGTGGTTAGACTTTCCACCCCCCTCTATAAGGGGGGGCTGCCATACAAATGAAACACAAATTTCTGCATTACTCGAGAATTAATCAAGCAAATGAAACCAAATTTGGCATGTGGAGGATTCAGGGTGCAATATATGTTTTTATTGTGGTTTGACACCAGTAGTGAGGAAGTTGCTTATCGTTCCTCCCCCAACAGCTCCCGCAGGTGAGTGTGGACACGATTCGGTCGACAGTGGTCTGGCTGACACAGTGTAGTTATGAAGAAATCAAATTATCTTAAATCCGTCAGTGTCCATGTGCTATATGAAACGTCCCATACCAGAAAAACAAAAAGAAGAAAAAACGAAGCAATGGACCAAAATAGAAAGAATAAATATGAATAAAACTAACATTTAGTTCAGCGAAGGAGAAGATAGGAGAAGTAGGAGAAGATAATGAAAAATATCTATCAGTGTGTTAAAAATTTAAAAAAAGTTGATTTGGCCGATTTTTTCAACTGTCCACAACCATTAATGAAATGTACTGGATTTCTGTCTGTCTATCTGTCTGTCTGTCTGATTCTTATGAAATCGGAAACCACCTAACCGATCGACATGAAAATTGATATGTAGGTCTTTTTGTTCTACAATTACATAGTGACAAGTGATGTTAGTCCATTTGATGTTTGCGCTAGCGAAATTGATCTTTGTTCGAAACTGGAAATGGATTTTAATGTGATTAAATGCACTCCTATATCTTCTTCTATCTATACCAATAAGAATGCATCGCCGAATGTGTTAATAAGAGCAGAACTCGAGGAAGGAATTGTCCGATTTAGGGTTGTCTTTATTCTATCATATTTTCTGTATAAAACATTTATTCCATGTAACGGAGAAACATGTTATTTGCAAGTGGTTGAAAAATCTTGAAAGAGAATTGTGTCCGAAAATAATCTGATGATGAGTTTTGTTAGAAATACTAGGAATTTTACAGTAAAAGGTAAATTCAACGGGGTCGATTAGAAGATCAATCATTTCTGCGATTGTACCCATGAACTTGCTTATAGTAAGAAAACGTAAATGTTTAAAGGTATTGATAACAAAAAAGAAAAAGACGGGTGGGTAATGTCGGAGACATAACCGGAGTGACGTAGGACTATACAAAGGGGACAGCTTTTGTTAAATATATATTTTGAATATATTGTTATATTTTCTTCTCCTACGTGAATACCTACCTATCTACCTGAAAAATGGATTAGTTTACTGTTTACTCTTTATGAATATATTGATGGTTCTGAAAAGAACCTTTGGTGTTGTGTTTTTGTTATCACTCGATATTCCCATCTTGTTCTTGTTCGGTTAAACCTTCCTGTTTAGCTATTGCCTTTGCCACTCGCCACAGCTTTCACAGTTGGAAAATTTCTTCCCATCCAGCTTGTGACATGTTGTTCAGTAAATTACATTTAATGCGACGTACCGGAGAAACACTTTGCCACTCACTGAAACTAATTGTTGCCTTGATGAGCGCCGAACCGAAGCTGCTCTGTTCTTGATGCGGGTTTTCTGATTGTTGTGAGCAGCTTTGCAAGCCAACTCGAGCACTCCGACGGCCGAAACTCTATAATCGCTGTTAGGTATACTGGTGCTCCGGCACCAATCCGTTCGGCCTAGTTACCCTTGCGGAGCAATCAGTGAATGCGACCAACAGGGAACTGGAGACCTGCACGGTTCGAGTGAGACTTTGTCTTTCCCTTAACTTGTACTCCTTTGTTACGTCCACGATTCCGATGCCGTACAACCACACGGGTTTACGGTTTGAAAGAAAATAAGATATTTTTTTGGGGTCCGCGTGTTTTATACTCTAGGTACACACTCACAGGATAGAGACAAATCAGCAGACTCAGCCAGAGGGGCGAGTCCAACGAGACGAACGAATGAGCGTTAAAGGGAGCGATGGCAAAAAATACATTCATTACGATTTGTTCGCTCGTTGGATTCACATGCAGGCTAAAAAGGGTCCTTTTCAGGATCACAAAATTATCTTCAATCTAAAGAGTTTATTGTTTTGTTATAACTCGATATCCCCATCTTGTTCGGCTAAACCTTTCTGTTTAGCGATTGCATTTGCCACTCGCCACAGCTTTCACAGTTGGAAAATTTCTTCCCATCCAGCTTGTGACATATTTTACAGTAAATTACATTCAATGGCACGTCGCATTACCACCACTCAGTATCGGATTGGAGGTAATTTTAACCTGTAATTGAACATTTGCGATGACAGTGGTACAGTGTCTGTGGGGTCATAGTTTGGACCCCGAACTCTATGTTTACAAAAATGTCCAACTAAATATGTCGCACTGCAGGTCCGTCCAATTAGCTAAATGTCGAGATAAGTGTAAATTACTGTACTTTCAATCTAGAAACAATTTAAGAATTGGTGAAAATCAATAAGCTCAGAACAACTGCCAAATTCACATACTCATCATATCCTGGCAAACAAATAATGAAAAAATCAATTTGTGTTTTATTATTATTTTGGATATTGTTTTAGAAAGCATTGAACTGTATTTCGTAAACTCTTTTTTGGAAGGTTTAATGGCCCTGAAAAGCGCCTTGTTTTATGGAATGGTTCCAATTTAGAAAACTTAGTACTCGTGGTTTTGAAAAAAACCATTTCGAACGCCATCGATGCCGCCTTGTTCTGGATTTGCCACCAAAGCAGTTTGTATAAAGAACAAACTTTTTTCTTCTGCTACCTGATGCCGTTTTGCGATTGCGTTGGCCACTCGCCACTCGCTGCAACTGCCTGTTGTTGACTTGATGTCCACCGAACCGAATGTGTTCTGTTCCGAATGCGGGTTTTCATATCGTCGCGAGCAGCTTTGCCAGCTAACTCGATCACTTCGGCGGCCGAAACTATATAACGCCGGCTAGGTGGACTGGTGCACTGGTACTAACGCGCTCGGCCTAGCTACCCTTGCGGGGAACTCCAGATCAACACGGTTCGAGCGGGATTTTGGCTTTCCCTTCACTTTTCCTCCTTTACCATGTCCAGACATGGCTGCTTGGGTTGGTTTGTTGATGTGTTGTGATGCGAACCGATGTGGTGTACGGATTGAATGAGAATGATCGTTACGGCAGCGGAGCGGGGATTTTTAAGCTGACTGGCTGGCTCGAGAATTACGCATGTGTGAGACTGCGACCAATGTTTCGTTCATATTTTTTCTTTTTCCTTTCCAATCGTGCTTCATTCTATTTCGCTGCTGCTCTGGTTACCCGTTTTGGTCGGTACGATTTGAGTAGCACAAACTGGACCAATCAAAAATGGGCACATAGTGCATTTTGACAATGCTTGATATTTCACAATTATTCAAATATTTATCTAAAGAAAAATGAAATGTTATTCGTTATGATAGATGCGTATATTTCCTATCAATTGATGCAAGAACCTTTGCGATCTATTGAGAAATGCTCGAGTTATAAGCGTTCCAAATCATGCATTTTTTCCTACTTGTGCAGTGCATAGATTTCCATTTCACACCCTATATCTTCCGGTTAGACGTAGTCCTACGTCAAAAACAAATTTTGGTCGGGATGAAGTTTGCCGGGTCAGTTAGTTAGAATATTTGGTTGACCGATGTCAACACTTCACGATTCAGTAATTGTCGCCGTCAACTATTTATATCACCTTGATCCATCTTGTGGAAATGGAACGAATTAAGTTGCACACCAGATAGCTTAAGAAATATTTGCTGTTTTTTTCCCATGAGTCTCTCGTGTAAAATCTTCCTTCATTCTATAAAATCTTATGGATAGTCCCAATCACAAGGTGTGAGGCATGGCCGAGAGTGTTGAGGGCCAACAGAGCCTAAGGGGTTTGTTTGCCCGAAGTTGTGCACCTCAGGCCATTGGCACAGAAGATCGTTATTTCCATAGCGACTCGTGGGATTTAAATGATGGAACAGCAGTTTGTTCTAAAATGCTTATTTTTTCAGTGCTGAAAAGTTCGCCACGATTCGTTTTGTTTCAGAGAAATTATGCTCGATGAAAACCGCGAACCTAAAATTACTTTTGGACACACACTTCGGAAATCCCCGACGTGGTCAAGCTCAAAATCGCAAAGTCGTTGAAGTTGGCCGACCGTGTGCAGCGTTGTTAAACATTTTCATGAGCGGCATACTATCGACCGGCAGAATCATAGCAAGCGGCGTAACAAAACAAAGGAACGGAAGCTGCATTTGAAGGTGTTGAGACCGATTAGGACAAATGAGGGGCTTAGAATGAAAGGGGTGTAAGTGATTTGATCGATTTCTCTACATCGATCCTCTCTTTTGGTCATAACTTAGCTGCAAATTCATTCCTAGCTGTATTTGACAATCTTGAAGAAAGGTCAGAACCTCATCTATCGGATGGTATAGCAAACTCATATTGGAACGATTTTGCAGTTGAGTTATTGGGCCTGATCACGAACATCACTGTCACAAACGCTTTCACGTCACTTACACTTCACTTAATCTTTTTGTGTCTATCATCATTATCACGTATAAAAATAAACTCCGTGGAGTGAATGAGTTCATTCCCGTTTATAAGAGACATGTCAGCTGCATAGTTTCGGGCGTTTAAACGTTATGTCGGTTGCATAATTTCGGACGTTTGAACGTTATGTAGGTAAAATGAATAAGTGTATGAGATAATATTCCATTCAATTGAACGTATGTTTTAGAATGACAAGTTTGCGATTATACCTCGATGATTCGGTATTTCAATGCCAACTATTCGGACTCATTCCATGAATCATTTGCTTGGTGCGTTAGTTTGCTGAATCAAACGCTGGTTCTAAGATGAGGAGCAATACTTGAGTTTAATAATCGATATCTCGCATACTCTTGTACTCAGCTCTGTCTTACTCGTTTGAAGAGCGAGAAGAGTTTAGTTTAGGTCAACTTTAGAATAATTTTTAAAGAACCGTTTCTACAATTTTGATGAATAATAATATCTTGTATATCGGGGGTCTCCGTAGCCACATATAAGACCGACTCATTCATACAACTGCTCTGCTCTGCAAGACACGTCGGGCTGCTGTTCTATAAATAACTCATCAATGATCAATCAACTGTCTTCGCTGTCCGGTCTAACTGGATAAATGGGAAGAACAGAAGGAAATCTCTTACGCCTAAATGACTACTGTGTAAATGCAATGGTATAGAAGGGAATACTCTAACGCAAAAAAAAATGGCAACTGTGTAATGTGCTTATTATAGGTATGATAACCATGTGACATGTACACGATTAAAATTCGGCTCTGTTTACAGCTAAAATGCTAATGAGCCTAAAATAAACAAAAGGGATAAAAAAAAAATATCTTGTATATCTAAGAATAAACCCGAATTTATCCATCTCATGATCTGTATAATCTGAGCTACTTCCATATGAGATTCTGAAGTTTAATCCTCTTATCCTTCCCATTCTCGTGTAATTTGATATACAGGACATGAGGTTTGATATAATTATTTAAACAGAAACTGGTCAGTAGCGTCGGTCAGAAGCATAATTTTCATATGGGACATCTGATGAGTTTCAAGGAATTTGCCAAAAGCAGAAAATGATTCAGATTTTCTTTAGACGGATATCAAAATTATGGAAAAAGAACTAGAGAATAATTTAAAAATTATTAATTTAAAAGCTTTGCAATGATAGATATTTTTTTTTCTTATTTGAAATTTAAATATTCTTTCATTCAAAGTATGTCTTCAAAACAATATCGTTGAAAATATCTATTATGTAAAAACAAAGGATCAATGGCTTTATTCGATGTAACTATCGTCCTGATTCGGGTCTTGTCCACCAATTGTGAATGTTTGAATTACAAAAATCAGCTCTGCAATGTTGGAAAAACATTACAGTTATTACTTTATATTCAAAATATCAACAAATCAATTCTATACATAATCAATCATAGTTATCGTTTTGGGTCAGTGGCCTCCATTGCCATTTTATGGGGTTGCAACTCTCTGTTAGTCTAATCCTTAAAATAGAAACAAAAAATTTCTATTCATTTAGGGCAATCGAAATCAGACTATTCGCCATGTTTCAATCGGTCTACGGGAGCTACATTTCTAGTCCTCAATTATATCCCATAGCACATTTATCGAATCCAAATAAACAAATTCACGTTCTCTGGATACGTCAGGATTTGGTTCTAAAAATGCCACCAAGCGGGTAAATTGCTGTTTGTTTATCTTTTCTTTCTCTAAAAGCAAGACAAGATTCAAAATGTTAGCAAAAAAGCTAAATAAATCCGAAATTAAACTTACTCCATTTCGCGTGACTAGCTTAAACCATCTAAAATACAAGTGACAAATATACTTGTTTTTCCTCGTGACGTGACAGTTTCGACAGTTTTTTTTTTTTTTTTTTTTTTTTTTTCTTAAGTTCATAATACGTTTATTTGTCGTTTGTATGATTAGTTAAAATTATTTACATAATATTTAATCCCCGACATCAAAATAAAATTTTAGTTCATCAATATCTATCCTATCATTACATCTATCAATGAAGGTGATATAAGTCAACAATAATTTCAATATCAATGTTCTCTCATTCGCTGCTATCCCCTCCAGTGAGGGCCGGAGAAGATTATCTGAATGGAGAACGCGACGCCTGCCAGTTATCACTAGCAGCTTTTGTTGTAGTAGATCGTACGCAGCCCGTACTCTAGGGCACCCAAAAAATTTGTGTTGTATTGTCTCGATGGTGGCAGAACAGTGCAGACAACTCTCATCGTTTGTTCTCCTCATTACGTACATTAGTCGCCGGTGTGAAAATTTTTCATTTGTCCACATATAAAGGGTGCTGCGTTGCGAAGGCAATAAGTTCCGAGCAGCTATATTCATCCACAAACGTGGCCAATTGATTGCAGGATTTGCTGTTTCGACCTTCGGTTTGGCTGTTTGTTCGAGGAAAAAGTGATGGATGAGGTTGGCGGAAGGTTGTTGTCGGATTTGGAAGGGGAAATTTGGGATATGGTTTAGGATAAGCTTTAGGCAGGGGAGATCTGAAGGAGGAACATTTGTGTGGGAAAGGAAAGAACAGTAGTAAGGAAGAGAGACGATTTCTTGCAGATGTCGATTGATGAGCAGCGCCTTACATTTAAGCGCTGGCAGTTCTAGATTTAGCCCACCATCCTCCCGTCTTCGCGCTAGCTGCTCCATAGGAATGGTTGCACATGCACCACGAAAAAGATAGCTTCGCATAGTGGCTGTTAATTTCGCCACGTGTACTGTAGCCGGAAGCAGATTTGCTGCCATGTACCATATCCTTGATGATACGAAAATGTTTAACAGCGTTACCTTTTGGTGCAAAGATAAGCTGCGTAAGGAATGAAGCCACACTAGACGCGAGAAATTTGTAACGAGTAAGTCCCAATTCGTCTTTACCATTGATCGTATCGAGTTGACGAAAATCACACCAAGAATTTTTATGGAGTTCTCCGTGCGAAGCCATGGAACAACGATGGGATTGGTTATAACGCCGACGTCGATTGCCGCAGTTTTCTCCTCATTCAAACGTGCCCCCGCTGACCGCTCGAAGCGTCGGAATAAATCTCGCATCGCTTCAAGTTTATCGACACTGGTTGAAATGGCACTAATGTCATCTGCGTAAGCGATGATGAGATCTGCTCCACACACTTCTTCTAATCGCCGCAGAAGCGGGTGAAGGTAGAGCACGAACAGATGCATTGAGAGAGGGTCTCCTTGACGGACAGAACGTTTGATTTGAAACGGAGCGGAGAGGTGCCCATTGATGAGTAATCGAGAGGAAGATAATGATGCTATGTGGGAGAGTAAATCCACAAACGCTGTATCGAAGCCCAAAGCTCGCATAGTACCAAACAAGAAGCGATGGTCTACACGATCGAATGCATGGTCGAGATCGAAAGAGATCAATTTTCCTGTTTGCCTGTTCGCTTTTAGTTGTGCGATCCTGTCTTTTAATGCTAAAGTTGCTTGAAATATATTGCGTTTAGCGTTCGAACATTTTTGGGAGCCAGTCAAAACTCCATGAACTCGGAGCACATTCTCCAGCCGCTGTTTTAGAACACGTGATAATATTTTGTAATCATAGTTGATTAGGCTTATTGGCCGGTAGGAGCGTGCGCTGTCCCCCGTCCCTCGTTTTTTCACTAGCACGATCACCCCATCGACGAACTGAGGTGGGAAATTTGACCTGATAGCGTCGTTAAGCACCAAATTATATTGCGTTTAGCGTTCGAACATTTTTGGGAGCCAGTCAAAACTCCATGAACTCGGAGCACATTCTCCAGCCGCTGTTTTAGAACACGTGATAATATTTTGTAATCATAGTTGATTAGGCTTATTGGCCGGTAGGAGCGTGCGCTGTCCCCCGTCCCTCGTTTTTTCACTAGCACGATCACCCCATCGACGAACTGAGGTGGGAAATTTGACCTGATAGCGTCGTTAAGCACCAAATTCAATTCACGGTGTATTACATCAAATGTGCGTAAATAAAATTCCTTCGGCAGTCCGTCGGAGCCTGGTGATTTTCTTGATGCGCTCGTGCGGATAGCCGTAAGAATTTCAGCCGTTGTGATGTCATTCATGCACGCTCCATTTACGTCATCTTGTTCGGGTATAATTCTCTCGCACTGAAATGCGCTATTTTCTTCTACATGTCCGGCTGTATATAGATTGGTGAAGTATTCGACCATGTAGTTTTGTATCGCAGTAGAATCATCCATAACTTCGTCTCTCTCATTTCTCAGCCGCTCGATAGTGGTTTTCCGGCGCACTCGCTCGCCCAGCTGGTAGGTCGATAGCGGCTCACCAGCAACGAGGGTTTCGTTAATTCGCACGAACATTTCGGAGAAAGCTCGCTGATGTGTTAGCATCTTTGCTTTTATCCGATTGATGGTGGTAAGCATGGCACGGTTGTTTTGGTAGCCATCGTACGCATGCCGTAGTAGCTGATATAATCGTTGTTGTTCACGATGGAAGATATCAAATGCTGTTCTAGACTTCCATCGGAAAAAAGACTTGATTTTAGGTTTTGCGCACGACAGCCACCATTCCATCCATGAACGGTAATTTTGCCGTTGACGAGTCCAGTACTGCCACCTTATTTGTAACTCGTTTATATTTTCGGCGGTGAGTAGATGTGGACGTAGGGACCAAAAGCCACGACCATGCGCTCTGTCGGGGAGAGGAAGGCAAATTCTTGCGGTAACTGCTTTGTGATCCGAGAAACAGCACACATGGACAGCTGTTGATCTCAGCTGTTCTCGGAGACCATTGCTCACGTAGAGTCGATCGAGCCTGGACGATGAATTGTGTGTGATGTATGTGTATTCCATCTCTCGTGGACGGATTTGCTGCCACACATCAAACAGACGTAGCTGCTGAACGGTGGCTTGAAGAGCGGGACTCGAATTTTGACCAGTCGCATCGCATTGTCTGATAACGCAGTTGAAGTCGCCTCCTAATATGATGTGATCGGAGTGATGACGAAGGTAGTATGCGATGGTGTTGTTAAAAAATCGTTCTCGTTCGGCACGTAGAACGGAACCCGAAGGGGCATACACATTGCACAGCGTAACATTATGAACACGCAGGGCAACTAATCTACCGTCCAGGCTCTTCTCTACGTGTGTGAATTTTATATGTTCTTTCAGAGCAATTGCCGTTCCTCTCCTCGTATGGTCGACATTGCATATAACGTTGTAACCGGGCAATACAAGTTGGTCGTTTTCAACCTCCTGCAGAAATACTATATCTAGCTCCATTGAGCGAACGAATGTGCGAAGGGCGTTAATCTTATTTTGGTTGGTGATGGTGTTGATATTTATCGTTCCAATATTACAGCTTACGTTATCCATTTCTAAATGCATTCGTCGTCAGAAATTCTCACATGTTCATGTTCGGCGGTGATGGTGTCTTCTCCGGAATGGCGCATTTTCTTGCCCGGCGGTTGTCTTCGTGAGCGTCGGCTGTTATTCGAGGTCTGGGAGGTTTGTGAGCAATCGGTTTCATTGCCATCAGGCCTGCGATGCGATGTGATCGCGTTCGGAACAGAAATCGGCGAGAGCTGGATTACAGCTTGTGATGTGGAGGGTTTCATTGTCGCAGGTGTTGCGGGGGGTGGCATCGTGTGTTTCTTGTTGGGTACTGGAGTTTGCATCTCACTTACTCCAAGGAGACTTGGGTGTTGACCCGCAATATCGTTAAGTCCGATTGTACGCGGACCTTTTGTCGGTTTACTTGGATTCGTTTGTTTGTTCTGTAAGGGTTCGGACGGTTTACTTTTCGTTACGCTAGCGTACGATTGATCTGCTGCGAGCTTCTGTACCAGCAGTTTCTTGTTTTGTACACATGGAATGCCTATGTGTACAAACTCATGGCAGTGTAGGCAAGTTTGTCGTTGTCCTTTGTACCTCAACGCAGTTTCTTCGCCCTGGATTGTAACGAGAGAGGGAATATTCTTGGTGACTATCATTCGAGCAACACGAACTCCGGTTTTTACACCACCAAATTCGCTGAATCTGTCGTCCCACAGTAGGTCACGAATGCTAATGACTTCGCCGTATTCTGCGAGAAAATCGGTAATCTGGTCGTTTGTGACGCTCTCGGGTAGCTCAAGCAACTTGACTTCTACCGAACCGTCCTCCATCGTAATTCGTATCTTGTAGGTCTTTCCATCAAATACGAAATCGTGTTTGTTGTCGTGCTGTTGCACTATCTTCTCGGCAAGTTGGAAGTCGTTGACCTTAACGAAGGTACATCCAAGTCGTCTGCTGGGCTGGAGTTGGAGAACATTTTCTCTCGTAAGACCAAGCTCCTTCCCAATGAACTTATGGATCTCTTCATGGGAGAGTAACTTCGGAAACTGCGAATAGTCAACGCGAAACGTATTTTCGCGGCGCGGCATCGCGAGGTGTCACGTCGCGGATAACGTTAGAAGAATAACCGATAAAAAAAACGTATTTAGTAGTCCGTGAACGACTTCCGAAATCTGCTTGTCTAAAAACGTCGACTGATCAGCTCGGAAGTTGAGCGCTAACTGTATATTCTTTCATTCAAAGTATGTCTTCAAAACAATATCGTTGAAAATATCTATTATGTAAAAACAAAGGATCAATGGCTTTATTCGATGTAACTATCGTCCTGATTCGGGTCTTGTCCACCAATTGTGAATGTTTGAATTACAAAAATCAGCTCTGCAATGTTGGAAAAACATTACAGTTATTACTTTATATTCAAAATATCAACAAATCAATTCTATACATAATCAATCATAGTTATCGTTTTGGGTCAGTGGCCTCCATTGCCATTTTATGGGGTTGCAACTCTCTGTTAGTCTAATCCTTAAAATAGAAACAAAAAATTTCTATTCATTTAGGGCAATCGAAATCAGACTATTCGCCATGTTTCAATCGGTCTACGGGAGCTACATTTCTAGTCCTCAATTATATCCCATAGCACATTTATCGAATCCAAATAAACAAATTCACGTTCTCTGGATACGTCAGGATTTGGTTCTAAAAATGCCACCAAGCGGGTAAATTGCTGTTTGTTTATCTTTTCTTTCTCTAAAAGCAAGACAAGATTCAAAATGTTAGCAAAAAAGCTAAATAAATCCGAAATTAAACTTACTCCATTTCTCGTGACTAGCTTAAACCATCTAAAATACAAGTGACAAATATACTTGTTTTTCCTCGTGACGTGACAGTTTCGTGGTATTCATAATAACACCGAGTTCATCAAAGTTGTCACGACGGATGGACTCTTCCGGATTCTACACACACGGTGACAGCCGTAATAACCTTATATACAATTCACTTCTTTTTCACCGTGAAGTGACGTTCGTGATCAGGCCCATTAAATAAAGAAAACTAAAGAAAAATCCCCTTGCATTCTAAGCCCCTCAAATGATATTGAAATGGATAACAATTGGATAGATTTCATAATTCAATGATATATACTGACCTGAAGTGCAAGGTATTGTACTGCCAGATTCTGCTCGTCCGACACTACCAGTACCTCCACCACGACGTGAACCTCGTGGTCTTCCGCGTTTGGTTCCCCGCGGATGATAACGTTTCCGTTGTTTCCCGAGCCCGTCGTATGTTGAAATAACAACTATAAACAAGAAGAAAAATGTTATTCGTCAATATTTCTTCCATAATGTGTTTTCGCATTACGTTACAGAACCTCTCACTGTCAATTACTATACAGCAATTGACTTTGTGAAAATTATGCAAAGTTCGAAGACGACTTTTCAACATGCTTTAGTTAAAAGGTTTGGCATCCTGAGTTATTATACCGTTCTGAATCATATTTCGGACACTTTGTTCTAATATCTTGAAATGCTTAATGCACTGATGATATAACTATAAAATTAATATCACAATTGCTTCTTTAGAGTAATCCCTTTGTTTCACTATCACTTCATTTGAGAATTACATTTGAATTATTATATAGTAGGAAAAAATCCAACAGCACTACTCATTATCGTTTGTGTTTGACGTTTGCTTAGCGAGAGCACGTAGAATTTACCCCTTAATCAATATTCAAATTTCTCTCGTGTTTCATCAGTTCTCATCATCGTCATCAGGTTACTGTGATTGCTTGGTAAGTGTTTCGCAGTTGACTATAAAATATAATCTAGTGTAATGTAATTTTCGTTCAAAAAATTACAAAATAAAGTGTCCGAAATTTTAATTCAATCTGTCCGAAATTTTATTTTTTTATAAATAGTGTCCAAAGTTTGATTTTTATTCGCTTGATCGGAAAAGCATTTTATTCGATTTTTTTTTTTATGTTTTCAATCAAATAGGTAACAAAGTAGAAAGCTTTAAAGCATATTGAACTAATTTATAAAAATATCAACCAAATAATACCTGTGCATAAAGTTGAGATCTGTTTTCTGCGTCCAAAATTCAGAACGGTAACTTAGATTATGTATTAATAGCTAAGATTATATCTTATTGGCGTACTTCGTTACAACAAACATGACGTTAGGCAGTGTGGCTAATAGGGCTTTTGTTCAATCGTTGCAAAGCGAACTATATTTTGACGAAGTTATATTTGTTTCCGAACGCCTTTATCTTCTGCAGACACTCCGCAAGCACCACTTAGTCAGCCTCGGTGCTAGACATGACCACACATTTCTGTTTGTGGCAAACCCATCCTATGCGTCGGATTTATGAAACCCTCAAGCTTCTGACCATTAACGCCTCGGTGCAGCATCGTATTGGAGTAGGAGGATCTACGTTTGAGACTACCTCAAAAATTTCTATCGGTTGCAGCTGAGGGACGTTGGAAGGGTTGGTTGTCTTCGATACAACGTTTATCTTCAGCTAATCTATTTCCTTCAGTGATCTCTTGGTATACTGGGCCGAGGTTCGCCGACATTCGACCAAAAGACCACATCTTCCTTCGCGTGATACTTCTAGATGAAGGCGGCAGCTTGTACTTTGTAGTGCAGATCTTCTAGCTCATCGCCAGCCCCAAAAGAAATAACAGCGACTTGGGCATTGCCTTCACACTGATCGTCAGCCACAGAAGGACCTTCTCCGGGAACTTGGTGTGGGAAATATATTTGACGTCATCGCTTACCTCCTTGGTGGGGATGTATCCCGCCATTCGTTGCCGTCCATCGTCAAATAGGTCTCGTTATTCATTAAGAGAGTGACATCACGCTTCGCCGGAAAATGGTTTTCACCAGCACCTTCAACCTTTCTTTCTTCTAGGGTATTGCCTGCTGCTCAGATACAGTCGACCTCGATTAAAGCTTCCGCATATAAATGTCCATGGCACCGTTTAGTCGGTTGCTTCGACCTCCCGGCACAAGATGCGGAACAATGACGCCATCTTGCACTCGATCTTTCTCTTGAGCTTCTGCTACACTTTACGGTCGCACAGCACCGTCGGGCGGCCGGAACCTGTGGCTCGTTCTTTTCTGCTGTCGCTTCCTTATTGTTGTAGACAGCAGATCGACTGGCAACTATGCTGCGAATCTGAGGCTCAACCTGACAGTCCTAGCTGTGAGCGCTCCGATGTCATGCGTAGCGTTTGTTATGATGTTTTTATGTAACACTGTTTGTTTTTCTTTAATTTACATAACACTTTACAATTTACTGTTTGTTTTTTTGACGTAGAACTACGTCTTTCATTAAGGATGTCAAATCAGAAAACAGGTCACGTTTTTATGAAATAAAGTTAACGTTAATAACTATTTTTGCCGCGAACGGATTTTGGCAATTTACATACTAAACGAATCGGAAATTCCGTAAGATTTGTTTAATATGCCATACATCAGAATCCCCTGGTTAGTAAATGGTTAAAATTCATGAAAACTTTAAGTGTTTCTATTTTCCCATACATTTGTTCTGTCCATTTGAATGCTTTCCCGAACAGAGCTATCAATAACGGAATACTTGCCTATAGTATAAACAGTGGATCTCACTGAGGCAAACTTTCATTCGGCATCGGACTGTTGAGTAATCCAGTTCACTTTGATTTCGCTGCGCTTCGATCTAAGATTGAACCCCACCAGTGGTAATCCAACTTGGAAATCGTCGTTTGATTTTTCTGTTCGTTTTTCGCGTTATTCGTATCGTGTGTTCTTCTTTCTGCGTCATAAATCGGACGCTTCGCGTAGTGTGCGATGAGCAAGAAGAAGAGGATGGCAGGCTCGAGCCCTGCAAAAAACGAACGCATTGCCAGGGGCAAAAAAATTTCGAGGTTAGCGTCATCTAATGATGCACGCGGTGTTGGTGCAGTGAAAAGCGCTCGCACTGAACCGAGCCTTCGCGAATGTGACACCGCACCGAACAACAGCGAAGTAGGCGATTTCGGGGCGTCGGTCGAAAATGTAAACGCCCAGGCAGCAACCAAAATCAAGCTCCCCCCGCTGGTGGTGAAGGCGGTCGCTCTTGACAAACTCATCAGCGAATTCGCATCGATGGGTGTTACAGCAGAGTACAAGCTGTGTGGCATAATTCAGTATTTTTCCAAGCAGTTAACATTGTTTATTTTCCGTCTTCGTAAGGGCTTCGTTGGTGCCTTTGAGAATGCATCAATGCATAAACTGACGTTATGGCGAAGCAGACGTTAAGTTTGTGCACCAAAAAATTATTTGGGAATACCAAGCATCTTGAATGTCTTACTGGAATGTTATAAGTTATCTGGGTTCGCGTGTCAGTCGCAAAACTGCCTTCAACTAGGATTGCATTTGCGCTAATATTGATCATAATGAAGCATTGCTACTGTTTTCGAGGTTGTTATTAACAAAAAGAGTTTATTTCTCTTGTTTAGTCATCAAGAAAGTAAATGTTCTGGAATTTTGTATGTGATTAAGTTTTGCTTGCCAGTAGCAAAACTTCCTCCACTAAGGGTGACAGCTGCGCTTCTCTCGAGCATGAGAAAGTAATGCAACTTTTTTCGAGGCCAGTAATATTAACAGAAGCATTTCTTTTGAGAATAGCGCAAAATGATGAGAAATGTTTATATTGCTAGTAGTTTCAAGCCACCAATCAATGGCTCTGTATGCATGCTATGGTGAACGCTTGTTTGGCGCTTGGTTTACACTTAGTTTGTACGAACGATATCTAGAGATGCGATTCCTTTGAGGCAAAACTAAATAACATGTAGCATGATATTTGATACTTGCAAGTGTTGTCATTGTTGTTGTTTACATGCGGTGCCAAATATATATTAATATAGTTATGAGATATGGAATAATGGTGCTGGTGCAACATGTATATAATCGACTGTAGCCGAGTCTATGTCAATTGCGAAAAAGGCCACCGGAATAGCATTCGAGGTAAATTTTCAATGCATTGACATGAAATAAATTGCGACATACGATTGCTTTGCGAGGGCAAGAATGAATCATCAATCAATTATCGTAAACTGATTCTACAATGAAAAAATCATTTCAGAGATTATTCTACTAAGCAGTTGTCTCTAAAATTTCACAGCATTATAGAATAATATCCGAAGGTATAAACAAGCGACTTATATAAAATAACAGCGTAGTTCTACGTCAACAATGCGGTCGTATCTTGGACACAACCTCCTATAATTTTTTAATGTAGTTTGTAAATGTTAGTTTGCGTTTCAATTCAATGTCAAGAAACACACGGCGTGACAATGGCGACGAGAATTTTAAATTGTTGTTTTCGTTTCGTGATTTCGTGATATTTTTGTAAACAACATTTCGTCACCCGCGCGGAAGAAAAAGAGAATTTTAGAAACAACTGCTTAGTAGAATAATCTCTGAAATGATTTTTTCATTGTAGAATCAGTTGACGATAATTGATTGATGATTCATTCTTGCCCTCGTAAAAAATAGTATGTCGCACTTTATTGCATGTCAATGCATTGAAAATTTACCTCGAAGGCTATTCCGGTGGCCTTTTTCGCAATTGACATAGACTCGGCTACAGTCGATTATATACATGTTGCACCAGCACCATTATTCCATATCTCATAACTACATTAATATATCTTTGGCACCGCATGTAAACAACAACAATGACAACACTTGCAAGTATCAAATATCATGCTACATGTTATTTAGTTTTGCCTCAAAGCAATCGCATCTCTAGATATCGTTCGTACAAACTAAGTGTAAACCAAGCGCCAAACAAGCGTTCACCATAGCATGCATACAGAGCCATTGATTGGTGGCTTGAAACTACTAGCAATATAAACATTTCTCATCATTTTGCGCTATTCTCAAAAGAAATGCTTCTGTTAATATTACTGGCCTTGAAAAAAGTTGCATTACTTTCTCATGCTCGAGAGAAGCGCAGCTGTCACCCTTAGTGGAGGAAGTTTTGCTACTGGCAAGCAAAACCTAATCACATACAAAATTCCAGAACATTAACTTTCTTGATGACTAAACAAGAGAAATAAACTCTTTTGGTTAATAACAACCTCGAAAACAGTAGCAATGCTTCTTATGATCAATATTAGCGCAAATGCAATCCTAGTTGAAGGCAGTTTTGCGACTGACACGCGAACCCAGATAACTTATAACATTCCAGTAAGACATTCAAGATGCTTGGTATTCCCAAATAATTTTTTGGTGCACAACCTTAACGTCTGCTTTGCCATAACGTCAGTTTATGCATTGATGCATTCTCAAAGGCACCAACGAAGCCCTTATGAAGACGGAAAATAAACAATGTTAACTGCTTGGAAAAATACTGAATTATGCCACACAGCTTGTACTCTGCTGTAACACCCATCGATGCGAATTCGCTGATGAGTTTGTCAAGAGCGACCGCCTTCACCACCAGCGGGGGGAGCTTGATTTTGGTTGCTGCCTGGGCGTTTACATTTTCGACCGACGCGCTGAAATCGCCTACTTCGCTGTTGTTCGGTGCGGTGTCACACTCGCGAAGGCTCGGTTCAGTGCGAGCGCTTTTCACTGCACCAACACCGCGTGCATCATTAGATGACGCTAACCTCGAAATTGTTTTGCCCCTGGCAATGCGTTCGTTTTTTTGCAGGGCTCGAGCCTGCCATCCTCTTCTTCTTGCTCATCGCACACTACGCGAAGCGTCCAATTTATGACGCGGAAAGAAGAACACACGATACGAATAACGCGAAAAACGAACAGAAAAATCAAACGACGATTTCCAAGTTGGATTACCACTGGTGGGGTTCAATCTGAGATCGAAGCGCAGCGAAATCAAAGTGAACTGGATTACTCAACAGTCCGATGCCGAATGAAAGTTTGCCTCAGCGAGATCCACTGTTTATACTATAGGCAAGTATTCCGTTATTGATAGCTCTGTTCGGGAAAGCATTCAAATGGACAGAACAAATGTATGGGAAAATAGAAACACTTAGTTTTCATGAATTTTAACCATTTACTAACCAGGGGATTCTGATGTATGGCATATTAAACAAATCTTACGGAATTTCCGATTCGTTCAGTATGTAAATCGATAAATACCGTTCGTGGCAAAAATAGTTATTAACGTTAACTTTATTTCATAAAAACATGACCTGTTTTCTGATTTGACACCCTTAATGAAAGACGTAGTTCTACGTCAAAAATGGAAAACGAGGACAGTATGCGTGACGTCGAGCAGCAGCAGTTCCGTGCATAGCAGCAACAGCAGCAGCAGCAAAATACAAACGGAACATTTCAGCCACTCCGTCAGCAGTAGCAGCAACAGTTTATTTCAACATCCTGCAACGGCAACAACAGAGCGAAGAGCAACAGCAAGTATCCATGCAGAACGTCGTATCGTCAATCAAGGTGCAAGTATCGCCGAATCCAGAGCATATCCACGACTCGTTGGCGAATAACATAAAAGATTCTCGCTACGATGTCGAGAACAATATAACATTTGCTGCATGGTATACCCGATACGATAGATAAGTTGAAAATGCTGTTTGGTTCCAAAGAGTCGGTAGTGAGCAGCTGCTTTAAATGTTTGAAGATTAGTAAAAATCCGACAGAAGATTTCATCACTTTTGCCTGTCGTGTAAATAAACATTGCGTCGAGTTCGAATTAGGTAAACTGACGGAGGACCAATTCAACTGCCTCATGTTCGTTTGCGGTTTGCGAGCAGAGAGTGATGTTGATATTCGAATGCGTCTTCTGTCTGAAATTGAAGAACATTCTGACGTCCCGCTGAAGATAATTTCTGAGAAATGTCAGCGTCTCCTCAGTTTGAAGCAGCACAGTGCTATGATTGAGTCGCAATCCACACAAGTGAATACGATCAGACACTAGTATCACAGGAAACAGTTCGTACGTCGAGGGCAATCTATACCGAAGCCCGCTGGGAGTAAAGAAAAACCGCAAACTTCTTGTTGGTTATGCGGCGCGTTTCATTTTACGCGTGACTGCGGTTTCAAAAGCGACAAATGTTCCAATTGTGGACAGTTTGGACACCGTGAAGGTTACTGCAAGAGTGCGAAGAAGGCACGGGGGAGTACGCGAAGGCGTAGGAAGCTGATCGTGGCAAGCAGGATGGTGAAGGTGAACGAGTGTTCTGTACAGAAGCGAAGGAGATTCGTTCCCGTTTTACTTGGTGGGGTTCAAGTGCGTCAACAGCTTGATACTGCCGCCGATATCACCATCATCAGCAAGCAGCTTTGGCGGAAGATTGGTAGTCCTGTCTTGGATCCAGCAACGGTAGAGGCGAAGTCTGCTACTGGCATTGCATTACCATTTGAAGGTGAATTCAGCTGCGATGTTACGATTGATGAGAGAACCCACTCATCCGTGTTTCTGAGAAGCAGCTACGCCTCCTTAGGTCTGACGTGGTAGACAGTTTCGGACTATGGTCAGTTCCGATGGACGCTTTCTGCAACCATATTTTGAATTCGTCTTATTTTGGTTCTTCGCCCGAGTCTGAGTTTCCGAGCGTTTTCAGCGACAAGCTGGGTTTATGTACAAGGATTAAAGTGAATTTGGAACTGAAATAAAATTGCAAGCCTGTTTTTCGTCCAAAACGTCCGGTCGCGTATGCCATTTACGATGCTGTAGATTGTGAACTAGATCAGTTTAAGCAGCTAAAGGTTATGACACCAGTAGATTACTCGGAATGGGCTGCTCCAATCGTCGTCGTCCGTAAAGAGAATGGTACAGCTCGGATTTGTGGGGATTACTCTAAGGGACTGAGCACTGCTCTCCAATCGCACCAGTATCCTCTCCCTTTGCCTGAAGACATTTTTTCGAAACCTGTAGAGTCTTCAGTCAAATAGATCTTTCCGATGCGTTTTCACAAGTAGAAGTCGACGAAGAATTTCGGAATCTTCTTACCATCAACACACATCGCGGTTTATACCACTACAATCGTTTGCCGCCAGGTGTGAAAGCTGCCCCAGGTGCATTTCAGCAAATTATAGATGCCATGCTAACTGAACTTAGGGGTTGTTCTGGCTACCTCGATGACGTAATAGTAGGTGGTTAGAACAAGCAACAACATAACCGCAATTTGAAAGCTGTTTTGCAGCGAATTCATGAGTTTGGGTTCACTATCAAGGCAGAGAAGTGTTCGTTTGGCCGGAATTAAATCCGGTATCTCGGTCATATCATCGCTTCCCGTGGGTTACAACCAGATCCTGACAAAATCGAAGCTATTGTCAAGCTAAAACCACCCACAAACGTTTCTGGTGTGCGCTCTTTTTTTTGGGGACAATAAATTATTATGTGATGTTTGTCCCGAACATGCGGAAGTTGCGGTATCCCCTCGACAATTTGCTTAAGACAGAGACAAAATTTCTCTGGACACCAGAATGTCATGCTGCATTCGATCAATTCAAAGCTTTCTTTTCATCAGCCGTTTTACTGACACTCTATGATCCGAGGATATAGATAGTCGTTTCTGCTGATTCCCCGACGGTTCCATCAAAGCGATTCAGCACGCTTCTAAGACACTGACTAAGGCAGAGCGCAACTGCAGCCAACCAGATCGAGAGGGTCTGGCAATCATCTTCGCAATAACGAAGTTTCATAAGATGATCTTCGGGAGACATTGAGACATTTTCGTCTGCTGACTGACCATGCCCCGTTGCCTAGAATTTTCGGTTCGAAAAAGTGGATTCCGGTCCTTACATTGCTGCTTTACGATTTTGATCTCGAATACGTTCCAACATTTTGATCTCGAATACAGTTCCAACAGAAGATGTGAAGATGTGAAATAAAATTGGATCAAACAGTGTGTTGCCTCTCAGTTTCAAAGTTGTAACTCAGTGCATTCAAGCAGATGCTACGCTTCGCAAAGTGCTCACCAATCGCAGCACGCCGAATCGTTCATTATAGGAGGGCAAATCACCGTCTGAGATATCTACTTCGTCTTCCAGTTGTTCAAGTGTCAGATCGGCCAGTTATTAATCAGAAAGGCTTCAAGAAGAACGATATTGTGTATGCGAATGTTTTTGGAAGAACCACTGGAAATGGGTTCCACGCAATATCATCGAGGGAATTGAATAGGTGATGTACAACGTCTGGACAGAACAAAGAAATGTGATGCGCTTCCACCTGAATCAACTGCGTAGGCGAACTGTAGACCCACTGTCAAAGAAGCGGTCAGATTCGCTTCCAGTTACTAGTCACTACCCCTTAACGTGTTGCTGGAAGCATGTAATATGAAGGAACCAGCAAAACCAACACATGAATCGACTGTATTGCAGCATGTTTCAACACAACATTCAAGTTCTGCAACGGGACTCTTGAGTTCCGAACGAACGCTGCAAAATATACCAGCGAGGCGTGTTTCTTCAACTTCGCGACATGATATGTCGCCTCCATTGGAGTCAAGTCCAGCGCCTTTGTCCTCACCGTCGACATCATCAACGGAATCCAACGACTATGAATCGGCGATTGAGGCTCAACCGATGGTATCTCTACCTCGGTGGTCTTCGAGGATCCGAAGACCCCCGCCGTCTCCCATCTATTGAAGAGGGAGATGTTGTAGACAGCAGATCAACTGGCAACTATGCTAAGAATCTGTGGCTCGATCTGACAGTCCTAGCTGTGAGCGCTCCGATGTCAACGAAAGGGAATGGAAACAAAATGGATAGTGTTTGTTATGATGTTTTTATCTAACACTGTTTGTTCTTTTTAATCTGTTATTAAATGTAGTTTGTAATCGTTGGTTTGTATTTCAATTCAATTCAATGTCAAGAAACACGCGGCGTAACACTTCCAATTTGGAAAGCCAGCTGATTACTACTGCAGACATGTTGCACATAATTTCACCTCGCCGTTTTCATTAATTTTAGTGAGTATGTTTAAGATACAACAACGAATTTTCATTGGAATATTTAGATTCACATCCAACATGACGCTTGATAACTTCGCTTCAGGGTGAATTATAAAACGAAACTACGTGAAACGAAACACACATGTATGAAGGAAAAGTAATTTTTCTTTACTAAGCGTGAAAAGAGAATAGTAATATTTTTTGCAGCGTGAGTCATCTGCGAATTCAAATGCGATATGCTTATTATTGAGTGAGTTGTGTCAATTGAGGTGAATTTGTGAGACCCTGGTTGTATGATTAAGTCACAGTATTGAAATGGGTCATGCTTGTATTTTCGTTAATCTGTCAGATGAACAAGATAGAAATAAATAAAAGATAACTGAACTTACCCGAAGTTTGCATCGAACTTGTGTTCTCACAATCGGCTATCAAATCATCATTAGTCGAATCATCACCGCGGCTTATTTCATGTGGCTTTATATGGCCGCTCGTATTTGATTGCTCGCTACCAGCTGGACTCACCGCTCCTGACTCAAGAAAAGCTAAATCATCAGCATCGAGGAATCCAGTGGCCTTGACTTTCTTTTGTTCTGGGCCCTGGATAAATCGCAGATATACATACATAAGATATAAAGTTATAAAAATAGATTCTATTGATGGGTTTAGTGTTAAATCGGCTGAGGCAGTGAATTAATTCTTCGCGGTCGTATTGAATGTTGATATGGGTGTCGAACTAGTCGGAATTAATTTTCCTTGAAAGAGATTCTGTTATATTTCCGTGCCAATAATATTTTATTCATACCGAGTACCGTTATCTTATTCACAGAATTAATAATTCGTGAACAAATTCACCAAACATTAAAATTCTTTTAGAAAAGAGTAAAATATTATAAGGTTTAATAAAGTATTTAACCTAATTTCTTGCTGTGGTGGCTGAGACATACGATTGTTCTCAGACTGTTTACAACACGTACCTTGTTTGCTGATGTAATCTGCTTTCGTTTTCTATCTCGTTCCTTATCGTACTTGGGACAATCTTCAGTAAGAATTTTTCTCTCCTCGGTTTTTTGTCGGTCTGGATTAGATACAAGTTGTTGCCGATGAATAACAATAGATGTATGTAAATAAGAGATATTTAACAATGGAAAAGGAGATACATAACATAAACAAATCGAACAATGGAAAGATCTAGCCAAGACAGTATCAATTTGTCAAATTATCTCCTCGGTTTTTTGTCTATCTTTATTAGATACAAGTTGTTGCCGATGAACAACAATATATGTATGTAAAAAAAGATGTTTAACCATAGAAAAGGAAATATATAACATGAACAAATCAGACAATTGAAAGATTTAGCCAAGACAGTATCAATTTGTCAAATTATGCAAATGACAGATTTGTCAATTACCAACCGATTCGAGCGAGATAAATGACAATATGTATATAAAAACACTTACATCGAAGCTCGATTTCTTCATCGTCCAGTAATAAAGACACAACCTCTTTTGGTTTTAGTGTGTCTGGCTTGAAATTTCCACCACTTATGACCATTCGTTGAATCTGAAACAATGCAAAAAAAAAACATTCTGTGGTTAGCTGTTTTGACATAGGACTATGTCTTTGATTTATTTATATATATATATATATATATATATATATATATATATATATATATATATATATATATATATATATATATATATATATATATATATATATATATATATATATATATATATATATATATATATATATATATATATATATATATATATATATATATATATATATATATATATATATATATATATATATATATATATATATAGGGGGTCACTCTAAGAAAAATGTAACGATTCATTAAGAGTTTTCAAACGCATAATACGCAAAATCGTTATTGTGATATATGTTATGTTGTATACTATTAAACAGGAAATTTATCCAGCATTTTTCTTGCTTCAAACATGAACAGCGAAAAAAGTAATAAATGTAAACAATTTGACGTTTTAAATGTGTATGTTATTTTGATTTTACTAGCCACTCGTTTCCCCCCACTACGCAACGAGCAATTTTGTTGTCTACATACGGGCGTTAGCTCACATTGTGAATGGGTGGTGTTATTCTACATTTTTCGGACAAATAGCCACTTATAAGTAGGCAGAATCAATGGAGGGATGTTCCTGGAAGATGGTTCTACTCTATTATCCTCGAGGATCAATCAATTCGGAATCAATTCGTGTCTTTATCGTGTAGCTCATCCTACTAACAATTTACGTAATTGTGGTCCAAGATGTCATAATATTAAGCATGCTGTTTGGTTATGTAACAAATGCAATTAATAAATTTAACTGGTTGCTGATTTAAAAGTTCAAAAGGATATAGTCACGCATATCAGATTATAATAGTCTTAATACCATGTTCCCCATATATGTCTTTCTTAGAAACCCGCTTCACTTCCTCGAATGCACATGCCCATTCACGAACTTCCCAAGAGAGCACTGATGGCCATAGAATACTCAACATACATCATCTGGCTATAAAGTTATTACAAACAATGTTCCGGACAACTTGGCAGCGAAGGAGAAAATGCTATTTTTATCTATGGTATATTTCTGTAGTCATTGATTTATTTGACTTAGGCTTATATTTATGTAGATCTTAACTATTTAGACTTGTGTTTAAAAATGATAAATGATAACTCCTCATCTTCTCCTGCATAATTGAATAAACAGAAGAAAAGGGTAGTAATGGCTATAGTGGTATTTTTGTGTATTTTTTTTTCTCTCTATTATAGTGACTTTCAACACATTTCGGCTGGTTCGTCACTTTTACTTCCATTTTTGGAAGAATGTCGGGAGTGAGAATTGAACTCGTGATCTCTGCGTGAGAGGTATGGATGTCACCACTACGCCAGATAGCCTCCGTATTTTTGTGTACATTTTTGAACATAATATTCCCCGATTCTACCATTTTATCTCATCCAACCCGTTTAAAGGATACAATTTCACACAAGAAACGTTTTATTCGGGGATTCCATTTGATGTATCAAAAGAGAAAAAATTATAGATTTTGAACAATAAAAAACTCAATTCAAATGCAATTACTACACACAATCACAGTCCTATGTCAAAATCTCGTCCGTGCCCCTAGGCCCAGACCGATCAACTTTTTTTTCTATTCGATGCGACATTTGTCCATTTAAGGTGAAGGTGGAAGCTAGCCACAAATGGCTGCCACAATGGCGCTCATTTCTTTCATCTCCCTCCCTCACCCCTCGCCCGAAAATCAATAATTTTGCGAAACAGTGTGAAGAAAATGATCGTTTTCGTACACTTCCCATGAAGTAATATCAACCAAACTCTAATCGATTACTCACAAGATATTAAATTTTCACCTGCTGTCGCACTGTATAGTGAAAAACGTCGGAAAACTCGAGCAAGTGCTCTGAAAGTTAAATTTTCATTTTTCAATCTTCGGCAATGGTTTTGTTTGTATTGGTGAAAGCATCGTTATTTTTTCGACACTGATGCCAGACAACATCATCGAAACAGCTATCAAAACCACTCAATAAAATGTTATTCCTGAGTTATAGCGTTTCATGTTATGAAAATCAATAGGATAAAATTGTGTTGATATCAATACAATCATTATTTTTACGTTTAATGGGTATATAATGTAAGTTTTAGCAACTTTAACATATGGTAAGAAAATTGTATTACAGAGCTCGGAACACTGCCACGGCTCCCTATGCTTTCAAAAACAATAAATGGAAAAGTATTACATTCAATCTAAATGTCTCGGCCAACGAAGAGAAGGGTTAAGGCTCTCCAACGTGAATATGTGAAAACGATACGACCAACGAAGGAAAAAAATTGAGGAATTATCAGCATCGATACTATGGGAAGAACTTGTTAATATCAAAAGAGCCCCAATTCGCATGTGTTATAAATTTGCTCATGTTACGCTCGCGTATAATCAGAATTTCACTTCATATTCAAATGCACCTTCCATATATATTTATGTTTGCAATCGTTCATCGGAACATATCGTTCATACATTTAACTTCAGTATTGAATTGTTATTTTTTTCAAATGTATTCAAAGACTCGTGTCAATGTAGCGCCACACAGTCTGATAAGTGAATTGATCTATTTACATGTGCTTTGCTCTTCTCTCACAAACACTATTACCCAATTTTTACACGTGGGTTTACCTATACTACTACAATGGCTAGCTTCCACCTTCACCTTAATGCAACAGTTTTACTTACTTGAAACTTTTATTTTATTAATGATTTTTGGGTATTTACACAACTAACATTTCTTTTTAAGTGATATAGCGTTTCATCTTTGTTTCATTTTTTTCATATTAAAATTTATTCTAATCGATGATTATTCCACAGCGTGTGGCTTGCATTAAAATCTCCGCACAAGATGAAACGAGAGCTGCGAGCAGCAACAGTTTGAATGTGATTTTATATGTCCCTATAAATTTCAAAAACATCACTCGTGATTCCACCGAACGTGGCAACGCAAAATACATTAGCGTTGTGGAAGTTTCGATATCGATTTTTGCTCATCCCTTGAATGAACATGCAAGAACATGCAATAAAAAATGAAAGATTTCGAACATTTCTTAATAGATCGGAAAGATGTTTGCATAGAAAATATTTCTACGCATGTATCGCAATGAATAAAATGTTATTTTTCATGAAATAAACAGTTGAATAACGGTGAAATGTCAAGCGTTATTTAAATGCCTTAACTGCCACGTCTTTATTAGTCCGATTTACGGTTTCCCCAACACAGAACTCAAAACCAAGGTGCCTGGGGGAATCTGCTTTGCAAATATATGCGAGCTGCGAGTACTTTTGTACTCGCTTGTCTTTGTGCAGACCGGAATATGCTTCCCTAACACGTACCTCTGAACTGAGGAACCTGGGAGAATCGTGATTTCAGATACTACATAGAACCGAATGAACTTTCGAGTTTAAAGCCTCTATAAAATAAAGAGTAGAAATTGAGGTTGTTGATTCATGCAAACCGGGGGTACTTCTGTATCGGCTTTTTTTTCGCACTCCGCAATGTGTTGTCCTAACACGGACTACAAAATCGGATACGAACACAAGGCTTTTGTTCAGTTGTTCAAGACTGCATTGGTAGATATACCTTCATACATTCTCACTGCTCACTGAATTTATACGCATACCGTTTGATGATTAGGCAAAATGCTGATAACCATTTGCTGCGATAACGTCGATTGATTCAACAATATGCGTTAAACCTGCATGTCAAAATCGAAACTGAGTGCCTGAAGTTCATCATCAAGCAAATTAGCGGTTCGAGAACTACGTACACATGAGATGCAATAATTTCAGAAAGAAATGTAGAATACAACGCAAATCTTTCGGAACATTAGAGGAGCCACTGGAGAAGATTCCATTCGATTACCGCGATAGGTTGCTTTTGTTTGAATTTATCGTTTTTCACATTTGTTCATTTTGTTTAGAATGTTAAGAATTAAGAGGAATCGTGTGCCTATGTGCTAGCTTTTCGAGGTTATTGTGTTGGACTTTATTTCTCATGCTTGCAACAATAACATTGCCGAAGAACCGCTCGATCTGGAAGACCGCAGCTGATCTGGATGTGGCATCCCCCCGTCCCACATAAAAAAACATCGCGCGGTTCCAGAGCACCGCGTCGGTGATGGTTAGGTGGACCATATCCAGGAGTGGGTAGCTCCCACTGGTGTTTATCGAAAAATCGTGGAAGTCAACGCCGCGTACTATAAGACCGAGGTTCTGGAGAAGGTTGTGGTCTCGGCACATCGGGACCTCTACGGGAAGGATCATTACGTCTTTCAACAGGACGGCGCACCGGCCCACACGGCGAAAAACGTCCAAGCATGGCGTCGGGAGAATTTGACTGATTTTCCCGACTTTGTGCCCTCCCATTTCCCCGGACCTTAAACCCCTGGACTTTTATGTATGGTCGTACATACTGACCAAGCAGAGCGAACATAAAGTGAGCACCATGGACCAATTTAAGAAACTCATTTCCAAGATTTGGGACGAGATGTCGATGGACCAGGTGCGTACGGCGTGCGATTCTTTTGAGAAACGTTTTAAGCTCGTCATACAGAACAGAGGGGGTTTTCGTAGCTAATATATCATAAAGATTCTCAATAAACATTCCCTCAATAAAAATTTACATAGAAAAGAATATCTGCTTGTTCCGATATATGGATTGGTAACGGGCAACTCGCGATTAATGGTAAAAACACACATTTATTTGACGATAACGATAACGGGGGACTTAGCCTAATTGCTTGCATGTCCGCTACTAAGCGACCAATCATGAGCTTATAACTCAGGCCCTCAAATGACCATCTTTTTGTGTTATTCTAGCTACTACGTCCATGCATTAATCATCATGTGATGGTGATCCCAGCCAGCGGCGTAGTGAGGGTAGACAGCGCCCCCGGCAAACTATGAAAATGGCGCCCCAAACAATATCACTTTTTTTGAGTTTTGAGATTGTGATAACTACTCACTTATACCTATGTTTACTTTGAGCAGTTTGTTCGTATTTAGAAGGCTAGAAACATAATCATAAGCTTCCCTTATTCTCTAGTCAAATCTTTGTTATGCGTGCTTCAGCTGAATCAAAAAGCTGAATCAAATCAAGGTCTCAGCGACTCTTTAGCGAATTTTTCAAATGAATTGTGATTCAATATCTGTATCAATATCAATATCTGAAGAATTTCGCCCGAAATTTGACGCAACCTACTTCAATTGATCCATGCTCATAGATGTTAGTCAGTCTCTCGTTATAAATGAAAAACCTTGTGCTAAATCCGCTATAGCAGGGATGGTCAATTTTTTCACCACCACGTGCGCCTTTTTTTCAAAAGCAGACGTCAGACTACCAATAAGATATTGTTTTTTTACGTGACCGTTAATAAGTAGTAGTTTGATTGTAAAATGTTGTTTTAGGTAGCGAAAATAATGATTTCTTCTCAAAAACTAATTAGTTATTATAATAATAGGCACTTTAATTTTTTTGACGTAGAACTACGTCTTTCATTAAGGGTGCCAAACAGGTCACGTTTTTATGAAATAAAATTAACGTTAATAACTATTTAAGCCGTGAATGGATTCTGGCGATTTACATACTAAACGAATCGGAAATTCCCTAAGATTTGTTTAATATGTTATACATTAGAATCCCCTGGTTTGTAAATGGTTAAAATTCATGAAAACTTCAGCGTTTCCATTTTCCCATACATTTGTTCTGTCCATTTGTGTACTTTCCCGAACAGAGCTGTCAATAACGAGCAACTTATCGACGACCAACGGAGGGGAAATCGTAGGATTTAATGTCTCCGTGAACAAAGGAAAAGTCTTGAAGGGGAATACTTACCTAGAGTATAAACAGTGGATCTCGCTGATGCAAACTTTCAATGAACAAAGATGTGAAGCGTTAGCTGGCCAATTAAAATGTATAGAACTTTGTATTAACCAAAAACGTATAAGAAATATAAATGAATTTATGCAAAAAAAAATGCAAACTTTCATTCGGCATCGGACTGTTGAGCAATCCAGTTCACTTTGCTTTCGCTGCGCTTCGATCTAAGATTGGACCCCACCAGTGGTAATCCAACTTGGATATCGTCGTTTGGTTTTGACGTAGGACTACGTCTAACCGGAAGATATAGTGGGTGAAATGAAAATCTAGGCACTGAACAAGTAGGAAAAAATGCAAGATTTGGAACGCTTATAACTCGAGCTTATAACTCAATAGATCGCAAAGGTTTTTGTATCAATTGATAGGAAATATATCTACGCATCTATCATAACGAATAACATTTCATTTTTCTTGAGATAAATAATTGAATAATTGTGAAATATCAAGCATTGTCCAAATGTACTATGTGCCCATTTTTGATTGGTCCATTTTGTGCTCCTCAAATCGTACCGACCAAAACGGGCAACCAGAGCAGCAGCGAAATACAAAGAAGCACGATTGGAAAGGAAAAAGAAAAAATATGAACGAAATTATAATAACGAAATAACGATCATTCTTTGTGTGGACACCGACTGGACAACATCGTTGCTGGACGAGTTGGACGGCGAGGGATCGAGTGCCTTTCTCAAGGCAAGAGGGTGGGGGTGGTAGCGCTGGAGTAGAATAGAGTAAAGTTTTCAAAGGGCCTTTCTCAAGGCTAGAGACGAATGAACTGAAAATTTAAAGTCTCTATAATACAATACCTTCCTTCCTTCCGTAACGATCATTCTTTGTGTGGACACCGACTGGACAACATCGTTGCTAGACGAGCTGGACGGCGAGGGATCGAGTGCCTTTCTCAAGGCAAGAGGGTGGAGGTGGTAGCGCTGGAGTAAAGTCGAGTAGAGTTTTCAAAGGGCATTTCTCAAGGCTAGAGATGAAGGAAATGAAAAAGTTTAAAGTCTCTATAATACAACACCTTCCTTCCTTCCGTAACGATCATTCTCATCCAAACCGTACACCACATCGTTTCGCATCACATCAGATCAACAAACCAAAACAAGCAGCCATGGTTGGACATGGCAAAGGAGGAAAAGTGAAGGGAAAGACAAAATCCCGCTCGAACCGTGCTGGTCTGGAGTTCTGCGCAAGAGTAGCTAGCCCGAGCGCGTTAGTACCAATGCACCAGTCCACCTAGCATGCGATATATAGTTTCGGCCGCCGAAGTTATCGAGTTAGCTGGCAAAGCTGCTCGCGACGATAAGAAAACCCGCATTCAGAACAGACCACAATCGGTTCCGTGGACACCAAGACAACAACAGGCAATTGCAGCGAGTGGCGAGTGGCAAACGCAATCGCAAAACGGCAGCAGGTAGCAGAAGAAAAACGTTTGTTCTTTATACAAACTGCTTTGGTGGCAAATCCAGAACAAGGCAGCATCGAGGACGTTCGAAATGTTTTTTTTTTTTCAAAACCACGAGTACTAAGTTTTCTAAATTGGAACCATTCCATAAAACACGGCGCTTATCAGGGCCATTAAACCTTTGAAAAAAGAGTTTACGAAATACAGTTCAATGCATTCTAAAATATTATCCAAAATAATAATAAAACACAAACTGATTTTTTCATAATTTGTTTGCCAAGATATGATGAGTATGAGAATTTGGCAGTTGTGCTGAGCTTTTTGATGGTTGGGGACTTTCTCGATTATTCAATTTTCACCAATTAAATTGCTTCCAGATTGAAAGTACAGTAATTTACATTTAGTTCGACATTTAGCTAATTGGACGGACCTGTAATGCGACATATTTAGTTGGACATTTTTGTAGACATAGAGTTCGGGGTCCAAATTATAACCCAACATGTCGCAAGCTGGATGGGAAGAAATATTCCAACTGTGAAAGCTGTACCACTCACTGTCATCGCAAATGTTCAATTACGGGTTAAAATCGCCTCCAATGCGACACTGAGCGGTGCTTCGGCACGTCGCGTTAAATGTAATTTACTGTATAACATGTCACAAGCAGGATGGGAAGAAATTTTCCAACTGTGAAAGCTGTGGCGAGTGGCAAACGCAATCGCTAAACAGGAAGGTTTAGCCGAACAAGATGGGGATATCCAGTGATAACAAAACAATAAACTCTTTAGATTAAAGATAATTTTGTGATCCTGAAAAGGACCCCTTTTAGCCTGCATGTGAATCCAACGAGCGAACAAATCGTAATGAATGTATTTTTTTGCCATCGCTGCCTTTTAACGCTCATTCGTTCGTCTCGTTGGACTCGCCCCTTTGGCTAAGTCTGCCGATTTGTCTCTATTCTGTGAGCGTGTACGGCTAAAGTACAAAACGCGCGGATCCGCTGAAAAATATATCATTCTCTTTCAAACCGTAAATCAGTGTGGTTGTATGGCATCGTTTCATATCACATCGCATCAACGGATTGGTTCCGGAGCACCAGTATACCTAATAGCGGTTATAGAATTTCGGCCGGCGGAGTGCTCGAGTTGACTTGCAAAGCTGCTCACGACAATAAGAAAACCCGCCTACAGAACAGAGCACATTTGGTTTGGTGGCAACTACTAGTTTCAGCGAGTGGCAAACGCAATCGCAAAACGGCAGCAGGTAGAAAAAGGAAAAAGTTTGTTTATACAGACTGCTTTGGTGGCAAAACCAGCCACCGTAAAACACGGCGCTTTTCAGGGCCATTAGACCTCTGCATTGTATAGAAACATAACTAAGGAGCAACATGATGAGCTATGTATTTCCTGCTGCTCTGTTCTTATTTTAAAGGACTTTAATCCGAAGATCATCCGTCCCTGTATTTACTGTTGGTTTTTCAGAACGCTTATAGCTCGTTTATTTCTCGACAGATCGTAGAGTTCGTATCCAAAACCTCAGTTCTTTTTCATTTTTATTTACATTGTTTGCGGAGACTACAAATCTTACAATTCATTCGTTTCCGAAACCACAGTTTAAGGTACGGTAATGTGCTCAATAGTGAAATATATGATAGTGAATGAGCCATCATTTTGATTGTACGATATGTGCATACGCCAAAAGATGCCCGGCGTTGAACATTTGATAAGTACAAAGCCTTCAGAAAAATATCAAGAAGCAACTATAAGATAGTGAGAACAAATTGAGAATGTTTGTAAAAAAAACGTAAAAAAACAACATCGAAGGTTCTTTTCAGAACCTTCAACATGTTCATAAAGAGTAAACAATAAACTAATCCATTTTTCAGTTTGATAGGTAGGTATTCACGTAGGAGAAGAAAATAAAACAATATATTTAAAATATATATTTAGAAAAGCTGTCCCATTTGTATAGTCCTACGTCACTCCGGTTATGTCCCCGACATTACCCACTCGTCTTTTTCTGTTCGTTTTTGTGTGCTTTTCATTCCGTGTCATACATTAGACGCTTCGCGTAGTGTGTGATGAGCAAGAAGAAGAGGAAGGCAGGCTCGAGCCCTGCAAAAAAACGAACGCATTGCCAGGGGCAATGCAATTTCGAGGCAAGCGTCATCTAATGATGCACGCGATGTTGGTGCAGTGAAAAGCGCTCGCACTGAACCGAGCCTTCGCGAGTGTGACACCGCATCGAACAACATCGAAGTAGGCGATTTCGGCGCGTAGGTCGAAAATGTAAACGCCGTTACCCAGGCAGCAACCAAAATCAAGCTTCCCCCACTGGTGGTGAAGGCGGTCGCTCTTGACAAACTCATCAGCGAATTCGCATCGATTGGTGTTACAGCAGAGTACAAGCTGTGTGGCATAATTCAGTCTTTTTCCAAGCAGTTAACATTGTTTGTTTTCCGTCATCATAAGGGCTTCGTTGGTACCTTTGGTGCGCCAAAAAATTATTTGGGGAATACCAAGCATCTTGAATGTGTAACTAGAATGTTATAAGTTATTTGGGTTCACGTGCCAGTCGCAAAACTGCCTTTAACTAGGCTTGCATTTGCGCTAATATTGATCATAATGAAGCATTGCTACTGTTTTCGAGGTTGTTATTAACAAAAAGAGTTTATTTCGCTTGTTTAGTCACCAAGAAAGTAAATGTCGTTCTGAAATTTTGTATGTGATTAGGTTTCGCTTGCCAGTAACAAAACTTCCTCCACTTAGGGTGACAGCTGCGCTTCTCTCGAGCATGAGAAAGTAATGCAACTTTTTTTCGAGGCCAGCAATATTAACAGAAGCGTTTCTTTTGAGAATAGAGCAAAATGATGAGAAGTTTTTATATTTCTAGTAGTTTCAAGCCACCAATGTATGCCTAGAGGTGCGATTCCACTAAGGCAATCCTAAATAACATATGGCATGATATTTGATACTTGCAAGTTTTGTCATTGTTGTTCTTTCCATGCGGTGCCAAAAATATATTGATGTAGTTATGAGATGTGGAATAATGGTGCTGGTGCAACATGTATATAATCGACTGTAGCCGAGTCTATGTCAATTGCGAAAAAAGCTACCGGAATAGCGTTCGAGGTGAATTTTCAATGCATTGATATGAAATAAATTGCATAAGATCATATGATCAGCTAGTGTATTGTTCTGCGAGGGAAAGGATGAATCATCAATCAATTATCGTCAACTGATTCTACAATGAAATATCAGAGATTTAGAGATTATTCAACTATGCAGTTGTTTCTAAAATTTCACAGCATTATAGAATAATATCCGAAGATATAAACGAGCGACTTATATAAACCAATAGCGTAGTTCTACGTCAACAATGCGGTCGTATCTTGGACACAACCTCCTTTAATTTTTAATATATATTTACTTCGAACAATTTTGTTTTAAACATATTTTATCCTGAATGTTTGTTTTGTATTGGATAAAGCGCTGGAAACATTAGGATGTATATTTATGTAATGTTTTTCATATTTTTGTTCAAATGTACACAAATTTATTTGCAACCAGGCTACCAAATAGTAATCTGCAACGGAGAACGATGTTTTGTTTCGATTGTATTTATAGTAGAAAATATTGTTTTCGGGTATAAGTATATGCTAAAAATGTTATCAAAAATGCAACACATTTTCTGACAAAGTAAATTGCAACAAGTACAGTAAATCTATTTTTTTCAAATTAAGATACTTTTGAAATCAAGAGCTTCATCTCTCTTGATTTTAAAAATATATCGTCATTAAAACTGAAGATTTCATTTTCGATTAATGCTTTTCAATTTCATTGATATTTCTTCTATGTTGATAGCATCATTAAATGGAAATGACGTGAATTTTATTATGTCGTCTATTTTTGAAATATCTTCAAATCTTCTGTCGAACTCATTTCGTAATAAAGATATTTGATCTGCATAACTATCGTATTCATGTGTTTCAATTTGCTGATTGAGTCGTAATATTTTCGAATTGCTTTAAATCTCGTCTCCTAAATCGTGCTTCTATAGTGTTTTCAGTTTTTTTCCTCGATGTTTCAAATTTAATTCATTTTTCTTCGCCATGATGTCACAATGAAAAACGAGATCAAGCACCTACTTATAATCATTTATTGAGGGTATGATTTCTTGGCAGTTGCCATTACTTCTTTTTTAAAAACTTGACCCCTTGGGATGTAACAATAACTCTTCGACATTTGATTCACAATTCTTTTCTGCTGAATTTACATTTCAGCCAACTGATTTCTATACGTAGTTTACTATTTTAAATAACTATAGAGTAGTGCGGAGCAAAGGTGCGCACGGGGCAAAGGTACGCATTGGCCATATTGAAGCAAACGAGCATAAAGTTTCGACAACAGTGTAGTCGTTTGATACATTACACCAGCAGCTCACACATATAAAAAAAGATACATTCGAAACTACACTGTCAAGGAAACCTTCATTTTATAGTAGATGATAGTGCGTATTCGTTTTTGTGAAAAAGTTCAAGAGCTTTCTTTAAAAATTCGATTAGTTAAAAAATTGCTTGTGGGGCAAAAGTGCGCAGTGGCTGTGAGGTAAAAGCTCGCACTAGCGTTTTTTTCGTTTATATACTGCGGAAAATAATTTCTGTGGGAACTGAGTGTTCGAAATGATTTATATCAAGTCAGTCTCCTTCCTCCCAAAAATTTCCACGTGGTATGTTCGACTATAACACCCACTCTTCTCCATCCATAAAAAACACAGAACACCCCCCTCCTGCCTACTGGACGGTTCCTACACTCTCTAGTAATGATGCTTCTCCCGCTTCTGATGATAAAGCATTTATTTTTTGGTATAAGTTAACTCAGAAGTTCAATTCAATAAGTGCGCACCTATGCCCCATAGTGGAGGCAAAGGTGCGCAATTCAGTTTTTGTATTAAAATAGGTATTTGTCCAATTACAAACAAAACTCGAGAAATGCTTGTACTACGTTTCGAAGGTAATATATATATATATATATATATATATATATATATATATATATACATATATATATATATATATATATATATATATATATATATATATATATATATATATATATAATATATATATATATATATATATATATATATATATATATATATATATATATATATATATATATATATATACGTATAGAAATCAGTTGGCTGAAATGTAAATATATATAGTTACAATTTGGTAAGCAAACGGAATTTTATTTGATTTTATTTCAACAGTTAGGTGCGCACCTTTGCCCCGCATTACTCTATTGACTATTTTGAATGTCAAATTCCTCACATTATCGGTTTTTAATATTTTTGCGCACATTATTTGCTGATGGATACAATGGTGATTGATAAAATTTGAAATATTACCATTAATTTTGCAATGATTCAGAAATCCATTATGATTTTCAACCGTGCAAGAAGCTCCATGGATGCCAAGTTTTTATTAGAAATCATGTTTTAGTGATGAAGGTCTTGCGTTGTATATTATTTAGAAATGTCTTTTGTCCCTTCATTGTACTTTTTGCTTCTGTTCTACTTATAATTGTGTTCCTTGACAGCGACTTTTTTTCAATCATAGCTATTTTTTCAGTTTAATTGTTAAAAGTTTCAAACAAAAATTCTTCTGATGCAACAAAACTCCTTTCACCGTTTTCAAAAGGTTTCGTTTTCGACTGTTTTCGATTTCGAGAAAACTGGAGAAAACAAACTTTGCAAAATATTCATTTGAAGCCAACGATACTTGCTTTTCTATTTTAATACTAGCTGACCCAGCAAACTTCGTCCCACCCAAAATTAATTTTTTGTTAACGATACCTTTAAACATTCACGTTAGAAAATTTAAAGGTATCGTAGAAACGTTTCGTGCCCCGTAAAATCTCCACATGCCAAATTTGGCTCCATTTGCTTGATTAGTTTTCGATTATTGCAAAAATGTGTGTTTCATTTGTATGACAGCCCACCCTTAGAGAGCGGGAGGAGTGTCTAACCACCATAGAAATATTTATTGCATCCTGAAACCTCCACATGCCAAATTTGGTTTCGTTTGCTTGATTAATTCTCGAGTAATGCAGAAATTTGTGTTTCATTTGTATGGCAGCCCCCCCTTAGAGAGGGGGGTGGAGTGTCTAACCATCATAGAAACATTGATTGCACCCTAAAATCTCCATATGCCTAATTTTTGTTGCATTTGCTTGATTAATTTTCGAGTAATGCAGAAATTTGTGTTTCGTTCGTATGGCTGAAACCTTCCCCGGCCCCAAAAACTCCTACATACCAATTTTCATGTCGATCGGTTCAGTAGTTTTCGAGTCCATAAGAATCAGACAGACAGACAGACGGACAGACAGAAATCTATTTTTATATATAAAGATATCCATACACAATTGTTTCGAATTTTTCTAATCATCTCAAATATTTTCCAAAGTAATCTATCATTGTAATTTGGGTGAAGATAAACTCGCAAAATATATGGATGGCGTAGATCTGATCAGCCGTTCTCCCGTGATAATATTTTACACGTACGTGGGAAAATCCTTCTTTTATATCTTCTTCTTTTAAAAAGATATCCATAGTCAACTTTTTCGAATTTTTCTAATCATCTCAAATATTTTCCAAAGTAATCTATCATTGTAAATTGGGTGAAGATAAACTCGCAATATATATGGATGGCGTAGATCTGATCAGCCGTCCTCCCGTGATGATATATTACACGTACGTGGGAAAATCCTTCTTTTATATGTAAAAATATCCATAGTCAATTTTTTCGAGTTTTTCTAATCATCTCAAATATTTTCCAAAGTAATCTAGCATTGTAATCTGGGTGAAGATAAACTCGCAATATATATGGGTGGCGTAGATCTGATCAGCCGTTCTCCCGTGATGATATTTTACACGTACGTGGGAAAATCCTTCTTTTATATACAAAGATGATCAGCCGTTCTCCCGTGATAATATTTGACACGTACGTGGGAAAATCCTTCTTTTATATAGAAAGAAATCCATAGTCAATTTTTTCGAATTTTTCTAATCATCTCAAATATGCTCTCTAGAGTACTGAGAGCAAAAGGCAGACAATCGGATATCCCCGTCCGGGATATCTTAGGTAGCCGTGATCCTGATCTTCTGCTTCATCTATACCTGTTCCTCAGAAACGCCGATGTCAACGTTTAATGATGTTTCCTTCGTTGTGTCCCTGTTTCGTATCCCTCCTATCCGATCTATAAACTTTTACTTAGTCGCGGCAATACATACACACACTCTTTACAGATACACGGGCCAAAGGTTGTGCAGTCCACTGATGAATCAACAAAAGCCAAAGGTTGTACCGCTCATGACAACTCTACACGAGCTGATGATTGCGCCGGCTAGTGACCATTCTATCCTGGATTCCTCGAGAAGACGCACCACGCTAGATATGGGGTACAGACTAGGGGGGGCGTTGCTGATTAATGGTCAGCTGCATCCCAATAGGAAGTATCCCGCGTCGGGCACAGGTACAGATCATTGAAGACAGAAATGTCACAATTACGAAAACACTTGTAATACTAACCTCGAGCCAACCGCGAGTAATCGGTTACATATTACTAACATAGTTATAAGGCAAACATTGTCGAAATATTGAACTCCCGGCCCCGTCAGGTTGACGCCATATGAGCCTTAATAAAAATATATATTTTGGATAAAAAAAAAAAATCTCAAATATTTTCCAAAGTAATCTATCATTGTAATTTGAGTGAAGATAAACTCGCAATATATATGGATGGCGTAGATCTGATCAACCGTTCTCCCATGATGATATTTTACACGTACGTGGGAAAATCCTAAAAGAAGGATTTTCCCACGTACGTGTAAAATATCAACACGGAAGAACGGCTGATTAGATCTATATAAAGATATATATATATATATATATATATATATATATATATATATATATATATATATATATATATATATATATATATATATATATATATATATATATATATATATAAATATATATATATATATATATATATATATATATATATATATATATTTATATATATGGCAGCTATCTTCACTTTGTTCGTTATTCGACTGCTAACTTCACTTTGTTCATTGTTCGACTGATAACTTCACTTTGTTCGTTGTTCGACTGATAACTTCACTTTGTTCGTTGTTCGTCTGATAACTTCACTTTGTTCGTTGTTCGACTGCGCCAGTTAACTACTTTACCGAACCAAAGGGATTTTTTAAAAACTAAATCATAGATGTTTGTTTCAATTTTGAATAATGACTGACTTTATTCTGATCGATTCTTTCCTTAAATACCTATCCGCTATTTATGAAAGCAAACCTTGTTGATGTCTTCTCATTCAGCGCTGATAAAATGTTGACACTTAGATTTCTCGGTGCAATATTAGTAAACATTGGTTGAGTTGATCGTGGCATTGGTGCTAGATGATGATTCGCTGTTATCTTCTCGCTACGATGATGAATGAACGTTAGCTAAGTATCGGACTAGATAAAGATTCCATTCGGATGGTTTGTAAACACCAGATAATGCTGGATGGTGATGATTCGTAAGTATTCCTCGGTGCGTTTGTTGAATGATGCAAGATGTTGATGTTTGGAAAGTTGAACGGTAATCGTTGGTGGTGTGATTCGTCAGCATTACATTGGTTGCATTAGTTGGATGATGAAAATGTTGATATTTGGAAATATGAACGGTTGATCAGCGTTTTTGGAAATTCGTTGATACGAAGTTTTATTTATGTTTTCAGAATCGGGAAAGTGAATGTGGTTGATGAATCATATATATAAATATATATATATATATATATATATATATATATATGGCTGAAGAAAGGATCGCAGAAACGGAAGAAATATTCCAAAGGGCAGAAAAAATTATGCGTGGCATGCAAACACCACAAGCTATTAGAGAATTGCAATGTTTTGATGGAGATGCAGTGAAATTACACTCCTTTGTAAAATCTGTTGAAAATATAATGCCATTTGTAACAGCTTTGGAAGGTACACCATTTTACAATGTATGGACGCAATCCATACGCGCAAAAATAACGGGAGAAGCGGACAGAATACTCGAAATTTATGGAACTCCGGTCAACTGGATTGACATGAAGAATAATTTGATTGCATATTATAATGACAAAAGAGATCCCGTTACCCTTACACGGAAACTCTTCCAATTACAACAAAAAGGATCGATTGAAAATTTTTATGGCAAAGTACAAAATTTATTGTCCCTTCTTATAAACCACACCAACATTAATACTATAGAAGAAAACGTAAAAAAAGACAGGATACACACACATCAAGAAAATGCATTGCAAGTTTTCTTGGCGGGATTAAGTGAACCCATCGGAGGCAACGTACGGGCTCGACAGCCCAAGACATTAAAACAAGGATTCGATGCCGCAATCGAGGAACGAAATTTTTTAACCAGGACAGGATTAAATATCCAAAAGCCAAATTACTATCTCCAAACATTTCCTCCTAAGCCCTCAACTAATCCATTACCATATAGAAATTCCTTTGGACCAAACCAATTCGTTATACCCAGACTTCCAATTCCAAACAAAAATGTCTTCGCACCGAAACCTTACCCAACTCCACAGCCTAAACCAGTTCCAATGGAAATCGATCGTTCCATACGATCGAAACAAGCAAACTACATAAACCGACCAAATACAAATAACCCTAGGCCAACGTATCCCTCTCCAAATTTACAACGAAATTTTTTCCAACCAATTGGTCCACCTAGAGTACACGCTGAAGAACTACACAATACGGAAGATCCTATGGTACAGCAAATTTACGATCCATACTACTATCACCATTACTACTCTCAACAACAAGAATTTTATGATCAAAATTTAAATTCAGATGAAAACATTGGGGAAAATGAGCAACTATCTATAGAAGCACCGCCGAAAACCTCTATCGAAAATTCAAATCGAGAGGATAATCTAAATTTTCAGATGGTATCGGAAAGAGACAGTCCAACTTAACAAATTTTATACCCTATATTAGACTACCCACTAAACAAGGGTTTGATTTAAAACTACTCATTGACACGGGTGCCAACAAGAACTACTTAAGTCCCCGACTTGTCAATAACTCAACTAAATTATCTGTACCAACTTATGTAACGAATATTTCCGGGAAACACGCTATTAACAGTTATGTAATGTTCAATCCATTTCCAGATTTAACAGAGAATAAATTCTCATTTCATCTATTTGACTTTCATGATTTTTTCCACGGTCTCATAGGATATGAGACATTGCAACAACTAAATGCAAAAATAGATACAACATCTAACACAATATCAATATTTGGGAAAAACATTAAAATGTACAGGAAATACCCTACTGTACTTGTTAAAAAGATCTCAGGAGAATCAATAAATCATATCGAGATGCCTGTATCAGAAAAACAAGGAGATTTTTATATTGAAAATTGTATAGAACTATTGCCGAATATTTCAATTCATGCTGGACTATATCATGCTGAAAACCACAAAGCATTTTTGGTAGTTGAAAATAGTTCCACTTCAGAGCAAATACTCAGTTTAGATTTCCCAATTGAAATAGAACTGAATAACTTTGAACAATACGAAACAAATGATGAATTGAACTGCCTGGATACAACAACCATTAGCAGAAGATACAGAATACTTGTTGACCAATTGAGATTAAATCACTTAAATTCAGAGGAAAAAGCAAAATTACTAAAAATAATAGAAGAATACCTGACAGCATTCTATATCGAAGGCGAAACACTCTCAAATACCACTGAAATAAAACACTCAATACATACAAAAGACGATTTCCCAGTTTATCAAAAAAGTTACCGCTACCCTCATTGCCACAAAGAGGAAGTTAGTATCCAAATTCAGAAAATGCTCAACGAAGGCATCATTAGACATTCGAATTCCCCTTGGAACTCCCCAATATGGGTTGTACCAAAAAAAAAAGAGATTCCTCAGGAAAACAAAAATGGAGCATAGTTGTCGATTATAGAAAATTAAATTCAAAAACAGTGGATGATAAGTTTCCAATCCCTAACATCTCAGACATATTGGACAAATTAGGCCGAAGTACGTATTTCACTACGCTAGATCTTGCTTCGGGATTCCATCAAATAGGCATGAACGAAAAAGATATAGCAAAAACTGCCTTTTCTACCGACGGTGGTCATTATGAATATGTTAGAATGCCGTTCGGGCTTAAAAATGCCCCGGCAACTTTTCAACGTCTCATGAATACAGTTTTAAGAGGTTTAGTGGGCGTAATTTGTCTTGTATACATGGACGACATCATCGTCTTCAGTACAGGGCTTCATGAACATTATAATAACCTTGCTCAAGTACTAAACGCTCTCGAAAAAGCAAATCTAAAAGTGCAACTAGACAAAAGCGAATTTCTACAGAAAGAGGTTGCATTTCTTGGACATATTATCAGCGAAGACGGTGTCAAACCGAATCCTGACAAATTAGATGCTATCAAAAATTGGCCAATCCCTAAAACAGAAAAAGATATAAAATCATTTTTAGGAACTTTAGGATATTATCGAAAATTCATCAAAGACTTTAGCCGATTGACAAAACCTCTTACCCAATGCTTGAGAAAGGATGAAAAAATTATACACAGTGAACAATTTTTGGAAGCATTTGAAAAATGTAAACAAGTATTGACAAGCTCTTGTATCCTTCTGTTCCGTCTTCAACGAAAGTATTAGATTCGTGTTTCCAGCCACGCCCCTTAGAGCCCACGAATATTCAGAGTGCGACACGCACACATTCACGATATTTCAATTCAACGACAAACGACAACCGAAGCCGAATAAACCGAAGCAGAAGAAAGAGCAACAACAACGACAGCAGCAACATCAACGCAGTAAAATAATCCCGACGAGAAGTAATCTTTTCACTGGTTAGCCGAACAGCCAGTTGCAGCTCATGAGATCAAATCCGAACGCGAAGAGAACACGTCGAAACGTGAAAGTGTATCCGACAACCCGATAAAAAAGAAAAATATAGACAAATTTTATTCTTCAGAAATTGAGGTTAAACCGTTTGATTTTTGCAAGCAACGCATTTGTCCGGCGTGTTGGTTAACCGCCCGAACATTGGTCCTTCGAACCGGATTAAGTATACCGCGTGTGTTTCCGCAATAATCGAGTGTTTTGAAAGAACAAGCATAGGTAGTGCGTGAAAAGTCAAATACGTATAGCGAACGTTTTTTCTAGATCGTGTGAATCAGTTTGTTTGAGGAAGTGCGCGAAAGAAGCAGTACAAATCAATGCTTCTCGGAAGATAAAACTTTGAAATGCCGCTTAACCATACACCAGAGAAGGCGAAAAAGGGTGATGGCGAGGACGAAATTCCTTTTAAAGGATTCGAGGATGCTATTGCTGCAGATGCCAAAATAACGACTCAGCTGAATTCGTTATTCCGGCAGCGCAATCAAACGGTGCAAAAGGTACTTCGCGTCTCAAGAATTATGAACAACCTCGAGTTCGCAGTGACTCCTGCCCAGTTGAAAGTTTATCAAAAGAAGCTTCAGTCAGCGTATGATGAGTTTTCCACCATACACAACGGAATTATGGCAATCATTCCCGATGACCATGTGTTGGGACAAGAAGACGAGTACAACCAGTTTGAAAGCATACATGACGAAGCATCCGCTGCAAACAACTTGAAGCTCTGCATCCAACTTATAGCAAAGGAGCACTCCGAGTCGGTGGACGACTTAGCCATTCGAATTTGCCTGAAGAAGCCAAACATCAACTAATATTGCCAAACAAAAGTCATATCACCAAGTTATTGATCATCACTCTTCACATTGAATTACTTCACGTTGGCCCTTCAGGATTGATTTCAGCAATAAGACGACGTTTCTGGTTGCTAAACGCTCGTTCGACAGTTCGCAAGGTTACTAGATCATGTGTGAAATGTTTCCGTGTGAATCCTACGAATGTTTCTCAGCTGATGGGTGAATTACCAAAACAAAGAGTGACACCATCCCCTCCATTCAGTACTTGTGGAATCGATTATGCAGGCCCAATTATGGTAAAACAAGGAGTCTATCGTCCAAAAATCGTGAAATCATACATAGCAGTGTTCGTATGTATGGCTACTAAGGCTATATACACTTGGAATTAGCATCAGATATGACCACTGACGTTTTCATTGCAACGTTAAGAAGATTTATTAGCCGAAGAGGGATCGTTACCGAAATGTATTCTGACAATGGAAGCAATTTTCAAGGAGCATGCCATGAATTGCATCGTTTATACCAGCTTTTTCAAGACCAGCAAGAATTCAATCGAATCATATCGTTTTGTCAAACCAAGGAAATAGAATGGCATTTCATACCACCTGATGCCCCGGAATTTGGTGGCTTATGGGAGGCAGCCGTTAAAAGTGCAAAAACCCACATGAAAAAGATAATTGGAAATGACGTATTGAACTTTGAAGAAATGACTACAATTTTGTGTGAGATTGAAGCCATTCTCAACTCCAGGCCTCTATTCGCAGTACATAACGATCCAGCTGATCCCGAAGTCATAACTCCTGGCCATTTTTTGATCGGTCGTGCTTTAACATCAGTTCCGGAGCCAAACTTGAGCGATCTGAGAATCAGCCGCTTGAATCGCTGGCAACATATGCAGGTTGTTCGTCACCAATTTTGGATAACATGGTCCAGAGATTATCTAAACAGTTTACAACCTCGGAAGAAAAATATGCATACCATCGACAACGTTAAGCCAGGAATGATTATTCTTCTGCACGACAGAAGTCGTCCAGCTTTACAGTGGAAACTCGGTCGTATAACAGCTGTTTATCCCGGTCCCGACAACCTAGTTCGCACAGTTGACATCAAGAGTGAAGGATCAACCTATCGTCGTCCGATCACTAAAATATCAATTCTACCTATCGAAGACAATTATCAAAAACCGGAGAACTGTGAAAATTAATCATTCTATTCGGGGGGAGTATGTTCCGTCTTCAATATAAAAAAAATATAGACAAATTTTATTCTTCAGAAATTGAGGTTAAACCGTTTGATTTTTGCAAGCAACGCATTTGTCCGGCGTGTTGGTTAACCGCCCGAACACCTTCAATATCCAGATTTCAGTAAACCATTCAATTTAACTACTGATGCATCGAAGTACGCAATAGGTGCAGTGCTTTCACAAGGCCCGATAGGGAAGGATAGACCCATTGACTTCGCTTCAAGAACTCTTAACAAACATGAAGAAAAGTATTCAACTATAGAGAAAGACTTACTTGCCATCTTCTGGGCAACAAAATATTTCAGGCCTTATCTTTTCGGTCAAAAATTTACTCTTTTCACAGACCATAAGCCATTGACTGGTGCGATGAATCTAAAAGATCCGTCGACAAAAATTGCAAAATGGATGATTGCATTAATGGATTATTCATACGATATTCAATACAAAGCTGGTAAGCAAAACGTAGTTGCTGACGGCTTATCAAGAATTCCACACGAAATGAACGTACACGATGAAGTTCAAAACGAAGAAGTATCATCTGATATGGCAACACAACACTCAGCCGACACAGATGATTCTGAATACATTCCTTGTACAGAAAGGCCGGTGAATTCTTTTTCCAATCAACTTATTCTAAAAATTGATCAAAATGAGGAAGAAAACTTTGAACAAGTTTTCCCAAAAGTTTTTCGACATACTATAAGCAAATTTAATTTTGGCGTACCAGCACTAATACGAATTTTCAAAACGAAACTGGATTATACAAGAACCAACTGTATTTACTGTCCCGAAAGCTTAATGAATATTATCCAAATAGTTTACAAAAACTACTTTAGCAGAAACAAAAAAACTAAAAATTTTCATATCTCAAAAATTATTAATCGACTTAAAACTCTCTGAAGAAAAAAATGAAGTCATAGAAACAATCCACGGTAGAGCACATAGAGGAATCGAAGAAAACTTGGCTGAAATAAGCAGAAATTACTATTTTCCTAACATGAAACAAACAATTCGCCAATTTATCTTAGTATGCCAAACATGTCAAAAATCAAAATATGAAAGACATCCATATAAAATAATGTACGCACAAACACCCATACCCCAAAAACCTATGGATATTCTTCATGTAGACATTTTTATTGCTCAACCGAACATTTTCATATCAGCTGTCGATAAATTATCGAAATTTGGTATGTTATTCCCAATAAAATCAAGATCAATACCAGATATCAAGGGAGGTATCATAAAACTAATAACAACATATGGATGTCCAAAACTAATTGTATGTGACAACGAACCTTCACTAAAATCTGCGGAAATAAGAGGTATGCTCTTAGATCTCGGCACCAATATGTATTTTACAGCATCAAACAAAAGTGAAATGAACGGAACAGTCGGAAGATTCCACTCTACATTAAGCGAAATATACAGGTGTTTACAGGACACATACGATAATATCAGCAAAAAAGAATTATTTAAAATTTCTCTGGCTCACTACAATAAGACAATTCACTCCAGCACAAATTTGAAACCTGTTGAAATATTTTTTGGTATCAAAGAAGGAGATGAAAGACCATTAAACATTGACGACATTATTACCAATAGAAATAAAATTTATGACGAGGCGATTACTCGCCTCAAAGAAAAACAAACCAGTAATCATAAGTATCATAACAAAAATCGAGAAATTGAGCCAAGCCTCTGCCCTAATGACACAGTATATGTTGCTAGACAAGGTATCAAAAGCAAAACAAAATATCCATTTAAAATAAGCACTGTTTCCAGGGACAGAACAAAGACATTCGAAGACACAAGAAATATAAAAATACACAAATCCAAAATAAAAAGACGCAGACAAACGTAGACGCACAATCTATCTTTAAATGAGTTTCAATATTTTAAAATTAGAAAATAGGCTAAGATTTATTTACTCTTAATAATACAGTTTCTTTTTTTAGGTTTACTGGAGCAAGCGAAAGGATTTCCAAAGAATAAAACAGATTTGAATAATCAAATTATTATCTCGTTTTAGGTACATTCAGATAGCAATGGCAACAATAACAATAACGGACCTATCAAGACACACAGGTATCATCGCCTTCAAAGAAAGAGAGACAAAAATAGTCAGAACACACCATCTACACATTCATAAAATTGACATCGAGAAATTTCAAAGTAACATTAAAATGTTCAATCATACTTTGAAAATTCTCAAGGAAAACGATTCATTGACAGAATTTCAAGACGTTCTGGACGCAAGAATAAGAAGCCTCTTGGAATCATTTTACAAATTAAAGCCTTTGAAAAGAACGAAACGGGGTATTTTGAACCCTTTAGGAACAATAATCAAATCTATTACTGGAAATTTAGACGACAATGACATGAAGGATATACAACGTACACTTGACAAGACTGAAGGTAAAATAAATGAAATTATCAAAAATAATGAGAGGCAAATTGAAATAAATAAGGACTTTGAAACAAGAATGAATGTAATTATTGAAACAATAAACAATCAACAATCAAAAATACTCAAAAAATTGTCAAAAATAGGAGATCTGGATAGCATAATACATATTAGGCAATTGACATATGATACAATTTTTAATATGGAATTTCTAGACAAAAAGTTAAAAAATATTTTCGAATCGATCCAATTTGCCAAATTAGGAATATTATCAAAATCCGAATCCGAATCCGAGTCCGAATGAAACAAATTTTGTTTTGGAAAAACTAGAATGTCAAAATATGAATATAAATACAATAGATGAGATTTACGAGCTATTAGAAATAGAAGTTTTCCATAATCATTCAAATATATTTTTCATTATAAAAATACCAATATTCTTGCAAGGAACTTATCATTATATTAATTATGAAAGCATACCCTTGAACAATCGAGCTGTATCATCAAACTACAACATCGCCATCACAAGTAAAGCGTCAACATTTGTCAGTAATGGTCACTGTCCGATCATAGAACAATATCGAATCTGTCAACAACATAGGTTAATCAATGTCACAGGAGATGGATGTATCCATAACACACTTTGGGGACAAAACGCTACATGTCCATACACTGAATCTATAGTTTCTTCAAAAATAAAACAAATCAACACAAACACATTGCTAGTGATAAATGCTATAGATCCCATAACCATAAACTCGAGTTGTGATCCAACGAATAGAATATTAACAGGCACGATTCTAATTACATTTGATGATTGCATAATCACAATCAACAACGAAGTATACGACACTAAGAAATCAATTGGCTATGATGAAATGAAACTTATTCCAACAATTGGAGTAATAATAAACGAAACAATACTAGAAAATCAACCTGATATTGTTGAATTACATAAACTAAATATTAAAAATCAAAGACACATTGATGAAATAAAAATTAGTCAAAATGCCAATAAAAACGTCACTATCAGCGGATTTCTCATGCTATCAATTATATCATGCAGTCTAGGATTCTGGATACTCATATCCGCAAGAAGAAAACGAGAAACAAAAATTGAAGTAAACCTAGACAAATCAAAACCATCCTCAGAATTAACTCTTTTGAATCACACAAAGATTCGAGACGAATCTTTCCAAAGGGGGGAGAAGTTATCACCATCCACTTTCCCAAAGGATGATTCATCAACCACATTCACTTTCCCGATTCTGAAAACATAAATAAAACTTCGTATCAACGAATTTCCGAAAACGCTGATCAATCGTTCATATTTCCAAATATCAACATTTTCATCATCCAACTAATGCAACCAATGTAATGCTGACGAATCACACCACCAACGATTACCGTTCAACTTTCCAAACATCAACATCTTGCATCATTCAACAAACGCACCGAGGAATACTTACGAATCATCACCATCCAGCATTATCTGGTGTTTACAAACCATCCGAATGGAATCTTTATCTAGTCCGATACTTAGCTAACGTTCATTCATCATCGTAGCGAGAAGATAACAGCGAATCATCATCTAGCACCAATGCCACGATCAACTCAACCAATGTTTACTAATATTGCACCGAGTAATCTAAGTGTCAACATTTTATCAGCGCTGAATGAGAAGACATCAACAAGGTTTGCTTTCATAAATAGCGGATAGGTATTTAAGGAAAGAATCGATCAGAATAAAGTCAATCATAATTCAAAATTGAAATAAACATCTATGATTTAGTTTTTAAAAAATCCCTTTGGTTCGGTAAAGTAGTTAACTTATCTCGCTGTGTCCAACTGTATATATATAAAAATATAGATAGATTTTTGGGATTTTTTTTCAGCATGTAAAAATAGAAAAAAAAAATATCTAAAGCGTTACATAGCCATTTTATTCTAAACAAAAATGACCGCCATGTTGGCAATTTTTCGGATCTTCAAAAACCCATATGTGACGCTTTTTGTATTGTTCCAAAGTTTCAAAATGCTTATTGGAATTCGTTCTGCAACACCCCGATGTTTACTACCAGTAAGGTACCGATTTTCAGACAGCATCTACGCATCCATCTCTCAACAGCATAACAATAATTGATCGCGCACTTAAAAAAAATTAAATGCATCTTCAAATATACATTAAACAATAACCAAAATATCCGAATACCTCACATTATTCCTAACATCCGAAAAAAAAAAACACAAAAATTTATTATTTTTCGATCTTCCAGACAGAGGCCCGCCCTTAAGCAATAACTGTAAAACAACGCATAGCATGGAGGGACGCCCAGGCTTGCGCAGCGAAAAATTAAAAGGGCATTGGTGTAATGTGATGTTGGGTGTTTCAATTTTGCGATAATCAAGGAGAGGTTATCAGTTTAATGTACGGACAGAAGCAACTACTCATGAAGGATGTTTTTTGACGTGGGACTACGTCTAACCGGAATATATGGAGGGTAAAATGAAAACCTAAACACAGAACATGCAGGAAAAAATGAAAGATTTCGAATGCTTATAGCTCGAACATTTCGTACTGGATAGGAGAGATGTTTGCATCACTTGATAGGGAATATTTCTACGCATCTATCGCAACTAACAAAATGTTGTTTTTCATTAGATTAACAATTGAATAACTTTAAAATATTAGGCGTTATCTAAACGCCCTAACTGCATCGTTTTAATTGGCCCGATTTACGGTTTCCCTAACACAGCCATCAAAACCAAGCAGCCTTGGAGAAATTGGCATTGCAAATACATGAAAGTAGGGGGACTTTTGTTCTCATCGAAAAATGTTCCCTAACACAGACTTTAAAACCAAGCAGCGAAATCGGCATTGCAAACACACGAAAGAGCCTAGAGGCGAGTGAGCTGAAAAGTTTAAACCCTCTTAAAGCCAAAAAGAAGAAAAAGAACACACGAAAGTAGGGGGAGCTTTTGTTCCCACCGAAATGTGTTCCCTAATAGAGATTTCTAAACCAAGGTGCCTGGAGAAATCGGTATTTCAAATTCATGCAAGTCGGGGGTATTTTTGTTCCGACTGGAATGTGTTTCCCTAACACAGACTTCAAATCCATGAAGCGTGGGGAAATCGGCATTGCGAATTCATACAAATCGGGGGTATTTTTGTTCCGATTGAAATGTGTTTCCCTAACACAGACTTCAAAACCGAGGTTTCTGGGGAAATCGGCTCTGCAAATAAATGCACTAATGCTCTGCAAATAAATGCATAAATGCAGTACTTTTGTCCTCGCTTGCCTTTGTGCAGAGTGGAATATGTCTGTCCTAACATGATCTTCTAAACTTAGGAACCTGGGAAAATCGTGCAGCCACTAGAAGCGAATGAACTTCCCAGTTTCAAGCAAATTCGAGATTCGAGAAGTATGTACACTTTTGGGATGTAAACTTCAGAGGGAAATGTAAAATAAAATAATCGTTTGATAATTTTTTTTTGTTTTATTGGAAAGATTTTCAGCCTTAGGCTGGTTCATCAAACGTTTGATAATTCTTCCGTACATATATTTTGTTCTAGTCATCATACCAAACGTAAAAGGTCCGTCATTAAATTTACTTGTAACGAAGAACAATCAATCACAATAAATGAATTGACTTTACACGGCATTTGTTCATTTTTTTCACTCACAGAGCAAATATATTGAACTCAATTGAATTTGGAAACTGTTTCATTCAATCAAGAATTTAATCAATACAAACGAATGATTGCTAAGCTAAGGTAGTTCCACGTGAACCTTGCGGTTATATCATAGATATAACCCACTCATTTTTTACTCAACTGAAATATGAAATATAATACGGTGAAAAAAATTGCAATTGAAAATTCTTGGATTTTGGCGCTCCAAAGGGTCAGCGCCCCCGGCAAATGCTGCCGCCCGCACACTACGATACTGATCCCAGCCTCTCACTCCACATACGATCGATCTGCTACATCGGTAATTGGTGCTATTTATAAACACAACAATGGAAGCCTCATATCAACAGTCTCGCTGTGTCCAACTGTGAACATTCGAACAATGGAAATTTCTTACGCTAAACAATGCGACATGTGTCGTGTATCGATAGAATAGGAAAACTCTAACGCCTAAACGGCTGATGTGTAATAGATAAAAATGTGTATCGATGAGATAGGAATACATTCTCTTACGCCTAAATAGCTACTGTGTAATATACAACATGAGAAAAATGTACACGATAAATTCGGCTCTGTTACAGCTGAATTGCTAGATGAACCTAATAATAAAAATAAACAGGTGCGATAAAAAAACGATAACATTAAAAACTGATGTACGCAAGCTGCTGATTGCAATTTCACTTGTGCCTCAAGGATGGCTGTCGTTGTCGACGGCTATGTAAACCGAGATCCGCGGCGGCATCTGTCATGCTGACAGCTGTCAGCTGGAATGCCCGGTTGGCGAATTTGATAATGTCAATTGACGGTTGGTGGGATGCCCTCCCAACACTTCCCCTTTTTAATAAAAGTGATACGGATTGTACCTCGCAGACTGCCTTCGAAATCTCGAAGACTGGCGAGTAAGAATCGGTTGCTGCTGTTGCGTGCTAAGGGAGGCTCGTTGACGTCGACGACTAATATGTGACTGCAATTCTTCTTAGAGTTCGGCTGGCAAGTCGGTTCCTCAGCTTCCGGCGCAGGAGTAGGAAGTAAACCCCAGCTGTCCAGGAGATTATACAAAGGTACTCGCGCAGTTTCCGGTGTCGGCTCAGTTTCTGCGTTCTTTTCAGCTTCGTGACGAGTCCGCAGTTGGTTGCAGTGGGATCGAATAAGATTCTGCTTCACCGGTAGATGTTATACATAACCCGACCGATGCGCTCAATCACCATGCCAGGCTGCCAGGTCCACTTGCTGGCTGAGTAGACCTTAGCCGAGACGAGATCTTGTGAATCGTAACCCTGGAGCTTTCGCGCCATGCTTCCGGTTGAATTGCTTTTCTTGCTTAGTACTCGGTAAGTAGTAGAACGGCGTAGGCGGGCGAAGTAGTTCCATAGACATACGGATCGAGCGTCCATACATCAATTCAGCGGGAGATCTTCCACCAGGTGCGCTGCAACAAGGCGTTGTTCTGTAGCACAGAAGGAAGGTATCGATGGTTTCGTCGAGGTTTTCCCTCTTGCGGTGATTTTCTTGAGCGATCCATTAAACGTACCGACCAACCTCTATGCTAGTCCATTGGACTGCTGATGGAATGGCGCTGTCTTCAGGTGAACGATACCGTTCGTGTCGCAGTATGATTAGAACCGGTCGCTGGTGAGTTGTGTCCCATTATCTGTGACCAGTGTTCCCGGCTGACCGTATCTCGCGAAGGTGCCACGATGGATTCGCAAAGTTGCTGTAGTGGTGATCTTCTTGGTTCGTTCCACAAAAATGAGAAAATAGTTCCCATCTAACGAACCAGCGTAATTCAGAAGTAGGCGTTGCCGGGGCTTCTCCGATGCTGGCTAATACTCCATGATAGTCTTCCGGTCTTGGCTACGCTGCCACGCTCGTTGCACGAAGCGACAAGCTTCGCTACCTCGTTGTCGATGTTTGGCCAGTAAACATACTGACGAGCGATGGAACGCATTCGTTCAACTCCAGGGTGTCTTTTATGCAGCTGTTCGAGAACGCGTTTCTTGAACGCTGGCGGGATGACCAACCTGTCACCATACAGTAGAGTAGTAGCTACGACGGAGAAACACTTCCGACGTTGGTAAAATTGTTGGATTCGTGGATCGGTAATGCTGGTTGACGAAGCGAATGATTTGCTGCAAATTTGCGTCGTTTTTGGTTCCGCTCTGGATGGCCTTTAACGAGAGCGGGAAAATCTGCAACGATTCGTTGACGACGATGCGAACGCTGTGTTCCAGCTCGAGATTTGCGATCACGTATTCCTCTTCTGGTTGCACGTGACGGCTGGTGAGTCTGGAGAGTATGTCCGCGTTTTTTTTTTGACGTAGGACTACGTCTAACCGGAAGATATAGGGGGTGAAATGGAAATCTAGGCACTGAACAAGTAGGAAAAAATGCAAGATTTGGAACGCTTATAACTCGAGCATTTCTCATTATCGCAAAGGTTTTTGCATCAATTGATAGGAAATATATCTACGCATCTATCATAACGAATAACATTTAATTTTTTCTTGAGATAAATAATTGAAAAATTGTGAAATAACAAGCATTGTCAAAATGCACTATGTGCCCATTTTTGATTGGTCCATTTTGTGCTCCTCAAATCGTACCGACCAAAACGGGCAACCAGAGCAGCAGCGAAATAGAATGAAGCACGATTGGAAAGGAAAAAGAAAAAAATTAACGAAACATTGGTCGCAGTCTCACACATGCGTAATTCTCGAGCCAGCCAGTCAGCTTAAAAATCCCCGCTCCGCTGCCGTAACGATCATTCTCATTCAAACCGTACACCACATCGGTTCGCATCACAACACATAAACAAACCAACCCAAGCAGCCATGTCTGGACATGGTAAAGGAGGAAAAGTGAAGGGAAAGGCAAAATTCCGCTCGAACCGTGTTGATCTGGAGTTCCCCGCAAGGGTGGCTAGGCCGAGCGCGTTAGTACCAGTGCACCAGTCCACCTAGCCGGCGTTATATAGTTTCGGCCGCCATCAAGTGGACATCAAGACAACAGGTAGTTGCAGCGAGTGGCGAGTGGCAAACGCAATCGCAAAACGGCATCAGGTAGCAGAAGAAAAAAGTTTGTTCTTTATACAAACTGCTTTGGTGGCAAATCCAGAACAAGGCGGCATCGAGGGCGTTCGAAATGGTTTTTTTCAAAACCACGAGTACTAAGTTTATTGGAACCATTCCATAAAACAAGGCGCTTTTCAGGGCCATTAAACCTTCCAAAAAAGAGTTTAGGAAATACAGTTCAATGCTAAAACATTATCCTTATTTATTTTATCATTATCCATTAGCTTATTGATAGTTGGGGACTTTCCTGATTATTCAATTTTCACCAATTCTTAAATTGTTTCCAGATTGAAAGTACAGTAATTTACAATTAGTTCGACATTTAGCTAATTGGACGGACATGTAATGCGACTTATTTAGTTGGACATTTTTGTCAACATAGAGATCCAAATTATGACCCCACATTGAAAGTCGACACTGTACCACTGTCATCGCAAATGTTCAATTACAGGTTAAAATCGCCTCCAATGCGACACTGAGCGGCGCTTCGGCACGTCGCATTGAATGTAATTTACTGTACAACATGTCACAAAGCTGGATGGGAAGAAATTTTCCAACTGCGAAAGCTGTGGCGAGTGGCAACAAATCGCTAAACAGGAAGGTTTAACCGAACAAGATGGGAATATCGAGTGATAACAAAACAATAAACTCTTTAGATTGAAGATAATTTTGTGATCCTGAACCCTTTTTAGCCTGCATGTGAATCCAACGAGCGAACAAATCGTAATGAATGTATTTTTTTGCCATCGCTCCCTTTTAACGCTCATTCGTTCGTCTCGTTGGACTCGCCCCTTTGGCTGAGTCTGCCGATTTGTCTCTATCCTGTGAGTGTGTACCGCTAGAGTATAAAACACGCGGACCCCAAAAAAATATCTTATTTTCTTTCAAACCGTAAACCCGTGTGGTTGTACGGCATCGGCATCGTGGACGTAACAAAGCAGGACAAGTGAAGGGAAAGGCAAAGTCCCACTCAAATCGTGCAGGTGTGCAGTTCCCCGTAGGTGTATCCGCCAATTGCTCAGCAAGGGTAGCTAGGCCGAGCGCGTAAGTACCAGTGCACCAGTCCACCTAGCCGGCGTTATATAGTTTCGGCCGCCGAAGTGATCGAGTTGGCTGGTAAAGCTGCTCGCGACGATAAGAAAAACCGCATTCAGAACAGAACACATCAAGACAACAACAGGCAGTTGCAGCGAGTGGCGAGTGGCAAACGCAATCGCAAAACGGCATCAGGTAGCAGAAGAAAAAAGTTTGTTCTTTATACAAACTGCTTTGGTGGCAAATCCAGAACAAGGCGGCATCGAGGGCGTTCGAAATGGTTTTGACGTAGGACTACGTCTAACCGGAAGATATAGGGGGTGAAATGGAAATCTAGGCACTGAACAAGTAGGAAAAAATGCAAGATTTGGAACGCTTATAACTCGAGCATTTCTCAATAGATCGCAAAGGTTTTTGCATCAATTGATAGGAAATATATCTACGCATCTATCATAACGAATAACATTTAATTTTTCTTGAGATAAATAATTGAATAATTGTGAAATAACAAGCATTGTCAAAATGCACTATGTGCCCATTTTTGATTGGTCCATTTTGTGCTCCTCAAATCGTACCGACCAAAACGGGCAACCAGAGCAGCAGCGAAATAGAATGAAGCACGATTGGAAAGGAAAAAGAAAAAAATGAACGAAACATTGGTCGCAGTCTCACACATGCGTAATTCTCGAGCCAGCCAGTCAGCTTAAAAATCCCCGCTCCGCTGCCGTAACGATCATTCTCATTCAAACCGTACACCACATCGGTTCGCATCACAACACATAAACAAACCAACCCAAGCAGCCATGTCTGGACATGGTAAAGGAGGAAAAGTGAAGGGAAAGGCAAAATTTCGCTCGAACCGTGTTGATCTGGAGTTCCCCGCAAGGGTGGCTAGGCCGAGCGCGTTAGTACCAGTGCACCAGTCCACCTAGCCGGCGTTATATAGTTTCGGCCGCCATCAAGTGGACATCAAGACAACAGGTAGTTGCAGCGAGTGGCGAGTGGCAAACGCAATCGCAAAACGGCATCAGGTAGCAGAAGAAAAAAGTTTGTTCTTTATACAATCTGCTTTGGTGGCAAATCCAGAACAAGGCGGCATCGAGGGCGTTCGAAATGGTTTTTTTTTCAAAACCACGAGTACCAAGTTTATTGGAACCATTCCATAAAACAAGGCGCTTTTCAGGGCCATTAAACCTTCCAAAAAAGAGTTTAGAAAATACTGTTCAATGCTTTCTAAAACATTATCCTTATTTATTTTATCATTATCCATTAGCTTATTGATAGTTGGGGACTTTCTTAATTATTCAATTTTCACCAATTCTTAAATTGTTTCCAGATTGAAAGTACAGTAATTTACAATTAGTTCGACATTTAGCTAATTGGACGGACATGTAATGCGACTTATTTAGTTGGACATTTTTGTAAACATAGAGATCCAAATTATGACCCCACATTGAAAGTCGACACTGTACCATTGTCGTCGCAAATGTTCAATTACAGGTTAAAATCGCCTCCAATGCGACACTGAGTGGCGCTTCGGCACGTCGCATTGAATGTAATTTACTGTACAACATGTCACAAAGCTGGATGGGAAGAAATTTTCCAACTGTGAAAGCTGTGGCGAGTGGCAGCAAATCGCAAAACAGGAAGGTTTAGCCGAACAAGATGGGAATATCGAGTATTAACAAAACAATAAACTCTTTAGATTGAAGATAATTTTGTGATCCTGAAAAGGACCCTTTTTAGCCTGCATGTGAATCCAACGAGCGAACAAATCGTAATGAATGTATTTTTTTGCCATCGCTCCCTTTTAACGCTCATTCGTTCGTCTCGTTGGACTCGCCCCTTTGGCTGAGTCTGCCGATTTGTCTCTATCCTGTGAGTGTGTACCGCTAGAGTTAAAACACGCTGACCCCAAAAAAATATCTTATTTTCTTTCAAACCGTAAACCCGTGTGGTTGTACGGCATCGGCATCGTGGACGTAACAAAGGAGGACAAGTGAAGGGAAAGGCAAAGTCCCACTCGAATCGTGCAGGTGTGCAGTTCCCCGTAGGTGTATCCAGAACAAGGCGGCATCGAGTGCGTTCGAAATGGTTTTTTTTTTCAAAACCACGAGTACTAAGTTTTCTAAATTGGAACCATTCCATAAAACAAGGCGCTTTTCAGGGCCATTAAACCTTCCAAAAAAGAGTTTAGGAAATACAGTTCAATGCTTTCTAAAACAATATCCAAAATAATAATAAAACACAAATTGTTTTTTTCATAATTTGTTTGCCAGGATATGATGAGTGTGTGAATTTGGCAGTTGTTCTGAGCTTATTGATTTTCACCAATTCTTAAATTGCTTCAAGATTGAAAGTACAGTAATTCACACTTATCTCGACATTTAGCTAATTGGACGGACCTGCAATGCGACATATTTAGTTGCACATTTTTGTAAACATAGAGTTCGGGGTCCAAATTATGACCCCACATTGAAAGTCGACACTGTACCTCTGTCATCGCAAATGTTCAATTACAGGTTAAAATTACCTCCAATCCGATACTGAGTGGTGGTAATGTGACGTGCCATTGAATGTAATTTACTGTAAAATATGTCACAAGCTGGATGGGAAGAAATTTTCCAACTGTGAAAGCTGTGGCGAGTGGCAAATGCAATCGCTAAACAGAAAGGTTTAGCCGAACAAGATGGGGATATTGAGTGATAACAAAACAATAAACTCTTTAGATTGAAGATAATTTTGTGATCCTGAAAAGGACCCTTTTTAGCCTGCATGTGAATCCAACGAGTGAACAAATCGTAATGAATGTATTTTTTTGCCATCGCTCCCTTTTAACGCTCATTCGTTCGTCTCGTTGGACTCGCCCCTCTGGCTGAGTCTGCCGATTTGTCTCTATCCTGTGAGTGTGTACCGCTAGAGTATAAAACACGCGGACCCCAAAAAAATATCTTATTTTCTTTCAAACCGTAAACCCGTGTGGTTGTACGGCATCGGCATCGTGGACGTAACAAAGGAGGACAAGTGAAGGGAAAGGCAAAGTCTCACTCGAACCGTACAGGTCTCCAGTTCCCTGTTGGTCGCATTCACTGATTGCTCCGCAAGGGTAACTAGGCCGAACGGATTGGTGCCGGAGCACCAGTATAACTAACAGCGATTATAGAGTTTCGGCCGTCGGAGTGCTCGAGTTGGCTTGCAAAGCTGCTCACGACAATCAGAAAACCCGCATCAAGAACAGAGCAGCTTCGGTTCGGCGCTCATCAAGGCAACAATTAGTTTCAGTGAGTGGCAAAGTGTTTCTCCGGCACGTCGCATTAAATGTAATTAACTGAACATGTCACAAGCTTGATGGGAAGAAATTTTCCAACTGTGAAAGCTGTGGCGAGTGGCAAAGGCAATAGCTAAACAGGAAGGTTTAACCGAACAAGAACAAGATGGGAATATCGAGTGATAACAAAATCACAACACCAAAGGTTCTTTTCAGAACCATCAACATATTCATAAAGAGTAAACAGTAAACTAATACATTTTTCAGGTAGATACATAGGTATTCACGTAGGAGAAGAAAATAAAACAATATATTTAAAATATATATTTAACAAAAGCTGTCCCCTTTGTATAGTCCTACGTCACTCCGGTTATGTCCCCGACATTACCCACCCGTCTTTTTTTTTTATAGAGGTGAGGAACGCTCTTCCAGCCTTATCTGGGAAGGGATAACCCAGACGTCGAGTGGGGATCACACCCACAAAAACCAAGCCCTCTACTCGTAGCCTCATTCCCCGCGGGACCACATGTAGGCGACTACTTCAGGGGGCGGCTGTGCTCATGCACTTCACGAGTTTTCAACGCTAACTAGCGTTGATCCTTCCCTTTTTCTCTATACATCTCATTTACGCTTCCGTTGTACTCCGCCACGCACATCCGCTGCACAGGCTTCCTTTTACCCGTCGAGAAGTGTACCGATTAGGAATTGCCCTCCAACTTGACGCGCAACCCGTCACAGTCACCCTCGCGGGGTTTCTCACCTGTCGAGACGTGAACCGATTAGGAAGCGCCCTCCAACTTGACGCGCGCCCCGTCACAGCCACCCTCGCAGGATTTCTCTTCCCAACGGAGCGCCGATTAGGCAGTGTCCTCCAACATAACGCGCACTACGTCACAGCAACTCTCGTGGGGTACCCACCGATTTGATGATGCTCTCCTAGGCTCTCGCTCCGCCGAAACGACCCTCGCAATGTTCCTCTCTCAATCCACCAACAGGCATTGCCAGCATTTTCCTGCTCTCCAGATTCCGCTTACCCGTCGAGACGTGTACCGATTAGGAATTGCCCTCCAGCACAGCTTGACGCGCAACCCGTCACAGTCACCCTTGCGGGGTTTCTCACCTGTCGAGACGTGAACCGATTAGGAAGCGCCCTCAAACTTGACGCGCGCCCCGTCACCACCCTCGCAGGATTTCTGTTCCCAACGGAGCGCCGATTAGGCAGTGCCCTCCAACATAACGCGCACTCCGTCACAACGACTCTCGTGGGATACTACACTTTGCAACAGCCCTCGCGTTTGTTCCTCTTCTATGGTCAGGGGTTATTACTACGCTGGTCGGCCCTCCACTTCCGCTGTAGCTCGGACATGATGTGTATGATTACACTGTTCACAGCGTTCCAGGTGCCCTCGTCGCGACACATTTTCTCCACTATGTTCCAGGCATGAAGGTCAGGCAGCCCCTCGCGTCTTGCGATGAACGTGGGACACACAAATACCACGTGTTCTGGTGTTTCCTCCACATCTTCACACTCCGGACAGAGTGGCGACGTTGCGTGCCCGAACCGGTGCAAATATTGCCTGAAGCAGCCATGTCCAGACAGGAACTGTGTCAGATGAAAATTCACCTCCCCGTGCTTCCTGTTCAGCCAGGTCGATAGTACCGGTATGAGCTCATACGTCCACCTGCCTTTCTCCGCCGTGTCCCATTCCTGCTGCCACTTCAAGAGTGATTCTACTCTCGCTGTTTTCCGGATACCCCTGATTTCCTTTCGTCTGTAGCACTCTCTGTCTTCCGCCAGAGTGATGCCAATAGGGATCATGCCGGCGATAACGCAGACTGCCTCCAACGAGATCGTCCTAAACGCGCTCGCAACTCGCATCGCCATGAGCCGAAACGTACGGTCCAGTTTTCTACGATTCCGGTGGGTTTCGAGAGCCGCAGACCAGGCTGGTGCTCCGTACCGCAGTATGGACGAGGATACAGCAGCCAGGAGACGCCTTTTGCTACTGCAAGGTCCTGCGTTATTCGGCATTATTCTCGCTATCGCGCTAATGGACTTCTCTGCTTTCTCGCAGACGTAGTCGACGTGGTTGTTGAAATTCAGCCGGTCGTCGATCATAACTCCCAAGTATTTCAACCTACGCTTAGAAGTTATCACGTGTTCCCCGACTGTGATTTCCGCTCACTGCACGGCTTTGCAGTTACTCACCAACAATACTTCCGTTTTATTATGAGCAATCTGCAGTTTCGCTGCTTGCATCCAGTTCCCTACTGAGGCGATGGACTCGGTTGCAAGCATCTTCACCTCTTCGAGTGTCTCGCCTGCCACTGTGAGAGCGATATCATCCACGAAGCCCACGATCTCCACACCTTTGGGAAGCTTCAGATTCAGTACTCCGTTATACATTACGTTCAAGAGCGTTGGGCCCAGGATAGAGCCTTGTGGTACTCCGGCCGTTATATTCAACGTTGTCTGCTCCGTGCTCGTCTCGTAGACTAGGACGCGGTTCTGGAAGTAGCTTCCTAGAATTCTGCACAGGTACCCAGGAACCTTCATACGGTGTAGGGACTCGGCAATGGCTTCCCAGATAGCGCTGTTGAAAGCATTCCTCTCGTCGATCGTTACTATAGCACAATGTCGGTCGCCGCTCCGCTTTTGCTGTGACGCCTTCTCTGCTTTTTCAACCACTGTCCGGATAGCATCAACGGTGGACCTACCTTTCCGGAATCCAAACTGCATCTTTGACAGACCATGGTCACTCTCCGTACATTTCGTCAGTCTGTTGAGGATAATCTTTTCCAAGAGTTTCCCAAGAGTATCCAGCAGGTATATAGGCCTATAGGATGTTGGTACCCCCGGGGGCTTTCCTGGTTTTGGCAGCAACACTAACTTTTGGATCTTCCATTTCTTAGGAAAGTGACCATCATCCAGGCATTTCTGTAGCACTATCCTGAAAATGTCCGGGAACGCCTGAATCGCCGTTTTCAAGGCCGCGTTGGGGATTCCGTCGGGGCCGGGCGCTTTGTTTACCTGCGGTCTCTTCGCCACTGCTACCAGTTATTCACTGGAAACTTGAGAACGTTCGGTAGCTATTTCGGCGTACGATGTCGGTGGCCATATCGTAGGATCATGCATCGGAAATAAACTCTCCACAATGACCTTCAGCTTCTCGGGACACGATTCGACGGGCGTCACAGTTCCTCTGATCTTCGCCATCACGACTCGATACGCGTTGCCCCATGGGTTGGCATCTGCATCTCGGCACAGCTCCTTGAAACAGTTCGCTTTGCTCAGTGTAATTCCCCGTTTCAAGGCGGCTCTAGCTGCTCGGTACACCGTATTATGTTCCTCTCTATCAGCGCTATTTCGTGCTCTCTGAACGCGTCTTCTGGCTTGAAGACAGCTAGCGCGAAGGTTGCGAAGAGAGTCGTTCCACCAGTAAGCTGGGCGTCTTCCATTTTTTGGTACAACTTTCCTCGGCATGGTAGTGTCGCATGCTCTCACCAGTAGATCTGTCAACTTTTCTGTGTTCCAATCTGAAGCTCCGCTAGCTAGACGAAGTGCTTCGACGAAAAGATCCTTGTTGAAAGCATTCGTCTTCCACTTCCGCTCACCGCTTGTTGTCCTCCGAACTAGCACGTGGTTTCGTTGACCGATTCTGTACCGGATCGCCTGGTGATCACTGTGCGTATACGACTCGCACACTTTCCACTCCGTACTCGCCAACAGCGACGGACTGCAAAAAGTAACGTCGATGATGGATTCGCGCCCATCTTTCCGGAAAGTGCTGGTGGTACCTTCGTTCAGTAACGTTACTTCCAGCTTTGCTAGAGCTTCCAGTAGACTGTACCCTCTGATGTTGGTGCATCTACTTCCCCACTCCACCGCCCAGGCGTTGAAGTCGCCTCCAATGACGATCGGTGTTCTACCGATTAGTTCCTCGGTCATTGCGTCTAGCATCTGGTGGAATTGCTCAGTTGTCCATCTCGGGGATGCGTAGCAACTACACATGAAGATTCCATTAATTTTGGCGATTACGAAACCTTCATGTGAACCTCCAACCACTTCCTGGATAGGATATCTGCCCATCACCTGTATTGCAGCAATCCCTAAGCTATCCGTCACCCAGCTGCCATTATCACGGGGTACTCGGTACGGCTCCGCTATGATTGCAACGTCGCATTTTGTCTCTGTTGTCGACAGCCACAACAGTTGCTGAGCTGTGTTGCAATGGTTCAGATTGATCTGAACTATCTCCGTTACTGCGATTCTGCTAACGCCTTCTTATACGAGGGACACTTGAAGCTTCCTGTCGCATGGTCGCTGCCGTTCTCTGGTTTGCAGAGCAGGCATTTCGGTTGCTTCGTGCAGTCTCTCGGAACATGCACCTCTCCTGCACAGTTCAGACCTGTCGGGGCCTGTGCAGCTTCTTGCCTGATGTCCAAAGCCCATGCACTGAAAGCATCTCTCCATCCGCTTGGCCACCCGGGGCACCATCTTCAGCGAGCAAACCGACCAGCCAACTTTTATTTTGGTCGTTTCTACCATCTTATTGGCTGCGACTGTTGAGAGCCGTATCGACGCCGTCTGCGTGCCACCATACGCCTTCCTCATACGGATCGTCATTGGTGTATTGTCCAGCTTACACTGTTCTATTAACTCGCGCCTTAACTCCTCGTCTGTCGTGATTTCGTCGAGATTTCTGCATTCGACCACTGATTCCTGGGATAGAGCCCTCACCTTCGCCTCCTCACCGAACGACTTCGCAACCAGTTCCATGAAGGCTGAACTTTTGACCGCCGGATCCCTCTTGAGCTCGAAGAGCATCTCTCCTTTCTGGGTGCGCCTGGTTTTCACCACATTCTCTCCCAGTTCTTTCAACTCCGGATCGTCTCTCACTTTCCGCAGGAGTGATGCGTAAGTCACTCCTTCCTTCACCTCGACGATCAGAGCATCTCCCTTACTTCGCTCGCGTCTGGGCCTGGTTTTTTTTGTCTCCTGCACACCTTTCTTCTTTTCTTCTTTCTTCTTCCGATTCTCCGTCTGTTTTTCGACAGTTCGCCATCCACTGCCTTCACCTTCCTTTTTGTTTCCCAGGTTGTCATTTTTAACCTTCTTCAGGTCTTCTTCATCCCCTGGGGTATCCCTCTTCCTTTTGTCCAATCGTGGGTTTCGTGGCGTCTTAGGCGTCTCCTGTATCTCGACGGACATCTTCTCCCTTGCTTCAGCGAGTGCTTTTCCAACAACCTCTGCTCGCGTGATCATCTCCTTCTGTTCGCGGTCAGCAGCTGTAACGGCGGATTTGATGCTTGTGACTAAATGTTTGATCTTAGTATGGACATTGTTTTTGTCCTTAATGAACTCGTAGAGCTCGTTCACTTTTTTCTTGACCTCCATCAAGCTTGACCTCCCGACCTGCAGCCCTTCTAAAGAAGTGGTGGTGTTGGCTTTATGCGTTAGCACTTGTATCAGGCTAGTCTCTCCTTGTTGTGGATGCTGTTGGTGTCCTATAGGATTCGCTATGGCTGTCTGGTTGCGAACTGGTGATCTCTGGAGCTTACCGCTCCTTGCGAACACGCTCGCCTCTCCCGTTGGTGTGTCTTCATTACCGTCGTTTCGTCTGTTAAATTGTTCGAAGGTATTCATGCCTGTTGGGTCCCAACTTCGGGCCGCTATCTCCGCTCGTTGTACATAGTCGCTATCAGTGATCCCATGGTTGTCTATGCAAGCAGTGAGGCCATGCAGGGGTTGACACAGTCCTTCATAGGGACCGTGTTCAGAGCCAGATCAGCGCAAGTCAGGAATGTGACATCTGACGCCTAGTACCTAGTGCCTGAGCCTAGACGAGCATCGAACGTACCCGAAGACTTGCCAAGTTATTACCGGGACGGGGGCAATCGCACTATTAGCCTACACGCCGTTTCAGGAAGGTGTCACCCTTCCTTACTCAGGGAACAGGATAGTACGACTGTCAGCCTTTAGCGTCGTGTTGAAATCGTTTCCGTATCGTGTCCGTTTTCTATGTCGTAACCAGTATGTCGTAATCAGGATCTTACTGGCGTCAATCCTGATGTGCTTGGCACTCCTTTCGTGGCTCCTGTACACGGTATTTCCCCCGTGCAATCTCCAATAGGTTTACCGCGCCTTACTCGCGTTGTCACCCGATTAGTCGCCTCATACGACAGGGACAGGGACCAAGACCCGAAGTGCTATTCTAGGCCGGCAACTCCACGGCCAGAGTATGTCCGCGTGACCGAAGCTATCCGTATAGATGTAAAGGATTTCGAAATCGTAGAGGAGAACGGTTAAGGCCCACCACTGGACCCTTTTAGCAGTGTAGGTGGGAATACTTTTCTTTGAGTCAAATATCTGCAAGAGCGGTTTATGATCGGTCTCCAAAGTGAATCGACGAACGTAGTTGGTTTCGACTGGGGTTAGGCTACGGGACACGTGGTAGATGGCTTTGATGGACCCATCGGGGAACCTATGGGCGATGCGGGCTCCCAGGCCGACCGTTGATGCATCCGCCGACACGACGATTTCCATGATGGGATTGTGCGTCAGAAGCAACGGCGATTGAAGAACCTCCCGAAAGCGACCGACTCGAACTTGGTGTTCGCTTTGAGCAGCAGGTCTAGCGGCTGCCGAAGAGTGCACATTCCCCTCACATCCTCACAGCATTCTCCATTAGCCGCATTCTGATTTCGGCGTTTTGACTTGATGCCACACACAAACGTCAGGCACTTCAATTATTCTTCAGAAAGTTCTGACAATTTGAAGTCGACACAGGACTTATTCACCCGGCACGAGTAGGCGAGATAATCCTTATTGGCCTCCTTGGTTGTCTGGAGACAGTTATACCGTCGACGAAAAATTGAAGTGAACGCACCGAACAGTGATTTCAACTTTTCTACTGTTTCGGCGAAGGTGTACTCACGAACGAGGTTTGGTAGGATGAAGCTGTGGTAGCGCTCGTGGTCCGGTGGACTCATTTTCCGTAGGAGGAGCCGAACCTTAGCAGCGTCATCCAGTTTGGCGGCGTCGTTCTCAAAGAGATCGCTGTAGCGGGAAAACCACGCGTCGAATGTGTGTCCGCTCTTTTTCTCATACACGAATTCCGCTATGTTGCTTTAGAGGAAATCGTGTACGGTTTCATTGCAGGACAGCTTCGTGACGGCAGCCTGGGTGGCAGATTATATGCTGCGATAACTGCGTTATGAGCGTGTGCTGGTTATTTAGGATCCGCAAAATGGCATCCGAATAGTTCGGCTGCTGCTGAGCTACTCCACCTGGTCCACGGCCATTACGAAAAATTTCCTCGTGCTTTTACGTAATTACCGAAAAATGCTATTTTTCCCGGTTGAATGAGCTAATTTAACTCAACTCCACCACTATCCCGTCGCCACTGTTGCGATATATGGTTTGATAATGAGCAACTCGCGATTAATGGCAAAAACATATATTTATTTGACGATAACGATAACAATAAGAACTTATGTTCGCGAGCTGCTGATCACAATTTCAATTGTGCCTCAATGATGGCTGTCGACGACAATATAAACCGAGAGCCACGGCGGCATCTGTCATGATGGCGGCTGTCAGCTGGAGAGCCCCGCTGGTGAATTTGGTAACGTCAATTGACGGTTGGTGGGATGTCCTCCCAACACACTTGTGTTTTCATTTTTTAACACGTCTTTAAAGTGTATTCGAAATTATTGAGCACCCAGGATTCTTTTTTACGAGATTTTTTCATGTGATTTTTTACGCGATTTATTTTACGTAATTCTCTTGAATTGATTTTTCTTACTCGAAATTTCGCGATTTTTTTTCGTGATTTTCTTAAAATTACGCGATTTGACACTGCCTACCGTCGCTTCGTTGGGAAGAGAAAAAGAAGAAAAGAAATTCTGCGAGAGCGTGTGTGAGCGTGGTTGTGACGAGCGCGCGTCGGATATGGAGCAGTTTTTTACGCGATTCTCTCGGTATTATCTGATTTGCTTCAAAATACCCAATTTTTATTTACTCGATGTTTTTTGCGCGCACGCATCAGTCGCGTAGAAAAGAAGAATTCAGTGTACAGTACAAAATGCCTGTCGGAACTTGTCGCCTTAATCAAAAAGTATTACGCGGAGGTTGATGTGGTCTATAGGCTGGACATGGTATCGGCCCATTATGTAAAGAGATCACTGGAGAAGATGGACCCCTTCCCAGCTGCGACCGATGGAAAATTTTTGGGCAAACCTCAAACGGAGGATCTACTCCAATAGTCATTGTCAAAATGGGGAATCAGCTGATCGCCAAGACCACGAAAGAGTATAAGAACATACTGACATCAAAGGTTTCATCGGCCATGGCAAAGGTTCCGACCAACTATCGTAAAGCCATCCGGCGTTGAAAACTTAATGAAGTCAGGGAAAATTTCGTTTACCCTTAGTAGTTGTTTTCATCGCTATCCAAATTATTACATTCCTTTAGTGCATACGTTATCGATTTCGGAGTATCAAAATAACAAATCAAATTACCTCGCTTTTTTCCCTTGCACGTTGTAAGATACGTTCTTCAATGGTGCCTTTACAGATTAAACGATAAACGGTGACCTGCTTCGTTTGACCTAATCGATGTGCACGATCCATGGCTTGCTGATCGACGGTTGGATTCCAGTCAGAATCATAGAAAATAACCTTTTGGGAATAAACATGATGATGTATTTATAAATTGACATATTTATGATATAATGTATCATAAAGCATCCCTATTATAGAAATCGAGTCGATAATAATTTTGCTCATTAGTGCAATTCCAAATAAAATCGAAATGAAAATGCCGATCTTAAAAACATGTATTTTTGATTCGAACGAAAGTTTGTATTCCGTTTGGGTTGGAGGAAATATTAGTTTGGGGATTTTTTGACTCAAGTGTAGCTTTTGGAAAGGCCGTATCTGTTTTAGTAAAAGAAATCTTTGATAATTTATATCTCAAAAACTATGAGTCGTATCGAAATAGTGTTTTAGAAAGAGTCAGAGAGTATTGATATTAGAACGAGAAAAAAATATACACTGAAAGAAAATTGGCACTCTTTTTTTTATGGACAAAAAAAAATTGCTTATAATTTTCAACAATTTTTCCAAATAAATCATTATGGTAAAACTATATGTTTAGTAATTACGTTGAAAAACATTATCGCTACGTTTTGTATTAACCAACATGTCTTCGAATGTTTATCAACGTAACTCCTAAACATATATTTTTACCATAATTATGTATTTGGAAAAAATGTTGAAAATTATAAGCAAATTCATAAAATTTCATGAACATGGCGGTATAACAGGACAAACATAATCAAAGGGCATATTTACTATAGAATAGACAATAAATTAGAAATATGTTTTCAAATATCTCTTGAATGGCTGCATTTAGAACGAGATTCTTAACCCTTTCCCGTACAACATTGAGTCTCACTCGTGGGTACTTGAATAACACAGGGCGCTAGAACGCTCAGCAGGCTAGTGAAATCACTTGATGTGTGACGTATTAAATCATACGGGAAGCGGTTAAAGAGCTTTTTCGTTTTAAATGAAATTAGAATTCATAATTTGTGCCTAAAAATGATTGTTAACATACAAAAATTCGAAGTTTCGAAAATTTATAAAAATTCGATGTTCCATAACTCGGACTCATTTTTAAAATTTCTATATTACCTCTATTTTATATGAAAAAATAAAAAAATAATTAAGAATACATATATCAATTTAAAAAAAAAAATTCAAAAAGGCAATAAATCACAAATGTTCTTTCGAATATCTCGAGAATGGCTGCATTTAAAAGGAAATTGATAAAGAGATTTTTTTAATTTTAAATCACATTAGGATTCATAATTTGTAGCTAAAAATGATTGTCAACATACAAAAATCGAAATTTCGAAAATTTATATAAAAATTGATGTTCCACAAAATTTGTTAAAAATATTTTTACCATCTTGTACCCATTTTTTAAATTTAAAAAAAATTAAAAATATATATTTTAGATATTTCAAATTAAAGGATATATCTGTAAATAAAAAAATGAGTACTATTTTTTTTTCTCAGTGTATATTTTTTTCACGTATGAACATCAATACTCTTTAACTCTTTCTAAGATACTATTTCGGCAGGACTCATATTTTCTGAGATATAAATTATCAAAGATTTCTCTTACTAAAATCGATACACCCTTTTCAAAAGTTACACTTGAATCAAAAAAATTTAAGAAACGCTTAAATATATGCAATTAGCAACACATGAAGTTCGAGCTCGGTAAGAGATTACAGTAGAGCCCAGATTATCCGCTTAAGCGAGTTCTATAATAATTCTACAAAGCTTTCCGAAATTTGTCAGTGATTGATATACTCTTGATCTTTTGTTTTGGTCATGGCTTTCACATTGTCTGTTCTCTGGTACAGACAACCGTGCAGATGGTTAGTTGAATGATTTCTGTATTGACAAAACATGCTGAAATATCTTTTTTCACGTTCGCACTTCATTTTTAGCCCTCTATTGTGTTATCCAAGGTGACGTTGCAGACTATTCCGCGGATAATCGAGGTTCTACTGTATCTCGATTTACATAATAGGAAATTTTGCTCGGTGTGATAGTGATAGTGATTGTAGCGACTTCTCGATTCGATTTATTTAATAGGGCCCAACATGATTAGAACTTTCATTAATTTTAACAAATTGCATTTACCAGTATCGCAGAAATCTACGAGGGCAGTCCGATAAGTACTTAGCCTACAAAAAAAAACAAAAAAAAAATGGAAAAGTGGCGATTTATTTCTCAACATAATCCCTTTTAGCTCGACACACTTGACCCAGTGATGCTCCTACCTCTTTAATCCTTCTGAATAATAAGTTTTCTTGAGATCTGCAAAGTAGGCCTCCGTGGCGGCGATGGACTTCTCATTCGACTCGAATTCCTGCCCGGCGAGTGACTTTTTCAAGTTTGGAAACAAAAAAGTCACACGGGGCCAAATCTGGAGAATACGGTGGATGTGACAGCAGTTCGTAGTGCAATTCGACCAATTTGTCCGTCGCGACGGCGGAGGTGTGAGCCAATAATTCGGCATAGTAGAACCCTGTAACCATTTGGCTCCTTTTCAGATAGTCGATGTAGATCACACCTTTCCGGCCGATAGAACAGTCTTCGCCTCCTTCGAAGCACGTTCGCCGGATGAAGTACACTGTTTCGATTGTTACTTGGTCTCTGGTGTGTACCAGTGGATCCATGTTTCGTCGACGGTCAGGATACGACGCAGAAACTCCTTCGGATTGCGCTTAAACAGCGTCAAACACTGCTCTGAAATGGTCTCACGGTTGCGCTTATTGTCCGGAGTGAGCAAACGTGGCACCCATCGCGTCGACAGCTTTCTCATGCCAAAAACTTCATGCTAAATATGACCTACGCGGTCTTATGAGATGCCTACTGTTTCAGCTATCTCGCGCACCTTCAATCGGCGGTCTGCTAACACGAGATCGTAAATTTTTGTCACGTTATTCTCCGTGGTAGCCGTTTTCGGGGCACCTGAGCGTGGCTCATCAAAAACCGATGTGCGACCACGTTGAAACTCGTTAAATCAATTTTTGACGGTCGCCATCGAAGGAGAAGAGTCACCGTATACAGCATCCAAGCGCTCTTTGATTTCGCTGTGCGATTTCCCTTACAAAAACAAGAATCGAATCACCGACCGATGTTGCTCTTTTTTTATTTTTCTAAAATCCGCAAACACGCCCGCTTCCACACACGGTCAAAACAAAACTACGAGTCCGATTCGGCTGAAATTTTGACAGTAGCCATTTACAAGAACGTACTACACGATAGTAATATCTTTTGCGATACTGACACCATCGAGTGATGGCTAAGTACTTATCGGACCGCCTTGTACTTTCTTGTTTATCTAAATAAGATAACGTTATGGCAAGTTAGTGTGCTACACGTTGAAGGAAATTGGCAGCTTACTGCGATTACTGTGTGATACTGTGCTGTTTCAGTCATCATCATATGGTCGGCGTTAAGTCAGAGCGGACCAAGTCGCAAAATCCAAAAAATCGAGTTATTGATTGCATTAGGTTAAACATCTTGTAGGCTACATTCCACATTTATCAGGTTTGGAAAATCACGCGTACAGCAGGATTAACTTGTCGAAATTTTTTTGAATGTACAATGCAAACGCTTTACAGCACCAAACTTCAAATTAGTTTTCCTCGAAATCATAAAAATGTCACATGATCCGGTCTGACTTACCACCGACCATATTAAAAAAAAACATTAAAGTTCGTATACGTACCGTACGGTCCGGTCTGACTTACCACCGACCATATTAAAAAAAAACATTAAAGTTCGTATACGTACCGTATCGGCTGCAGTTAAATTGATGCCGAGACCTCCAGCACGCGTCGATAGTAGAAACACAAAAATATCTGCACGATTTTGAAAATCTGCCACCATATCTCTTCTAGCCGAAATTTTACTCGAACCGTCGAGTCTCATGTATCGATGTTTTCTATGCCACATATACTCCTGAAATTATTATAATTAGATCTAGATCGTAACGGCTGGGACAAAACGTACCTCTAGTAGGTCAATCATTTTTGTCATCTGAGAATAGATCAAAACACGATGACCCTGATCTTTAAGCCGTTTCAGTAATGAATCCAGCACAGAAAGTTTTCCAGCATCTGAAACCAGGGCTTGTTTATCAGGTACGATAATGTTAGACCATCCAACTGAGGATGGATAAGATAATTCCAGCGCATTGTATACAAGAGGATCACAATGCTCATAGTTTGATACAGTCCATGAAGCCTCACGACTGTCGCAACTAGGAATTCAAAAGTTCAAGAAGTAAATTTTCAAACAATTTCGAGTAGATCATACTTACTAGTACTTTCTTCCAGAGCTAACAACACGCGGAATAACACCATATAAAAAATGTGGCATTTCTGTAGGATAGCATTCGAGTTTAATTTCGTGATGGAAACCATTGATAAATTCGGGCAATAAAGAAAGGTTTGGTATTGTTGATTTTGATCCTGAATATTTACCAATTCCATCAAAATGAATACTGTTGGTACTTTCGATCATTCGGTTTTCACTGTTTGATAACATCAAAACTTTTCTGCTTCTCATGATTCTGTGTTCCATTGTTTCCTGCATCGAATGAATTAGATGATCTTTGTGTGTATAAATGCTTTTCTGGCAGGTGGCAGTAAATATTAATTTATCCATCACTTCATAGAAACATGAAAATAGACTGTTGGTCCAGCATTCAATCATTGGCTCAAGAATCATATTACTTTTGTTGATTTGAGTTTTCTGCCAAATCCAATTGTAATGCAGAAGCTGAAGATAACGTAACCTCTTATACGTACATTCGAATCTGTTGAGAAATATAAGAAAAAAATAAAGGTATATTTAAAATCCGCTACAAAAACAATTAGATTTTTTTAAAAAAAGGTTTCACATAGTGCCTTCATTATTCTCTTGGTCAGAAACTCATTTAATCATATTTTCTAGAAACCTTCTGACTCACACTTCTCCCTAATGATATTTCTTTACAAAACTGTATCAGCAAATCAAATACAAATACAATCATGAAACGGACAGGATTGAACAGGGTGTAGTATCCTACACCTGAGATACGTTGAACCAATACAGAGAGAGAGGACAGTTAGACACACCTGAATGGATGATCTTGGGGGGAGAGAAAACGGAAGGGGATAGAGATTGGGTTTGAATTGGAAGACAGTGGTGCGAAATAAAAGTCCAAGTGTTTGGTTGATAAATTGGTGGTTTTATTTGAGAGCGAAGGATATTATAATTGGCGACGAGGAGCAACAGGAGTATGTATTTTATGAAATAGAAATGTGAAAATTGAGAAAAAATATGTTTCTGAGAAATGGAAAAATAGTGATATCAATATAGCGGTTTGTGTGTTTTTGGTGGAAATCGCGTATGAATTGCAATTTATGCATGGATTATGGATTGGTTTGAAATTTGCTATAATCAAATTTATGTGAAATGCATATTTAATAAACAGATTATTGAAAGGTTAAGAAAATCGTGAAAAGTTGATTCGGGAATCAACGGAGCAAATTCGATTTGGGAATCGAAGAAAAAAAAAACTCGATTTGGGAATCGAGAAAAGTTGATTTGGGAATCAACGGAATGAAGTCGACGAGAAAAAAAAACCTCGATTTGGGAATCGAGATTGTTGATTTGAAAATTAACCGGATGAATTCGATTTGGGAATCGAAAAAAAAAGGAACTCGATTTGAGAATAAAAAAAAAGAACTCGATTTGGGGATCGAAAAAAAAATAGATTTGGGAATCTACGAGACGAATTCGATTTGGGAATCGATGAAAATAGATTTGGGAATACACGAAGTTGATTTGATTAGAAATTGAAAAGTGATCAAATCAAATTACTGAGATTACAGAATATTATCAAATTAATTTTAGAAACAAATTTTATATAAGTTCAATATTTTATTTCCTCAGATGGGTGATCTACGTTCTGTTCTTCCGTTCAGGTGCAATGAGATAGAGAGAGGAAGATTGCACAAGGAGTGGGAAGCATGGAAAACATCACTAGAGTGCTATTTTGAATCAGAGGATATCATCGATCAAAAGAAGAAAAGGGCAAAGCTGCTACATTTTGGAGGAACACAACTTCAAGCACTTTTCCAAACCTTACCGGATAGCGAGAAGTTCTCTTATGTGACACTTGATATCCGTTACTATAATGTGGCTATTCTGGCATTGGATGACTTCTTCAAACCGGTTCAGCAGGATGTGCTCGAGCGACATAATTTGCGACATATGAAACAGAATCAGGGAGAAAGATTTGCGGAGTTCGTGATTCGCGTTCGTCAGCAAATCAAAGAATGTGGGGTGGACAAATACCCTATTAAGTTCAGAAAAATTCTATCAGACATAATGCTAACAGATGCCATTGTTGAGGGCTGCATTTCTAATGAACTACGTCGACATATCTTGCAAAAGGATCGCACGGTGGAAGAAATAGAAGAGATTGGTAAATCACTCGAAGGAGTCGAGCAACAGGTGAAAAATTTCAGACACAGCGAGGAACCGAAAGCAGATGTCTTCAATATTCGAAATGTTCGACGATCAAATTCTGCAACCGGAGCTATAAAAGCCTCAACCAACAGGAACGTTAACCACCCTTTAGTCGTTAAAACAGGAGAGATTAATTGTTTCAAATGTGGTTATCGTGGACATATTTCTACAGACCCTACATGTCCAGCTCGAGGAAAAACATGCAAGAAATGTAAACGTGTCGGACATTTCGAATCCCAGTGTAGATCATGGAAGAGAACTAACGCCGCCAATTCGGAGCTTCGTTCAGGAACAAAGAAGGTACGCACAGTGGAACATTTTACGGCGATGGGAGATGTTGGTTCGGTGGAATTGACCAGGGAGCAAACGCCAGACGAAGATCGAGCCAATAAAGACAAGAAAATTTACTACGCATTCTATGCTGGTAACAAAACGAATGTTGTCACCTGTGAAATTGGAGGAATAAATATCGATTTATTGGTGGATTCGGGCGCGGAAGCAAATTTAATAACAGAGAAAGCGTGGAATATTTTGAAGACTAGAGGAGTGGAAGTTAAGTTTTCAGAAAAAGGGAGCGATAGAATTCTGAGAGGGTATGCTAGTGAGAGGCCGATGACTATACTAGGCAGATTCATTGCGGTTGTGGCAGTGGGATCAAATCAAGAAGAAGCGGAATTTTTCGTGGTTAAAGGCGGTGAAAGAAGTCTACTTGGAGATACCACGGCGAAAAGGTTGGGTGTACTTTGGATCGGGACACATGTAAATCATGTTATTTCGCAAGCATCATCACTTTCGAAGGTCAAAGGAGTTCAAGTTCACATTCATATGGACCCGAAAGCAAAACCAGTATTTCAACCAGTCAGGCGATTACCTGTGTCTTTGGAGAGTGCGGTTGAAAGGAAGTTGAAAGAACTATTAGACAGAGATGTGATTGAAGAGATGAGAGGACCCGCGTCATGGGTTTCGCCACTCGTTGTAGTTGGGAAGGCCAATGGAGAACCCAGAATTTGTTTAGATTTGCGAAGAGTGAATGAATCTGTTCAGCGGGAGCGACATCCAATGCCGCTCATCGATGATTTCATAGCGCGAGTTGGGAAGGACATGATGAGAAGCAAGTTGGATATCATGGATTCATTTTTACAGTTGGAGCTAGATGAAGAATCTCGTAATGTTATGACGTTCATTACAAGTCGCGGGATGTTCAGGTTCAAAAGAATGCCTTTTGGATTGGTTACAGCTCCCGAAACCTTTCAGAAAATTATGGATTCCATCTTGGCTGGATGTGAGGGTACATGGTGGTATATTGACGATATATACGTTGAAGGACGAAATAAGAAAGAACATGACGCTCGTCTTCGAATTGTTCTGGAAAAGCTTGAGGAACGTAATATCCAACTTAATTGGGAAAAATGTTTGATTGGAGTTAATGAGCTGGAATTTCTAGGCCATAAAATTTCATCGGATGGAATTTCGCCTTCAGACGATAAAATTGAGTCCTTGGTGTCATTTCGAAAACCAGAGAATGCCAATGAAGTTCGAAGCTTTCTCGGCCTTGCAAATTATCTGAACAGGTTTTTACGCGACCTGGCCACCATGGATGAACCATTGAGACAGCTTACTAAGAAAGGATCTACTTTCAAATGGACTGCTCAACACGATGTAGCCTTCAATCAAATTAAATTAAGAATGATGCAGCCTAGTACGTTAGGATTTTTCAGAATCGAAGACAGAACCCTGGTAATGGCAGATGCTAGTCCAACTGGGTTGGGGGCCATACTAATTCAAGTTGATACAGAAGGAGACCATCGGATCATTAGCTATGCTTCTAAGTCTCTAACGGATACGGAAAAAAGATACTGTCAAACCGAGAAAGAGGCATTGGCTCTAGTATGGTCCGTGGAAAAATTCTATATATATTTGTATGGGAACCATTTCGAGTTGCTAACCGATTGCAAAGCTCTAGTTTACTTATTCACCCATCGCTCCCAACCCTGCGCTAGGATTGAGAGATGGGTGTTGAGACTGCAAGGATTTGATTATAGTGTGACTCACATCCCGGGTGACATGAATTTTGCGGATGTATTGTCAAGACTGGCGAACCTTCGACCTGTTCCATTTGATGAGATGGAAGAAATTATGATTCGAGACATTATATCATCTTCTGCAAACGCTGTAGCTATCTCATGGAACGAAATGCTAAATGCTTCGAAAAGCGATTCAGAAATTCAACATGTATTGAATAGTATTCGCCAGGAGAATTCTCATGATCTGCCAATGGATTATAAGGTTTTCACCAAGGAGCTATGTGAAGTCAGTGGTATTCTCATGCGGTCCGATCGCATAGTGGTTCCTGAAGCTCTTCGGTATCGAGTATTGCAGGTAGCCCATGAAGGTCACTTGGGCATGCAGATGATGAAATCTTCTCTTCGTACATCAGTTTGGTGGCCCAAAATCGATAGAGCGATTGAAGGATTTGTGAAGAAATGCCGGGGATGTACACTAGTTTCAGTTCCTGATGCACCTGAGCCGATGATGCGGAAATGTCTGCCAACGGGGCCTTGGGAAGATATAGCTATAGACTTTCTTGGTCCACTTCCAGAGGGGCCATGGTTACTGGTGGTGGTAGACTATTATAGCCGTTTCATAGAGGTTGTGGAGATGACGAGAATCACTGCCCACGATACTATTGGAGAGCTGGCGACTATATTCGGACGATTTGGAATACCACGAACTCTTCGAGCTGACAATGGACCTCAGGTTAGCTCGGAATGTGAAGAATTCCATAAATTTTGTAGAGAGCTAGGAATAGAATTAATAAATACAACTCCGTATTGGCCACAAGCGAATGGCGAAGTTGAACGCCAAAATCGCACAATTCTTAAAAGACTTCGGATTGCAAGTGAACTAGGTATAGATTGGCGGATGGAGCTTCGGAAATTCCTCCTAGCTTACCATGCGACAAATCACTCTGTCACGGGTAGAGCTCCATCAGAACTTATGTTCGGTCGCAGGATCAGGAGTAAGCTTCCAACACTGTCTCAAATGTGTTTGAATGATGAGGAGGAAAGAGATAGAGACATAATAAGTGAACAAAATGGTAAAGCGTATGCGGATGAAAAGCGGAGAGCAAAGTCTAATGGGGTTTCTATTGGATACAGTGTTTTGGTGAAGCGAATGAGAAAAGATCATAAGCTGTGCTCAGACTATTCACCGGAAGTGTTCAAGGTTATTAACAAATCAGGCTCAGAAATAACCATTCAGTCGACGATAACGGGTAAACAGCTGAAAAGAAATGTTTCACATCTGAAGAAGATCGATACGGATGAGAACGCAGATCGACTGGATCAAGTAGCGGGGTCAGAGCAGATGAGGAGATTGAACCAGTAGCAGATCCAGTTCCGGTTGATAAGAATATTCCAGTTCCAGAGAAACGCAGGTGAGAAGAACCGAAGAAATTCAGTGATTATATTCCATATTGAAAATTTAAAAGATAAGTGGGATGTAGTATCCTACACCTGAGATACGTTGAACCAATACAGAGAGAGAGGACAGTTAGACACACCTGAATGGATGATCTTGGGGGGAGAGAAAACGGAAGGGGATAGAGATTGGGTTTGAATTGGAAGACAGTGGTGCGAAATAAAAGTCCAAGTGTTTGGTTGATAAATTGGTGGTTTTATTTGAGAGCGAAGGATATTACACAGGGTATGACTCACACTGCACATATCTTTCATGATGCAAGAAGCATATGAGCACCACATCTCTGAACAACTGGCACACCATAACTCATCAACAAGCTTGAGATTGAGCAATTCGTAGTTGCTCTCCGTGATTGACCTGAACCAACCAAATTGCACAAAGAACACACAGAATGACGCTTGGGACTAGCAAATCATTCTCGTTGTACAATTTTCGGTGATTCGAGCTTTAGATGGTCAATAACGATACCGGCCACGTACTTACAGTCACCAGGGGAAGGGAAGGAATGTTAGTATGATATGCGTCGCCCGAAAGCCAGAAGGGTGGTTCCTTAGCGAAAATCATGGAAGGGATATTTGTTAGTGGGATAGGTTAAAAATCAGGATTCACTGCGGTAAGTGATATGATTATGTGAACGGAACTATGGACCACTCGACGAAATGAAAACTAAAAATTCAAATTCATTTCGTAGCGGCATAATATATAGAAGGGTGACCTAAAAAGGTCTCCTCGGCAAAACGATCGTAGCTCCGGTAGTGATTTGATTAAATACATTTCGTAGCGACTGAAGATATTGAAGTGTGACCTGAAAAGGTCTCCTTCTCATCTTGCAACAATTAGCAATTACATTTAAAGTTTACATAAGTGCTTATCCAACTAATTGTTGTGTTGTTAAGTTGTTATATTTTTATGTTGGGATTTGTCTTTCACAAAAAAATATTATGTTGGGAAAAAGAATCTCATTATTTTTTCAATATTTCGTGCGTAGTTATTTCCCACATATGAGTGCGATCTAGTTGAGATAGGAGTTATAAGAAAGATAAAATATCATAATAAAGGGTACGTATGTGTAACCTAATTGGGATCATTCTGAAACTACTGAAGCCTTTAAATTCATGCAAAAAATAATGGGTTTTCTTTTCTCCCAACCTGATGTGAAATATATTTCACACAAAGGCAATACAAAGAAACTAACTTGTAATGTTATTGGTACCTACATTAATTGAATGATCATTGAAAACAAATCTGAACACTAAAGCTACTATGTTTATACTAGTTCCATACTGGTTCCATTTTGGTTACATTTAATGCACATGCGAAAATGCGGCCGCACGAATCGTACGCAATCGCGAGAAGTAAACAGCTAGATAGTAGAGATGTGCCATCCGCTCATGAGCTGTTCATTCGAATCGCTTCATCATAGTGAGCGGATTCGGATCGGCTCGCAATCAAAAAAACGCAGCTCATCAGCTCATTACGGAGCTGGAGCTGATGAGCTGTTGAGCTGCTGAGCTGATGAGCTGTTGAGCTGTTGAGATGATGAGCTGTTAAGCTGTTGAGCTGATGAGCTGTTGAGCTGAAGAGCTGTTGAGCTGTTGAGCTGTTTAGCTGTTGAGCTGTTGAGCTGCTGAGCTGTTGAGCTGTTGAGCTGCATAGCTGTGGAGCGCAAAAGCTGCAAAGAGTGAATTGCGAGACGCGAAAGGATTTTTCGTCTCCCGCGCTTCATGGCATGACGTCAGTTTGTTTTCGTGTATCCCTCTTCGTACTTTAGCTTTAGCAGAGATGCCAGATAGGAAAAAAGGTTTTGACGTAGGACTACGTCTTTCATTTCTATACCGGGGTGTAAAATCAAAGTTTCGAAAATGAAAGCGTTACGCCGGAGACCGAGATTTTGAGCGTTAATAGCTCCTAAACAACTGAACGAAATGGTATGATAAACACTTCATTCGAAAGATAAAATGTCTACGCGTTCTATACTTGTTACTTTTTGATCCAAAAACTTGTTTCAATAGTCTTAAAATTGCTTTCAAAACAGGCTATTGAAATCACCAATCGGTATATAAGCGAGCGCCGCTCGGAAATCCACTCAGTTCTAATTGAACAGCAATTGGAGCATGTTGTCGCTGTTGTGGTGAAGCTCTTCGTTTATCATGAAAGCGCGGATGAACGGTGTCACCAAGAGCCTGTTTGTGCACCCTAGGCCAGAAGGGAATCCATCAGGAGGAGAGTGATGCCACAAACGGTTCCCCGGGAAGACATCGCTACACACACATACACGCGCAGAATTCTTTCCGTTTGGATGCCATTCAGCATCGAGAAAGTTCCGGAAAGATCTAATCATTTCTGGAAAATAATCTGCCAGTTCCTTTGGGAATTTAAAAATACATTCATGTGAAAGAGTTTATTTGAATGTTTTCTATCCATGCAACACTGTGACCAAATATTTTTCAATCAAGTACTATCAACAGGTGGTTATCGAGTTAGTATTAACCACTGGTGGGCTTCCAGTATCGAGGAAAATGTGGAAATATCTAATCGTTGCTGGAAAATAATCTGCCAGTTCCCCTTGGAATTGAAAATTACATTCAAGCGAAAGAGTTTATTTTAATGTTTTCTATCCATAAAATATCCATATAATACATTTGGGTTTGTGATTTGTCAATCAAGTACAGTTAGCAGGTTAGCTTCTGAAGATTATTCTTCAGAACAAGGTTTTTCGTATCCTATATTGGATGCATAAAACCCTGTGCCTCCAACGTAACGCTCTCGTTTTCGAAGTCCCCCAAATATTCATTTATTCATTCATTCAGAATGGATTTAGATTCAACTTCAAACAAATGATCTCTAAATCAACGATAGTCCTACGTCACCCTTGCGGTTATACCATAGATATAACCCACTTCCTGTTTTTGTTTTGAAGATATTCAATCGTTCGTTACATCATTAAATTTTTCTTATATGGCCAAACAAAATAATAAACATTATTATATGCTTGTAAATAAATTTTATATATTACATTGTTATTTAAACATTACTGTGGAAACACATACATTTATTTCCGCGTGATGAATCAAAACAATTCAGAAAACCACCCGGTTGATGATTGATACTGGTCCTTTTGTTACCTTTGTGATCGTGAATAATTATTTCTCGTTGCACCTATCAGTGGATTTATTTTTATATCCTCGGATGCAAAAAAAAATCTCGATGGTTTTTTCAAAAAACGTTGTCTCGGCCAATATTCCTGGAGGCGTTTTATTTGGCTACTGCTGGTTTTTCTGTTGTTTAAGTTCAGCATATCCTAAGCATCTTCTATGTTGGATTTCAGCATTCAGTATTTGTTGTATATTATACTATTAGAATTCATATCAGTTCTAGTTTTTGTACAATTACAAATTAAATTCGTTTATTTTTTGCTTTCCGTCTATTAAGAAAATGCACACTATGCAATGTCCCATGGTGATTACGTTTCATATGCAATTGTGTGGACAACTGCAAAATTCAACTGAGCTCAAGAGCTGTTCCAAATGAACAGCTCACTTGTATGAACTGAACGGCTCTGAGCCGCTCACCATGATGAGCTGATTTGCCCATCTCTACTAGATAGAACTTCAGTGGTCATATCCCTCGAACAAGCCTCCCCTTGTCAGTAATCATCAATCAAATTTTAGTATCTTCTCCGATTCAACCCAACTGCACTCAAAGTTACGGTGACAGCGGATCCGAGCACTCACGAAAACCCGATTGCACAACTGACGAGATGAAACAAACCGCTCTGACCGCCCGAAGCAGACGAATCCGAACAAAGCGAGCACACCAATACAATCCCATACAGCTGCAACCCCACGACCGTACACGACTCGTACGGGCACACTTTTGCACCCAGCCGCATCAACCACCACACCACACCAATCCACCACCACCATGTTTCCATCATGTTATCATGACACACACACAAGTTACGTTGGCGTTAGTTTATGTGGACCTACATGTACATTCTGTACAGCACTCGATCCGAAGCGAAAAGTTAATTAGACAAAGTGTTCTTATATAAAAGATATAGACATAAAAAATAGTGAAAGAGAACATAGCTGGATTGTTTTGTTTTCTGTTATAATTCTGTTAACAGCACAGCGGGGCTCCATTCTTTGGTGATAAAACAAATGCTCCATATCAGAGTCATCCACTTCCGTATGAGTGTTGCGTTACGATAGCACAATAATCACACACGCACGCAATGCAGTGCACTCTTCCAGAGAGGGATAGTAAGCAATCACTCACGAGCTAATCGCGTACCCGAATCGCTTTCACCGTTAAAACAGCTCTCGTTTAATAGAAAAAAAATCGGAGTGCAGAAAAAAAACCCATCAAACTTTTGCCAAATATCATGTCTAACTCAGCTTATAAACTTTTCCCAGCACAACACCATATAACTATTCTTAACACATTGTCAAGCAAAACAAGAAGGGAACTCGTCTGGAAGCATATATATTAATTCTTTCTAAATAAATTATTGCGGAGCTACGACGAACACGTCCGTACTCGATGGCCAACGGCATCTCCGTCAACGGCTGATCTTCGTGGATTTGCATTCGCAATCTGTATCATAAAAGCCAACGTGAATAATTTAGCTAATTTTAATTTCGCGTTCTCTATGCTTTACAATTACCGGTAGCGTTCCAGAACTCCTGCTTTCTCGAACGCTTTCTACTTCAGTCCTACCTCTTACATTGATATTTCCAGCACCTTGATTTCTGCCAGTGGACATCTTCCTACTTTATATATTGTGGTTTATAGATTCTCTGTTATGGAAACAGCCGAAACTGGTCCTAAATTTTGTCGCATTATTTTAGTTGTGAAGTATGCTTAAAACGCATTTCTTAATGAATGACCATTGTTTCAACTGCAGATGTTATAAATTTCTTCGAACAATGCAAATAAAATATTATAAATGGATTGAAGCACTGGATTGGATTATTTTTTCTCAAAGTTTCGTCGCTTTCTTGTTTTACTTGGGCAGTGGTCTTCATGTTTTGTCCGACACTGTATGTGTGATATTTTAACATTTAACGTACCCAAAAACCCTCACATGCGAAATTTGGCTCCATTTGCTTGATTAGTTCTCGAGTTATGTAGAAATTTGTGTTTCATTTGTATAGCAGGCGATTGTAAAAGCCGTCTACTTTGGCGCTTTATCCTTCTAAGTCCTGCGGGCAAGAGTAAACAATATGTACTGATAAACCTACAGAGATTCAAACTAGTCAAATACAACTTTTGACGTAGGACTACGTCTAACCGGAAGATATAGGGGGTGAAATGGAAATCTAGGCACTGAACAAGTAGGAAAAAATGCAAGATTTGGAACGCTTATAACTCGAGCATTTCTCAATAGATCGCAAAGGTTTTTGCATCAATTGATAGGAAATATATCTACGCATCTATCATAACGAATAACATTTCATTTTTCTTGAGATAAATAATTGAATAATTGTGAAATAACAAGCATTGTCAAAATGCACTATGTGCCCATTTTTGATTGGTCCATTTTGTGCTCCTCAAATCGTACCGACCAAAACGGGCAACCAGAGCAGCAGCGAGATAGAATGAAGCACGATTGGAAAGGAAAAAGAAAAAATGAACGAAACATTGGTCGCAGTCTCACACATGCGTAATTCTCGAGCCAGCCAGTCAGCTTAAAAATCCCCGCTCCGCTGCCGTAACGATCATTCTTTGTGTGGACACCGACTGGACAACATCGTTGCTGGACGAGCTGGACGGCGAGGGATCGAGTGCCTTTCTCAAGGCAAGAGGGCGGAGGTGGTAGCGCTGGAGTAGAGTAGAGTAGAGTTTTCAAAGGGCCTTTCTCAAGGCTAGAGACGAATGAACTGCAAAAGTTTAAAGTCTCTATAATATAATACCTTCCTTCCTTACGTAACGATCATTCTCATTCAAACCGTACACCACATCGGTTCGCATCACAACACATCAACAAACCAACCCAAGCAGCCATGTCTGGACATGGTAAAGGAGGAAAAGTGAAGGGAAAGGCAAAATCCTGCTCGAACCGTGTTGATCTGGAGTTCCCCGCAAGGGTAGCTAGGCCGAGCGCGTTAGTACCAGTGCACCAGTCCACCTAGCCGGCGTTATATAGTTTCGGCCGCCGAAGTGATCGAGTTAGCTGGCAAAGCTGCTCGCGACGATAAGAAAACCCGCATTCGGAACAGAACACATTCGGTTCGGTGGACATCAAGACAACAGGCAGTTGCAGCGAGTGGCGAGTGGCAAACGCAATCGCAAAACGGCATCAGGTAGCAGAAGAAAAAAGTTTGTTCTTTATACAAACTGCTTTGGTGGCAAATCCAGAACAAGGCGGCATCGAGGGCGTTCGAAATGGTTTTTTTCAAAACCACGAGTACTAAGTTTTCTAAATTGGAACCATTCCATAAAACAAGGCGCTTTTCAGGGCCATTAAACCTTCCAAAAAAGAGTTTAGGAAATACAGTTCAATGCTTTCTAAAACATTATCCAAAATAATAACAAAACACAATTTTTTCATAATTTGTTTGCCAGGATATGATGAGTATGTGAATTTGGCAGTTGTTCTGAGCTTATTGATTTTCACCAATTCTTAAATTGCGCTAGAGTATAAAACACGCGGACCCCAAAAAATATCTTATTTTCTTTCAAACCGTAAACCCGTGTGGTTGTACGGCATCGGCATCGTGGACGTAACAAAGGAGGACAAGTTAAGGGAAAGGCAAAGTCTCACTCGAACCGTGCAGGTCTCCAGTTCCCTGTTGGCCGCATTCACTGATTGCTCCGCAAGGGTAACTAGGCCGAACGGATTGGTGCCGGAGCACCAGTATACCTAACAGCGATTATAGAGTTTCGGCCGTCGGAGTGCTCGAGTTGGCTTGCAAAGCTGCTCACGACAATCAGAAAACACGCATCAAGAACAGAGCAGCTTCGGTTCGGCAAGGCAACAATTAGTTTCAGTGAGTGGCAAAGTCGCATTAAATGTAATTTACTGAACAATATGTCACAAGCTGGATGGGAAGAAATTTTCCAACTGTGAAAGCTGTGGCGAGTGGCAAACGCAATAGCTAAACAGGAAAGTTTAACCGAACAAGATGGGAATATCGAGTGATAACAAAAACACAACACCAAAGGTTCTTTTCAGAACCATCAACATATTCATAAAGAGTAAACAGTAAACTAATCCATTTTTCAGGTAGATAGTATTCACGTAGGAGAAGAAAATAAAACAATATATTTAAAATATATATAGACGTAGGACTACGTCTTTCATTTCTATACCGGGGTGTAAAATCAAAGTTTCGAAAACGAAAGCGTTACGCCGGAGACCGAGATTTTGAGCGTTAATAGCTCCTAAACAACTGAACGAAATGGTATGATAAACACTTCATTCGAAAGATAAAATGTCTACGCGTTATATACTTGTTTCTTTTTGATCCAAAAACTTGTTTCAATAGTCTTAAAATTGCTTTCAAAACAGGCTATTGAAATCACCAATCGGTATATAAGCGAGCGGCGCTCGGAAATCCACTCAGTTCTAATTGAACAGCGATTGGAGCATGTTGTCGCTGTTGCGGTGAAGCTCTTTATTTATCACGAAAGCGCGGATGAACGGTGTCACCAAGAGCCTGTTTGTGCACCCTAGGCCAGAAGGGAATCTATCAGGAGGAGGGTGATGCCACAAACGGTTCCCTGGGAAGACATCGCTACACACACATACACGCGCGGCTATTAACAGGTGGTTATCGAGTTGGCATTAACCACTGGTGGGCTTCCAGCATCGAGGAAAATGTGGAAATATCTAATCGTTACTGAAAATAATCTGCCAGTTCCTTTGGGAATTTTCAAAATATATTCATGTGAAAGAGTTTAATTGAATGTTTTCTATCCATGTAACACTGTGACCAAATATGTTTCAATCAAGTGCTATTAACAGGTGGTTATCGAGTTGGCATTAACCGCTGGTGGGCTTCCAGTATCGAGGAAAATGTGGAAATATCTAATCGTTACTGAAAATAATCTGCCAGTTCCTCTGGGAATTTTCAACATATATTCATGTGAAAGAATTTAATTGAATGTTTTCTATCCATGTAACACTGTGACCAAATATGTTTCAATCAAGTGCTATTAACAGGTGGTTATCGAGTTGGCATTAACCACTGGTGGGCTTCCAGTATCGAGGAAAATGTGGAAATATCTAATCGTTACTGAAAATAATCTGCCAGTTCCTTTGGGAATTTTCAAAATATATTCATGTGAAAGAGTTTAATTGAATGTTTTCTATCCATGTAACACTGTGACCAAATACATTTGGTTTTGTGGTTTTTCAATCAATCGCAATTAACAGGATAGCTTCAGAAGATTATTCTTCCCCATCAGTAGGATATTTCCGTATCCAATATTGTATGCGCCCGCAATCGATTATTGCTCAGTCGCCAAAAGTTCCGAGCTCAGAGAGTTCATTCCCCTCTAGTTTGCCTTCCAAATTGCCATCGTAAACCACACCTTCTCTCGATTCAATCACACACAAAAAGCATACTTAAGCGATATTCTGGTGGTGAGACACATTCATTTTTCGTGAGGACATCGACAAGACAACATCGTTGCCTAACGTGCTGGAGGAGGTGGACGGCGAAGGATCGACACATACACGCGCAGAACTCTTTCCGTTAGGATGCCATTCAGCATCGAGAAAGTTCCGGAAAGATCTAATCATTGCTGGAAAATAATCTGCCAGTTCCTTTGGGAATTTTCAAAATATATTCATGTGAAAGAGTTTAATTGAATGTTTTCTATCCATGTAACACTGTGACCAAATATGTTTCAATCAAGTGCTATTAACAGGTGGTTATCGAGTTGGTATTAACCACTGGTGGGCTTCCAGTATCGAGGAAAATGTGGAAATAACTAATCGTTACTGAAAATAATCGGCCAGTTCCTCTGGGAATTCTCAAACTATATTCATGTGAAAGAGTTTAATTGAATGTTTTCTATCCATGTAACACTGTGACCAAATATGTTTCAATCAAGTGCTATTAACAGGTGGTTATCGAGTTGGCATTAACCACTGGTGGGCTTCCAGTATCGAGGAAAATGTGGAAATATCTAATCGTTACTGAAAATAATCTGCCAGTTCCTTTGGGAATTTTCAAAATATATTCATGTTAAAGAGTTTATTTGAATGTTTTCTTTCCATGTAACACTGTGATCAAATACATTTGGTTTTGTGGTTTTTCAATCAATCGCAATTAACAGGATAGCTTCAAAGATTATTCTTCCCCATCAGTAGGATATTTCCGTATCCAATATTGTATGCGCCCGCAATCGATTATTGCTCAGTCGCCGAAAGTTCCGAGCTCAGAGAGTTCATTCCCCTCTAGTTTGCCTTCCAAATTGCCATCGTAAACCACACCTTCTCTCGATTCAATCACACACAAAAAGCATACTTAAGCGATATTCTGGTGGTGAGACACATTCATTTTTCGTGAGGACATCGACAAGACAACATCGTTGCCTAACGTGCTGGAGGAGGTGGACGGCGAAGGATCGACACATACACGCGCAGAACTCTTTCCGTTAGGATGCCATTCAGCATCGAGAAAGTTCCGGAAAGATCTAATCATTGCTGGAAAAAAAAGCTGCCAGTTCCTTTTGGAATTTTCAAAATATATTCATGTGAAAGAGTTTATTTTAATGTTTTCTATCCATGTAACACTGTGACCAAACACATTAGGTTTTGTGATTTTTCAATCAATCGCAATCAACAGGATAGTTTCTGAAGATTATTCTTCCCCATCAGTAGGATATTTCCGTATCCAATATTGGATGCATAAAACCTTGTGCCTCCAACGTAACGCTCTCGTTTTCGAAGTTCTTCAAATATTCATTCATTCAGAATGAATTCAGATTCAACTTCATACAAATGATCTCTAAATCAACGATAGTCCTACGTCACCCTTGCGGTTATACCATAGATATAACCCACTTCCTGTTTTTTGGTATCATTAACTTTTTAATAACTGCAATAATCAAAATTCTAATTGACGTAATTTCATTTTTCTAGGTTGGTGGCGAAATTCCCTGATACTGATAGGTAGTCGACACCATGTAAACGTATGTTCTTAAGATGGTATTTGCTCGGACAGTGTTCTGTTATAAGACCAGTGAATGTGCTGAAGTCATTCTTATTAAGGCTCAGCAGTTGTCGAGTAATTTTAATACTCGGTGTGATATTTTTTTTTTGCCTGGTTGTACAACTTACAACCATCCAATTGGCCGTCACTTCCCGCTCTTCCAATTTTTAGCTTACTTTTCAACACACCAGTGAAGGGTGAACTTGAGCCGTTTCTGGCAAGTTCATCTGCTCGCTCTTAGTCCACTGTATTCCGCAATGGCCAGGAATCCAGTACAGTTGTACCGAACTTATATGACTTAATTGCCGTAAGAGAAAGATGCATTACCAGATAATTTTTGAAGAGCTGAATGCTTTATTTTAGAGCTTCAAGTGCCGCTTGACTGTCTGAGAATATGCAAATGTTGGCATGTCTATATTTTCTTCTGAGGAAGACATTTAAACATTCTATTATTGCAGCTATTTCTGCCTGAAGAACTGTTGATCAGATTCCCATAACCACAGAGATTTTAGTTCTGGGACCGTACACTCCAGCACCCAGGGGTTTTGACGTAGGATTACGTCTTTCGGGAACATATTGGGGTACAAATTGAAAATCGGAAATCGAGCACATCGTGAAAATTGTCCGATTTCAAACGCTTATTGCTCAGTCATTTCATGATGGATTGATGAAATTTTTGCGTCAATCGATTTCGGCACTCCATAACAATTTTTTATATTGAAGAAAATAATATATGTCATGAAACTAACTATCAAAGAATTGAAAAATCTCAACCCCTATCCTAACGGATATACCCACTTCTGATTGGTCCAAATTGACGACACATGCGGCGGGTCCCTAACAGAGACATCAAAACCAAGCTGCCTGGGGGAAATCGACATTGCAAATGCATGAAAGTAGGGAGAGTTTTTGTTCCTACCGAAATGTATTCCCCAAAACCAAGCTGCCTGGGGTAAATCGACATTGCAAATACATGAAAGTAGGGGGAACATTTGTTCCTACCGAGATGTGTTCCTTAACAGAGACATGAAAACCAAGGTGCTCAGGGGAAATCAGCATCGTAAATATATGCAAGTCGGGGGCATTTTTATATTGCAAGTAAGGTGAGTGATACGGTTAATTCTAGCAAATAAAATTTAAACTTGGAACTTTAATGTTGGTTGCTTCGTGAAATTTCATATCAATGACCGATAGTGTATTGTGAAAAATTTAGCACAAGTGTAAGTGTAAAGTTGTATATGGTATCAGTTGTGCTAAAATGACTTGATATATGGAACAATTAATTTCAATTTTCATAAATAAACACCACGGTGTGTTCCCGCTCGAGAACGGGTCGTTTGGTTTATGCTGTCTGTTTTGTTGTGTTCATTTTCACCCAAGGAAAGTTTATACGGCGAGAAAAATTGGAAAAGAAGAAATATTGGAAAAAGTGTTTCCCCATATGCTCTACAAATATTATTAGGTGCTCTTAGTCCAATTAAAATTCGCATTGCGTTGAATATATACTCAGAAAATAAAACTTATATAAGAAAATTACCTTTTCCATTTCAAATAAGTTTTCTCTATATTAAAGTAACATGTTTTACTGATGAGAAAAATTGATAATTGTGTTCGGTATTTTTCTTTATTTCATTGATACATAACAAAGGAGGCATTTCGTCTAGGATCATAGAGGGCGGTTTTCATCATATCTCATTCCACTCCTGTGTCTTTTATCTGATACGCACCATCCAATGACTGTTTACCATCTTTCTGTCATCTTCACTCGGTAGACACTGTTGGAGTGAACAAACAATACCCTACAACCAAACAAAACGGCCCTTTTCAGGGCCACCAAATCACTATCAAAGAGTTTAACGATGTAATTCTTCAAAAATATCCTAAATCAACAGATAGCCTAACGGGATCCTACGTCAACTATGCAGTCGTGTCTCGGACACAACCCTCCTGTGATTTTTTTTTCCAAAATATATATTTTTATAAAGGCTCATATGGCGTTAGCCTCACGGGGCCGGGAGTTCAATACTTTGACAATTTTTCTTATTATCTATGTTAGTAATATGTAACCGATTACTCGCAGTTGCCCAAGGTTGCCAACTATAATTTTAAAAAATCAGGAAGAATGAAAATAAAAATCAGGATAAATCAGGATAGCTCATAATGGATTGTCCGAAAAGTTAATGTAGATTCTTGAGAAAACAAAAACATAATTTTCAATCAAAGTATTATGATTTAATTTTATATCCATAGTTCTGTTCGCAATCTTTCACACAGCTTAAATATTCTATCCTCTTAGAATATGTTTGCCATACATGTGAGAAACAGGTTGCTTGGTAGTAGCTCATAATACAGAATCCATTCCAAATCCCACTAGAAACAGAGTATATCTTCCTTCGGGCGAAGACCGGATATGTAAAAAAATAATAAGCATGATATAAATCCTTGCATAAGCGGAAATGCTAGCGTTTCGCCTAACCTTTTGATCGGTTATATTTTTTCCGAAAAACCTACAGTGAATTGCAGAGGAATAAATATTCAAATTTTCACTGAATTCATCGTCTATGCTTTGGAACCAATCTTTACTCAACAAATAAGGAACGAATGTCAGCAGTGGAAGACTTATTGAACTTTTCCTAATTTTTATGATATTTAGTACGGTTATAGATATATTTACCATAGTCCCATAATTAAAGTTGATTCTACTTTAAATCAGACGAATAAATTACATATAAAATCTTTCTATACTGACCAGGGATTGTAAAAAATCACATTCAACGATCAATGAATAAGTATATCCCTCTAGTCGGATGTTTTTAAATCACCCCCAGCAGGGGAGGCTCTTTTATTATTCATATGTACACAGAGAGAATACTTGGAACGGTGAGCTACCAAGATCTCAAAAAAGCAATATGAAAGCGGAATCCCCACTGCTTGCACTCTCGAAGCATTACTTCTACTACTCAAGTTTTATCGTGAGTGCAAGCCACAAACGATTAATCCCATTCCATAGAGCGGATGATGAGTTCTTGATCGGAAAGTGTAACAAGAGACGATCAACTGAAATCTTACGACACTCATCGAGGGATTTTTAATTCTCTATTGCACAGACCGCAGTGAGTGGCTGACTCAGTCTCGTGTCGATTTTATTTTGCTGTCGTCTCCCGCTCGATAAACATCAGTCGGGTAATGGATGCAATTGATTAATTTTATTACCAGCAGATTTATGCGAATCTCATCCCGCCCAAAATCGTTTTTAGATTCCAATAATTCTGAATATTCACATTTATCTCCAAATAATTTTTCCAATAGTAATTCAATTTGTGACTTCACGAAACACCTTTCGAATTCGATTGAATTTCAGACCCTTTTTTATTTTGTAGATAAAACGGATCACATATTTGATTAATTCAATTCTGTGTGGTTACGTTCTTCGTTGCGAATAAATGTAATGAAATAGTATGGACGTATGATATTCATGTATCGTGGACTTCCGACATATGTGGCAGTAGATTTATCGAACGACTAATGTTTTTTTGACGTAGGATTACGTCTTTCGGGAACATATTGGGGTACAAATTGAAAAATGAAAATCGATCGCATCGTGAAAAATGTCCAATTTCAAACGCTTGTTACTCATTCATTTCATGATGGATTGATGAGATTTTTGCATCAAACGATTACGGCACTCCATAACAATTTTTCACATTGAATAAAATAGTATATATATATATCATATAACTAACTATCGAACAATTGAAAAAATTCAACCCCTATCCAAACAGTGATACCCAGTCCTGATTGGTCGAAATTGACGTCATTTCTTTTTCGCGCCCGATTCGTTCTCTCACCGGCAAGCTGCATGGCAATCGAGTAGGAGGCGCCTACATCACATATACCAAATGATATAAAAGGAAGGAGCATTCGTGGATCTCATTCATTCCACACCGACCGTCGACAGAGACGGACGTGTTTGGAGCTCTATTTACTACCTGTTTTTTAAAAGTTATTTATTTCTCTTTTCAGATTGTCTACCTGCGATTCATCAACCACCTGTCTGCCCTTGAGGACTGCGATAATGGGGAAAACACGGTCAACCGACCCAGGCATACCACATGGAACCAACAAACGACATCGATCGGATACCGGCAAGGAGCCAATATTAGAAAGAAACCGCTATGCTTTATTGGATGGCCACACTGGAGAGGAACCAGTCAATGTTGATAAAAAGGTGAAGGTACCGCCTTATTTCACTACATCAAAGGACATCGGTACTTTGAGATCCGAGCTACTGGCGCAGAAATTGCAGCCGGTGTTCAAAATGTGCAGCATAGGGATTAAGATTACCTGTCCCAATTTGGAACAATACAAGATCGTTGGAACGTACCTGAAAAAGAACAATCATGAGTTTTACACTCATGATATACCTTCTGAAAAACCATTTAAGGTTGTACTACGAGGTATTCCTGCCATTGAAACAGAGGACATCAAAAAGGAACTAGAGCAATCCCATAGTCTACAACCGCTGGCTGTACATCGGATGACAAGACACAAATCACAAGACAATGGCTTTTCCAATGTTTTGTATCTGATCCACATTAAAAAAGGATCGACCAACATCACGCGTCTGAGGGAAATCAAGACCATTTTTAACATCACGGTACAATGGGACCGATACAAACCCCAAAATCGGGACGTCACTCAATGTACTAATTGTCTTGGTTTCGGTCATGGAACAAAAAATTGCCACATGAAAACTCGTTGTGGAAAGTGTGCTGCTGACCATCCAACAAGCGCTTGTAGCCTTCCAGAGGAAGAATCTCGCAAGTGTGTCAACTGTGGCGAAAATCACCAAGCCACTAGTCGTAGCTGTACAAAACGTACGGATTTCAAACGCATCCGGAAGCAAGCTACTGATAAAACACAGAATAGGAAGAAGGTTCCAGAACTTACTGACAAAGAGTTCCCTCCAATGGTTTCTCGTACGATTCCTGTTCTTCCTCCTCTTCCACTTCCTACAGGTCGCCCCCAAACGGCCTCTTCTAGCGAAAAGCCAAAAAAGGAGCAACCGAGCTATAGTAAGGTTGCAGCTATTGGTTTACCACCTACGCCAACATCTTCACCTCACTCTTCTTCTAGTGAGGATCTTTATAGCATGCAAGAACTTGCAACCCTGTCTTGAACTAGATCGACAGACTAGAAGTTGTCGCAACCAACAGGAACAAGTGCAAGTCATGCTACATTTTTATTATAACCATGGATCGGTCATCTCTCAGGCTAATTAATTGGAATGCCTGCTCTCTCAAGAGTAAGGTCATCGAATTCACTGACTTCTTAGTGACAAACAGCATCGACGTAGCTATCGTTACCGAGACGCATCTCAAACCGAATATTAACCTTCGAGTTCCGAATTATCGTCTGTTGAGAATGGATCGTACTGGTTCTGGTGGAGGAGGTGTTGCCCTAGCCATCAGAAATAACATCAGATATCGACTTTCGCCGTGCTTCAAACTTAACATCATCGAAGCTATAGGGGCGGAAATCACAACATCGATTGGGCCTATTATCGTGATTGCGGTCTATTATCCCAAACAGACGTCAATCAGAGACGGCTCGGCGTTGCTTCTTAAAAACGATATCATCAAGCTAACACGACGGCAGTCGAAATACGTCATCGGCGGGGACATTAATGCTCGACATCAGTCCTGGGGAAACCAAAGGAGGAATCAAAATGGAGTGACTCTAAATGATGATCTACAGTGTGGGAACTACAGGATTCTTAGCCCAGCAACCCCCACTCGCATTTCTCATTCTGGAGTACATTCCATAATTGATTTCTTCATTACCAACATGGATCGCCACATCGGTGATCCTATTGCCCTTAACGAGCTGAGTTCGGATCACTTCCCAGTGATGGTTGAATTGGGAGTGAATGTCGTAGTCAGGTAGACGGATCAATGTAGACGAGACTATCATCGTGCGAATTGGGTGGAATTCCAGCAGCTTATCGACAACAATATTGATCTCTATCAGCCTCTTGAATCTGCCGAAGATATCGAAACAACAGTCAGCTATATTCAAACTGCAGTTATTGAGGCTCGCCAAACCACATCCCAGAAACGATTCAGGTGAGTGACTCTGTTCAAATTGATCCAATTACTAAACATTTGATTAGACTTCGGAACCTCTATCGAAGACAGTACCAACGTACTGGTATTCGAGAGAGGAAACGACAGTATAATCAGTTAACCAAGGTTATCCAGACCAGAATGATTGATCTCCGTAACAAAAAATTCGCAAAAGATATAAGTAAACTTCCGAATAACTCCAAGCCATTTTGGAGGCTCGCTAAAATTCTCAAGACCAAGTCTAATCCTATTCCTCCTCTTCTTCAACCTGACAATTCAGAACGATTGATAACACCTGCCGAAAACGCTAATGCAATTGGCAACCATTTCGCTAGTTCACACAATCTTGGCCAGAACATTACAAGTCCATTTGAAGCTTCGGCGAATGATACTGTAAGAGCTATTGACAATATTCATTCTGTACCTCAAGAGAATGAAATCATCTCGACTGCAGAGGTTATCTCGGTTATACGCTCGTTGAAGAATATGAAGGCCCCCGGCTTCGATAGTATATTTAACATTGAGTTGAAACATCTTAGTAACAACTTATATGAAATTATGACTTCTGTCTTCAACAGATGTCTATCACTTAGCTACTTCCCCTCGAGTTGGAAGTTGGCAAAAGTGATCCCGATACTAAAACCTGGAAAAGATCCTTCTTCTTCAAAGAGCTATCGACCAATTAGCCTTCTCCCAGTATTTTCGAAAGTATTCGAAAAAAATATATTAACGCGCATTCTTGCTTTTGCAGATGAGCACAATATATTTTTGGATGAGCAGTTTGGATTCCGAAAAGGCCACTCTACCATTCACCAGCTGCGTAGAGTATACAACATAATCAGACGAAACAAGTCAGTTTCAAAATCATCTGCCATGGCACTTCTTGATGTTGAAAAAGCATTTGATAATGTTTGACATAATGGTCTCATTTACAAGCTTCAGAACTTTGGTTTTCCTACATACTTGATAAAAATTATCAAAAATTATCTTTCTGATTGCAGTGACCCTCTCCCACGAATAGAACATCTCAGATAATTTCAATATGAATAAGTATTTACAATAAGAAAGATTCCTACTGAAGATAGGGGAGAATCCAACCAAGGATTTTCCAACAGGAACGATGGAATTTTCCATACTGTGCAAGTTGAAAATTCCCTACACATAGCAGGTAGCCAGTAAGTTAGTTCTAACGTTTTTAGAGTTCTGTACATCCTCACAGAGGGATCGAGGATTAGAGAGAAAAAATAGATGAGTTGATAGTTGAACATCGAGAAGAACAGTTTCTCTCGATAGAACATAAAAGAAAAGTGCCCCAGACCGCTCGGGCGTTACATTTGGTGACAGCGGTGGGATGCTGTCCAAGTGGGGACAGCAGCCCACCCATTAAGTGATTATTTGGATGCTAGCGCGAGTGCGTTATCGACAACCAATTTCAGTGTGCGCGGCGCATTTTATTCTTCGAATCAAGAAGGATCTTTTGACGTAGGACTACGTCTAACCGGAAGATATAGGGGGTGAAATGGAAATCTAGGCACTGAACAAGTAGTAAAAAATGCAAGATTTCGAACGCTTATAACTCGAGCATTTCTCAATAGATCGCAAAGGTTTTTGCATCAATGATAGGAAATATATCTACGCATCTATTCTAACGAATAACATTTCATTTTTCTTGAGATAAATAATTGAATAATTGTGAAATATCAAGCATTCTCAAAATTCACTATGTGCCCATTTTTGATTGGTCCATTTTGTGCTCCTCAAATCGTACCGACCAAAACGGGCAACCAGAGCAGCAGCGAAATAGAATGAAGCACGATTGGAAAGGAAAAAGAAAAAAATGAACGAAACATTGGTCGCAGTCTCACACATGCGTAATTCTCGAGCCAGCCAGTCAGCTTAAAAATCCCCGCTCCGCTGCCGTAACGATCATTCTCATTCAAACCGTACACCACATCGGTTCGCATCACAACACATCAACAAACCAACCCAAGCACCCATGTCTGGACATGGTAAAGGAGGAAAAGTGAAGGGAAAGGCAAAATCCCGCTCGAACCGTGTTGATATGGAGTTCCCCGCAAGGGTAGCTAGGCCGAGCGCGTTAGTACCAGTGCACCAGTCCACCTAGCCGCCGTTATATAGTTTCGGCCGCCGAAGTGATCGAGTTGGCTGGTAAAGCTGCTCGCGACGATAAGAAAAACCGCATTCAGAACAGAACACATCAAGACAACAACAGGCAGTTGCAGCGAGAGGCGAGTGGCAAACGCAATCGCAAAACGGCATCAGGTAGCAGAAGAAAAAAGTTTGCTCTTTTTACAATCTGCTTTGGTGGCAAATCCAGAACAAGGCGGCATCGAGGGCGTTCGAAATGTTTTTTTTTTTCAAAACCACGAGTACTAAGTTTTCTAAATTGGAACCATTCCATAAAACAAGGCGCTTTTCAGGGCCATTAAACCTTCCAAAAAAGAGTTTAGGAAATAAAGTTCAATGCGTTCTAAAACAATATCCAAAATAATAATAAAACACAAATTGATGTTTTCATAATTTGTTTGCCAGGATCTGATGAGTATGTGAATTTGGCAGTAGTTCTGAGCTTATTGATAGTTGGGGACTTTCAAGATTATTCAATTTTCACCAACTCTTAAATTGTTTCCAGATTGAAAGTACAGTAATTTACAATTAGTTCGACATTTAGCTAATTGGACGGACATGTAATGCGACTTATTTAGTTGGACATTTTTGTAAACATAGAGATTCAAATTATGACCGCACATTGAAAGTCGACACTGTACCACTGTCATCGCAAATGTTCAATTACAGGTTCAAATCGCCTGCAATGCGACACTGAGTGGCGCTTCGGTACGTTGCATTGAATGTAATTTACTGTAAAATATGTCACAAGCTGGATGGGAAGAAATTTTCCAACTGTGAAAGCTGAGGCGAGTGGCAAATGCAATCGCTAAACAGAAAGGTTTAGCCAAACAAGATGGGGATATCGAGTGACAACAAAACAATAAACTTTTTAGATTGAAGATAATTTTGTGATCCTGAAAAGGACCCTTTTTAGCCTGCATGTGAATCCAACGAGCGAACAAATCATAATGAATGTATTTTTTTGCCATCGCTCCCTTTTAACGCTCATTCGTTCGTCTCGTTGGACTCGCCCCTCTGGCTGAGTCTGCTGATTTGTCTCTATCCTGTGAGTGTGTACCACTAGAGTATAAAACACGCGGACCCCAAAAAAATATCTTATTTTCTTTCAAACCGTAAACCCGTGTGATTGTACGGCATCGGCATCGTGGACGTAACAAAGGAGGACAAGTTAAGGGAAAGGCAAAGTCTCACTCGAACCGTGCAGGTCTCCAGTTCTCTGTTGGTCGCATTCACTGATTGCTCCGCAAGGGTAACTAGGCCGAACGGATTGGTGCCGGAGCACCAGTATACCTAACAGCGATTATAGAGTTTCGGCCGTCGGAGTGCTCGAGTTGGCTTGCAAAGCTGCTCACGACAATCAGAAAACCCGCATCAAGAACAGAGCAGCTTCGGTTCGGCGCTCATCAAGGCAACAATTAGTTTCAGTGAGTGGCAAAGTGCTACTCCGGCACGTCGCATTAAATGTAATTTACTGAACAATATGTCACAAGCTAGATAGGAAGAAATTTTCCAACTGTGAAAGCTGTGGCGAGTGGCAAACGTATTAGCTAAACAGGAAGGTTTAACCGAACAAGATGGGAATATCGAGTGATAACAAAAACACAACACCAAAGGTTCTTTTCAACCCTCAACATATTCATAAAGAGTAAACAGTAAACTAATCCATTTTTCAGGTAGATAGGTAGGTATTCACGTAGGAGAAGAAAATAAAACAATATATTTAAAATATATATTTAACAAAAGCTGTCCCCTTTGTATAGTCCTACGTCACTCCGGTTATGTCCCCGACATTACCCACCCGTCTTTTTTGTTTTTGTGACGGAACAAAAAAATTCGAATCGAGAATCGAATCAAAAATATAATCAATGAAAAAAAAGACGGGTGGGTAATGTCAGGGACATAACCGGAGTGACGTAGGACTATACAAAGGGGATAGCTTTTGTTAAATATATATTTTAAATATATTGTTTTATTTTCTTCTCCTACGTGAATACCTACCTATCTACCTTAAAAATGGATTAGTTTACTGTTTACTCTTCATGAATATGTTGATGGTTCTGAAAAGAACCTTTGGTGTTGTGTTTTTGTTATCACTCGATATTCCCATCTTGTTCGGTTAAACCTTCCTGTTTAGCTATTGCGTTTGCCACTCGCCACAGCTTTCACAGTTGGAAAATTTCTTCCCATCCAGCTTGTGACATGTTGTTCAGTAAATTACATTTGATGCGACGTGCCAGAGAAACACTTTGCCACTCACTGAAACTAATTGTTGCCTTGATGAGCGCCGAACCGAAGCTGCTCTGTTCTTGATGCGGGTTTTCTGATTGTCGTGAGCAGCTTTGCAAGCCAACTCGAGCACTCCGACGGCCGAAACTCTATAATCGCTGTTAGGTATACTGGTGCTCCGGCACCAATCCGTTCGGCCTAGTTACCCTTGCGGAGCAATCAGTGAATACGACCAACAGGGAACTGGAGACCTGCACGGTTCGAGTGAGACTTTGCCTTTCCCTTAACTTGTCCTCCTTTGTTACGTCCACGATGCCGATGCCGTACAACCACACAGGTTTACGGTTTGAAAGAAAATAAGATATTTTTTTGGGGTCCGCGTGTTTTATACTCTAGCGGTACACACTCACAGGATAGAGACAAATCGGCAGACTCAGCCAGAGGGGCGAGTCCAACGAGACGAACGAATGAGCGTTAAAAGGGAGCGATGGCAACAAAATACATTCATTACGATTTGTTCGCTCGTTGGATTCAAATGCAGGCTAAAAAGGGTCCTTTTCAGGATCACAAAATTATCTTCAATCTAAAGAGTTTATTGTTTTGTTATCACTCGATATCCCCATCTTGTTCGGCTAAACCTTGCTGTTTAGCGATTGCATTTGCCACTCGCCACAGCTTTCACAGTTGGAAAATTTCTTCCCATCCAGCTTGTGACATATTTTACAGTAAATTACATTCAATGGCACGTCGCATTACCACCACTCAGTATCGGATTGGAGGTAATTTTAACCTGTAATTGAACATTTGCGATGACAGTGGTACAGTGTCGACCTTCAATGTGGGGTCATAATTTGGACCCTGAACTCTATGTTTACAAAAATGTCCAACTAAATATGTCGCATTACTGGTCCGACCAATTAGCTAAATGTCGAGATAAGTGTAAATTACTGTACTTTCAATCTAGAAGCAATTTAAGAATTGGTGAAAATCAATAAGCTCAGAACAACTGCCAAATTCACATACTCATCATATCCTGGCAAACACATTATGAAAAAATCAGTTTGTGTTTTATTATTATTTTGGATATTGTTTTAGAAATCATTGAACTGTATTTCCTAAACTCTTTTTTGGAAGGTTTAATGGCCCTGAAAAGCGCCTTGTTTTATGGAATGGTTCAAATTTAGAAAACTTAGTACTCGTGGTTTTGAAAAAAACCATTTCGAACTCCCTCGATGACGCCTTGTTCTGGATTTGCCACCAAAGCAGTGTGTATAAAGAACAAACTTTTTTCTTCTGCTACCTGATGCCGTTTTGCGATTGCGTTTGCCACTCGCCACTCGCTGCAACTGCCTGTTGTCTTGATGTCCACCGAATCGAATGTGTTCTGTTCCGAATGCGGGTTTTCTTATCGTCGCGAGCAGCTTTACCAGCTAACTCGATCACTTCGGCGGCCGAAACTATATAACGCCGGCTAGGTGGACTGGTGCACTGGTACTAACGCGCTCGGCCTAGCTACCCTTGCGGGGAACTCCAGATCAACACGGTTCGAGCCGGATTTTGCCTTTCCCTTCACTTTTCCTCCTTTACCATGTCCAGACATGGCTGCTTTGTTGGTTTGTTGATGTGTTGTGATGCGAACCGATGTGGTGTACGGTTTGAATGAGAATGATCGTTACGGCAGCGGAGCGGGGATTTTTAAGCTGACTGGCTGGCTCGAGAATTACGCATGTGTGAGACTGCGACCAATGTTTCGTTCATTTTTTTCTTTTTCCTTTCCAATCGTGGTTCATTCTATTTCGCTGCTGCTCTGGTTGCCCGTTTTGGTCGGTTCGATTTGACGAGCACAAAATGGACCAATCAAAAATGGGCACATAGTGCATTTTGACAATGCTTGATATTTCACAATTATTCAATTATTTATCTCAAGAAAAATGAAATGTTATTCGTTATGATAGATGCGTAGATATATTTCCTATCAATTGATGCAAAAACCTTTGCGATCTATTGAGAAATGCTCGAGTTATAAGCGTTCCAAATCTTGCATTTTTTCCTACTTGTTCAGTGCCTAGATTTCCATTTCACCCCCTATATCTTCCGGTTAGACGTAGTCCTACGTCAAAAAGTATCAGAAACATTGTGGAACAAAAGTTAAAAAATTAAGTAGTGATCGTAATTGACAGCAGATCAAGTGACATTGGATCTTCCAAAGTGTATGGAAGCAAAACCAGAAAACCAAAATCTGCATCGAAGTGGTTATCCCACCAAGTGAAAAAACGTTTGAATAGAAACTATCAAAACAGATTGGATTAAACGAAATCTCAACAGCCAGAATGAAGACGAAACATGTGACGGAAGGCAATGCTGTGGAAGAGACGGTTCCTCTCAACGCAAAACTGTTGATCAAGTGCAATAACTTAAAATGGAAGCAGTTTGATGGCAGTGATGTATTCAAAAAAGGGAAACACCGTAATATCGGGATACGTCAGTGGCGGTGACTAAAGACCGGCAGGATTGGCTGCGTTATCATGATGCCAGTATTATGAGAAGGGGAACTTCTAGCAGGATTCTGGTTGGAGGAAAACGTTAATAAAGCTAAGTGGCACCTAATTAAGATAGTTAAACAATTTTATAAAAAAAAATATATAAAAAATTATAAAAGTATACTATTAAAAAAATACGAGAAATCGCTGATGCATTTGAAACGATGCATTCAGCAGATGCGAGGAAAAAAAACTAGGGTTATTCAATTCTGTAAGGACTGTTTATTCTGTTTTGAAAACACAATCATATCTCCCATACTTCAATTGTATGAACAGGGAAAGATGGGGAAATGTACTTATCGATAATTTAAACAGGTTTGGTTTCAAATTTCACAAACACACTTTAAAGTGGGATTTTTAGAGAAAGTGATAGATTCAGCCATATATGTCTACAGCCAATTTAACAAGAATGTGTCCATCAATCGCAATCATAGCTTTTGAATGGATCGAAGGGCTGGAAAACCGGGAATTCTTTCCTGTAAGGGCATGCATGTATTGAACTTACTTGAAAGTTCAGAAGTAACTGAAAATGTGGGATACAATTACATGATCAAATATATAAATGAGATAAAAATATATAAATGCGAAGAAAATTAATAAATGCGAGAAAAATTAATGGAAGAGCAATACACACTCTTCTAATATATAAAAGAATAAATGAAAGAATAAACAAGGGGATATTAATAATTATTTGGATATGCGAGGAAATATGTTCAATGTAGCTTGAAGGCTCTACAATGTTGATCGATAAGACTGTTTGGGAAATTTTATGGAGATATGATAATTTTATTTTTCATTTGGAATTGCGGAACTTCAGAATTGAGGGAGTTGAGATAAATAAATACAGATATCATAGCAAATGAAGAACACACAAAAATTGAAATAATATACAATCAGTTATATATAAAAATAACCTCACAGATCAATTTTAGAGGAAACTCTTCTAGTTTCCCCTGAAACTCATTGAGTAGGGGGAGATGCAGTGACCCTCTCCCACGAATAGAACATCTCAGATAATTTCAATATGAATAAGTATTTACAATAAGAAATATTCCTACTGAAGATAGGGGAGAATCCAACCAATGATTTTCCAACAGGAACGATGGAATTTTCCATACTGTGCAAGTTGAAAATTCCCTACACATAGCAGGTAGCCAGTAAGTTAGTTCTAACGTTTTAGAGTTCTGCACATCCTCACAGAGGGATCGAGGATTAGAGAGAAAAAATAGAAGAGTTGATAGTTGAACATCGAGAAGAACAGTTTCTCTCGATAGAACATAAAAGAAAAGTGCCCCAGACCGCTCGGGCGTTACATGATAGAGCGTTCAATGTTTCTATAAACAATATTTCATCAGAGAAATTCATTGTGAATGCAGGTGTTCCTCAAGGATCCATCTTGGGACCAATTCTTTTCAATATCTACACTTCAGATATTCCCGCACTCCCATCTGATGAGAAACTGTCACTATTTGCAGATGACACTGCCATCATTTACAAGGGCAGAAGTATCACAGAACTAAGATCTAAACTTCAAAGAGGGTTAGACGCTTTGTCTGGATATTTCAATAATTGGTAAATATGCATAAATGCCGCAAAGACACAAGTTATATTGTTTCCCCACAAGAACACTCCAAAGCTTGTTCCTCCTCAAAATATGACAGTCAGTCTTAATGGCAATAGTATTGAATGGTCTTCAGAAGTAGTGTATCTGGGTCTAACTTTCGATCGAAAGCTTACCTTCAGAGCACACATTGACAAAACAGACACAAGATGCAACATTTTAATCAGGTCATTGTATCCCCTGATCAATAGATACTCTCGATTATCTCTAACGAATAAACTTGCAGTATACAAACAAATAATATTTCCAGTTATCGCATATGCGATGCCCATTTAGGAGTGCTGTGCTCCAACTCACAAATTAAAACTTCAACGCATACAAAACAAAATTCTTCGTATGATTCTAAACTCTCCACCCAGAACGCGAAATTCGGAGATACATCAGCTGGCCGGGATTAAAACCTTGGATGAAATTATCAATAACAATTGTATGAAATTTGAACAGAGTTGCGCTCTCTCAACACACGGAATAATACAAAATCTGTATGAGTATGCTACCTGACTTCATAGTCGTTACCTTTCAAGGTAACGGCTTTGGGTTTGGGTAGATATATTTATTTCCAGTTAGATAAGTAGTGTAAGTTGGGATAATGTAAATAATTTGGGGAGGGTATCTTATAAGTTAGATTTAGGTAAACAAAAAAAAGGTAAACGGTTGTTGAAACCGGTCTACTACTAGTGGCAGCAGCAAGCATCACGAGCGGATCGTTTCAGGCACGCTCTCTCCGTCAGAAGTGCGAGAACGTTTCTTGGCATCGTGAAAGTGCAGCATCGAATCTGAGCGGCCAACAATTGTGCTGTGTCTCACATAAGTGGCAGTAGCAGCAGCAGCGGCGGTAAACATCGAGGCTGAACCTCAACAATCGAGCTGTGTCTCGCATCGGTCCACTACTGTTGGCAACAACAAATATCATGAGTAGAGAGTTTCAGGCATTCTCTCTTTCTCTACTGCTGCTGCTGCTGCTACTCAGTCAGATTTCTCATTCTTGTTGGACGCTCAGATCGATAAACATATGTGTTTCTAGTGTGCATTGCTGGTACTCCTGTTCACATCAACCAATACAATTGGATGCGGTTATGGAGATAAAGGAGACAAAGGACCCGGTTAAGGAATAGTGTATCGCAAGGTTCCACATGGCAACATCCAGTGTATCAAACCCGTTATCCGGTGTCAACGAAACCCTTGCAAACCGACGCACAGAAGCCGAAGATGCCAAAGCCAAGGAAAGCAGCAGCGACTCCGAAAAAACTACCGCTGCCAAAAAGTTAACAACTACTACATCCGACTGAAACCTCATTACATTGGCACGCAGCAGATTTCATACAACCCATTTAACCATTCCAGTTCTTTTCAGGACTTTCGATATTGCTTTGAAACGAAAGAGTTTAATTTATTGTTTTCCACTTATCATAAAAATTATATAAAACTACGATCAAAAATACTGTTTACTTTTACATTTTCTTTGATCATGTGCAGTTTCCTGTTACTTATCACGTCAGAAACATACTTTCCATCAACCAACCTGACTGGATGCGGTAAGAGAGGCCCCTGTACGAAGCCCCTGTACCCCTGTACGAAGCACTGCGCCGAAAAGTATGCACATCGCGCTGGTGTGATCGAAGAGCAGTATGAATTTCATGCGTCTAAAGACGACGCTCGTACACACAGCTCGTCGCGTGGATGTCGTCTATAGACGACATTCGTACACACAGGACGTCGCGCGGATGTAGTCTATAGACGACGCTCGTAACGGATGGGTTAACCATCAATAACTACGCTTGGCAACATTGACATCTGGCAATTTTCATATAAGATTTTTTCCCCGCATGTTAAAAGTGGTTTTTCATGTACATAAAAGCGCAGCGTAGTATGTCAACTGCTTCCCGGTTAGAAAATAAATGATCGTTAGAAAATAAATGAGCGACCCGTCCAATTTCAAACGCTTATTGCTCATTCATTTCATGATGGATTGATGAGATGTTTGCATCATACGTTGTCGGCACTCCATAATAATTTTTCACATTGAATAAAATAATATATATCATGTTACTAACAATCGAACAATTAAAAAATCTCAACCACTATCCAAACAGAAGATACCTAGGCCTGATTGATCGAAATTGACGTCATTTCTTTTTCGCGCCCGATTCGTTCGTTCACCGGCAAGCTGCATGACAATCGAGGAGGAGGCGCCTACTTCACACATACCAAATGATATAAAAGGATGGAGCGTTCGTGGATTTTATTCATTCATTCATTCTGTGTATGTCATTCGTTTCGACAACACGTGATTTTTTCCACTCTCGCTTATAGCTAAAGACAGGTAGTTTTTAATTTTTGGGTTTTTTTTTTTTCATTCTTTTTTTTTACCCGCATTGGAGGTGGAATCGTCGTCACACGCTTTGGCGTGCTTGGTGGATATCGCCAAGAAAAGGAATATGGGGCGTCAGCGTTCCAGTACTTCAGCCACAGACGGCCCTTCGAAAAAGGTCCGGACTCAGTCCGCTGCCCCAGCGGATGCAGAAACAAATCAGCTGCTACAGACCAACCAATATTCGGTGCTCCCAGAGGACACTGGAAGCAACGATGCCGTCATCAAAAAGGAGCGCGTTCCCCCGCTGTTCACATCTAGGATGGACTTAGTGAAACTCGAGTCTGAGCTTTCCCAGCAACATCTCAAGCCGCGATTCAAGCTGTGTAGCGTGGGCATCAAAATCGTATGCTCCAGCCTAAAGGAGTATCAACAAGTCGGGGCCTACCTGAAAACCGAAGGCGTGCAGTTTTACACACACGATATGCAAGCGGCGAAACCTCTGAAGGTGGTTTTACGTGGACTACCGCCTGTCGGCCCGGAGGAAGTTAGAACTGAGCTGTCCAATCTTGGTTTGAAACCGGAGAACGTCTTCGCGATGACTCGTCGCCCAAACAACAACACGTGGAACCAGCTGTTCCTAGTACACTTCGCCAAGGGCACCACCAACATCAGCTCGCTCAAAAACATCAGTGATTTATTCCGCGTCATTGTATCATGGGAGCTGTATCGTCCCCAGCACCGAGATGTCACACTGTGCACGAACTGCTAAAGGTTCGGACACGGTACCAAAAATTGCTACATGCAGGCTCGCTGTGGTAAATGTGCTGGGAATCATTCCACGGCGTCCTGTGGTCTGGCTGATGACCAAAAGTCGAAGTGTGCTAATTGTGACGGTGAACACCAAGCATCCAACCGATCCTGCCCTAAGCGAGCTGAATTCATCACCATCCGACAAAAGGCGACAACATCCAACCAGCCTGGTAGACGCAAGCGTAACGTTCGTCCCCCACCGATTACCTCGGATGCGGAGTATTCAGCTTTCCAGCAACGCCATCAGGTCCCAAATTTACACCCGCTTCCCCTCAACAGTCAGCGTAACACCAATACATCTCCTGCTACTAATCAAATCGATGAAGCAGTCTGAAATCGTCGTTCAGCACAGCCCCGCCTCGCAGCTGCTGCCACTCAACCGAATCAAGGGCACTCCTCCACCCCTCGTATGTCATACGCTGATGTGGCCGCTGGTGCAACCACGGACAGTACGCTATTCACCACACAGGAGATGCTAACTCTCGTGTCAGAAGTCATCACAATAATGCGTACCTGCAAAACTATACCTGAGCAGCTGCAAGCGGCTTATTCACTGATTAGCAAATATGTCCCGTGAAGCTGTCAGCATTGCAAATTGGAACGCTTGCTCGCTGAGAAGCAAGCATATCGACCTACTAGATTTCCTCAATAGCAAGGAGATCGATGTTGCTGTCATCACCGAGACGCACCTTAAACCGGAAATCAACATCTTTCTTCCGGAGTTTCGGATCCTAAGACTCGACAGAACCAGTGGAGATAAAGGGGGTGTGGCCGTTGCTGTGAGACGAAACATCGACTGCCGCCTGCTGCCGAACATTCAGCTCAAAACCATCGAAGCCATCGGTATCGAGGCTCGTACATCGATTGGGCCAATCATCATCATTCATCAGGCACGGTTCAGCCGCACTGCTACGGAACGACTTGGCCAAGCTTACACGGCGGCGGGCGAAATACATCATCGCAGGAGACCTGAATGCTCGGCATGCGATTTGGGGTAACCGAAGGCAAAACCGGAACGGGATCATCCTTGCGGAGGATTTGGAGAGTGGTTATTACAATATCTTGGCGCCGAACAGTCCAACAAGAATTTCCAGATCGGGAGTTCACTCTATTCTGGACATTTTCCTGACCAGCATGGCCATTTACGAGGATCCACTCGTCTTCGAGGAACAGTCATCCGACCACTTCCCGGTGGTGCTTAAGTTGGGTGCCTCTGCTGATACGGTGGCCAATCATTCCCGACGAAACTATCACCGAGCAAATTGGGGCGAGTTCCAACATGTTGTTGATAACAACATCACTCCCAATCAGCCTTTAGATTCTCCGGAGAATATTGACCTGGCGCTGGAATCCTTTCAACGAGCGATTACCACAGCTCGTGACAGGGCGGTTCCGCTTCAACAACATCAGGTGAGTACCTCTCTCCAAATAGATAGCACAACCAAACACATTATTCGTTTACGAAATATGTATCGACGTCAGTACCAGCGTACTGGCGATCGGAACAAAAAGAGAACGTATACCAATCTGACTAGGGTAATCCAGGATAGGATTCGAGAGCTTCGAAATAGAGAATTTCGTGATAAACTCCGTCAAATTCCTCCTCATTCGAAACCCTTCTGGTCTTTGACTAAAGTTCTAAAAAAGAAACCAAAGCCTGTGCCTCCGCTTTTCTCATCTGGAGGTCCACATGAAGGTAACATTTTATTAACACCCATAGAAAAAACGAATGCGTTGGGGCAACAGTTTGTGTCGTCTCACAACCTCGGGCATAACATCATCAGTCCTCACGAGCATGACGTCATTGAGGGAGTCTCTGTCGATCAGAACGAACGATCAGAAAGTTTTATTCCGGAGGGGTCAGAAGTCACTGCTGATGAGCTGATTGGTCTTATCAGAGGATCAAAGAACATGAAGGCCCCCGGTTTTGACAACACTTTTAACATCGAGCTCAAGCATTTGAGCCACGGCTCATTTGCTTTTGTAGCAAAAATTTTAAATAGATGCTGGGAGCTTAGCTACTTCCCTTCTGTGTGGAAGTTAGCAAAAGTCATCCCAGTCCTGAAACCGGGAAAAGATCCTTCTGTCCCCAAGAGTTACCGACCCATCAGTTTACTCTCTGCCCTCTCCAAGCTTTTCGAGAAGTGTATTCAATCCCGAATTCTTTCTTTCGCAGATGAACATGGTATCTTTCCTGAGGAACAGTTTGGGTTCCGTAAGGGAAGATCCACCATACATCAACTCACTAGAGTTGTTAACATCATTCAGCGGAACAAGTCGGTATCCAAGACGACAGCAATGGCGCTCTTGGACATTGAAAAGGCCTTCGACAACGTATGGCATGATGGTCTGGTGTTCAAGCTACATCAATACAATTTTCCGATGTATTTGATAAAGATAATTAAAAATTATCATATACACATATACACCGCTTCCCGGTGATGGAACACTGTCTCAATTTGCTGATGACACCGCGATTATGTTTAAGGGTCGTATAATCAGCGCTCTGACTCGCAAACTACAGTGCGGTCTGGATGCTTTAACAGAATATTACACAAGTTGGAAAATTGTAATCAATGCGGGGAAGACCCAGACTATCCTTTTCCCGCATTCAAGGTCTCCTAAACTTGTTCCCACTGACAACGTGAGAATTCGGTTCGGAGACTCCCTTATTGAATGGTCCAAAGAAGTCACCTATTTAGGACTCACATTAGACAGTCATCTAATTTTCAAATCTCACGTTGATGAAACCGTCAACAAATGTAACATTTTACTTCGGTTCTTGTATCCTTTAATTTGCAGGAACTCGAAACTTTGTTTAAAGAATCAGATGGTTGTCTATAAACAGATATTCTATCCTGCCATTGAATATGCGGTTCCTGTTTGGAAGGGCTGTGCCCGGACACACAGACTGAAACTCCAACGCGTTCAAAACAAGATTCTTAAAATCATACTGAATTTGTCACCCTGGACGGGAACAACGGAGGTTCATGAAAGAGCCTGTCTGGATACCCTAGAAGTAAAGTTTGACAACGTCATACAAAAATTTGGAGAGAGGTGCTCCTCTTCCGTGCATGAAATTGTACGGAATTTGTATATAGTAGTTTAAGGTCTTAGGTTAAGTAGGTAGTTTTATTATAACAATTTAAAAAAATACAAATGTTTATCATTAAAAAAAAATTAGATATAGTAAAAACAAACAGTACCTAGCATTCTATTATGCAAATTAAGATGAACAAAGATGTGAAGCATTAGCTGGCCAATTAAAATGTATAGAACTTTGTATTAACCAAAAACGTATAAGAAATATAAATGAATTTATGCAAAAATAAATGGATTTTATTCATTTTTACAACGGACGTGGAACGGACAACAGTGGAGAGCAGCAGCAGTGGACGCGGCTAATATAGACGAGCATCGAAGCTGTGTGGTCAATAGGCTAGCTGTGCCTCACATCAAGCTTCTATGGCAGTATAAGCAGCGACAAACTACTACTACTCTACTAGTGGCAGCAGCAAGCATCGCGAGCGGAGCATTTCGGGCACGCTCTCTCCATCAGAAGTGCGAGCACACGCTTCTTGGAATCGTGAAAGTGCAGCAGTGAACTTCAAGACGAGCATCGAATCTGAGCGGCCGACAATTGAGCTGTGTCTCATATCGAACTTAAGTGGCAGTAGCAGCAGCAGCGGCGGTAAACATCGAGCCCTAACATCAACAATCGAGCTGTGTCCCGCATCGGTCCAGTACTGATGGCAACAGCAAACATCATGAGCAGAAAGTTTCAGGCATGTTCTCTCTTTTTGCTGATGCTGCTGCTCAGTCAGATTTCTCATTTTGTTCGACGCTCAGATCGGTAAACATATATGTTTTTAGTGTTTTAAGTGTGGTCACATCAGATCAACATCAACCAACATGACTTCATGCGGCAAGGAAGGCAAAGGAGGATCGAAGCGTATCGCATGGTTCTACATGACAATATCCAGTGTATCAAATTCGCTATTCGCCGTTTAGCTCGACGTGATGGTGTCAACGAAGACCACCAAAATAAAAACAGAAATAAGCAGCAGCGGCTCCGAAAAAGCTACCGCTGCCAAAAAACAACAGAAGTGAATTGTTGTTTTTTGTTGCTCCATAAAGTTTTACGCGAGTAAATATGTCGGAATATATGTTCACGCAATATGAGCGCCAATCTCGTAAACGTGCATCGGAGCAGAAACAACTTTCTATCACTGATACCGAAAGCTCGATTGTAACACTGGTGAAATGAACAAAAAATACCCAACAACCAAATCAAACGGCCCTTTTCAGGGCCATCAGATCATTATCAAAGAGTTTAACAATATATTTTTTCAAACATCCAAAATCAGCATGCGACAGATAGCCTAACGTAATCCTACGTCAACTATGCGGTCGTGTCTCGGACACAACCTTCTGTGACTTTTTATATCCCTTCAAACTTGTTGCATCTCTCAAGTGTACATACTGCTTTGACCGCAGATTTGCATGGTTGAATCTGGTTAATTTCAGGTATTCAGTCTTCATATTGTCGAATGAATACTGTTGGAACAATAGGTATCGCAGCAAATGATTATCAACATCCTACCTTATCATCAAACGATATGCGAATAATTTCAGTGAACTGACGGCATTGGAATATATGCTTTGTGAGGACCATACAATTATTATCAGAGCGAATAAACGTCCGACTCGAAGTCATGAACATCAATTCAATGTGCTCAAGATAAATTTATCCTTTAAAGGTCATTAACCTTTCTAAAGATTATCAGATGGAATATATTCCAATGTCGTCTGGAATAACCTGTCCAACACCTTATGATCGTAATATTGTTTTTGCTATTATTCTGATGTTTCATAACACGGCACTGTATTGATTATTCGCCGAAAATGAATAAAAAATATCCTTGAAGTTAACCTACGGTTTTAGTAGCAGTGCAATATGGTGAGCCAGTCTCAGGATCAGAAAACATTTAAAAATGAAGCTTTTTTTTTTAAATGAATCAATAGTAAAACAAAACGTCAAAAAATTTCTCAGCTTTGTGATAGCAGATAATCATTATCCATTTGAGTTGTATGAGTATTGCATCCCCCCACAAACTGTGGATAGTCTATCTGCATACAAATTATGTAGAGTTCCACAATCCAAAAAAATTATGAGCAAATATTTACGTGCTTACACAAAAAAAACACATGTTGACATATTTGCGCTAATTTATGTTTTTTGATTAATTCAAGGTAATCAAGGTCTTTTCTAGACACCAGTTCACTCGGCCCCGAAAAAAGTGGTCTGTATTTGGAAAAATGGCGGAAAAATATATCTCGCAAGACCACGTGTTCGATGTCGTAATAGCCTTAATAATAGTAATAGCCAATAACGCATTTACATTAACTCATAAAATTAGTGATTTGAGGGGGATTATTGTTTGTAGTCTCTTGATTAATTTAAACACCATCTGAGAATTCCTCTGTGAAAATGCTGTAGCGCATTTTTTTTTATTTTACCCAGTTTCATCGAAGTAAACGCGCTCGGAAAGGAAAATTGAACGCCCGGACGAGAGAGCGAGAATCGTTAAGCGTACGTCATAGAGAATCTCATTCCCATGGAGCAAATTCTTGTTAGGAGTTGAAAACAAAACGAGGAAGGAGAGTAACTCAATTATTCGAACTAGTCTCAGTCTAGCAATGCTTTGGTCAACTCAGAGTTACCAAGAGAAAATCATTTGGTTATGATGGGTGAGGATTAATAGTTAGTCGCAGTTTGCACAGATTGCGATCTGTGCAGTTTGCGATTAATCGTAAATCACATCATGCTTCCTTGTTTTCCATCCTTGATACTGACTGTGGATTTAAAAATTTTCCCTCGAGTAATTTCGCACTCTGAAACGTATTTCTACATTAATAACTCTGGGGGTACATCTACATACACATTATCCTCAATAAAGTAATGTTGTTCCTCAAACTTAATCTCGTTGTAATTTCATAAATTCGTCAGACGATCTGGCAGTAAGCTGACAATAAGTACAGCTTTGCGTCTAGAGAATTTATTTTAATGTGAGATATATACAAGTGCGAACCAGAGAACTATCATGACAGAAAACTTTAATATGGAAACCAGTATATTCATTACGAATAATGTAAAGAGTTCAAACATCAGGAAAAATCAAGATCATTTCAGAAAAATCAGGATAAATTGGGTGTTCGTCAGGATATCACGGAGCGTGCTAAAAAGTCTGGGAAATCCTGAAAAATCAGGAAGGTTGGCATCTCTGCCAACCCCTGGTAACACCCATTTTGGACCCATCGGTATAGAACAGGATTGAACCGTTACGAACATTGGGACCACCTTCATCCCATACTGAACGAGAACGTCCGATAACTTTGTATGGAATGTCATAATTAGTCCTAGGTTCCATCCAATCTCTGTTCACCTCTGAGGCTGGTCCTGAGGGTAAGAGATTCAGGATGCTCAAGTGACCAGTTTTGTCCCCGTCTAGTTTTTTCCCATCTTTTATACTTTAGAGCGCTTTTCTTAGCATCTAGCTGAACATGTTGGTTCAAAAGCAACAGTAGAAAGTTAGCCTCCAATGCCTTCGAGGGTGTGCTTCGCATTGGTCCAGTAATTGCAACGCATGCTAGTCGTTGGACTTTGTTTACCTTTTTTTAGCTACAGTCTCTTTAGTTTTTGGCCACCATACTAGTGAGACATAGGTTATCCTAGGCCGCACAATTGCAATGTAGACCCACATAACCATTTTTGGTTTGAGGCCCTATGTTCTTTCTATCATTTTAGAACATGTTCATAGGGCTGAATTGGTCTTACTTGAATCTAAGTGCGCACTCCAGTTTAGTTTAGCATCTAGGATAACATGATATCACGTCGTCGAACTTGTCACGTACAATTATGAATAGATCATCGGCAAAGCTCACGATTTCAAACTCTTTTCCCTTCAAACTTTTCAGAAGGTCGTCAACTACTAGTGACCAAAGGAGAGGTGATAGAACGCCTCCTTGTGGCGCAATCCTTTGTTGTGCGGGAGGAGTGTCAAATCACCAATGAAACTTTTATCACCCCCTATAACCTTCATATGCCAAATTTGGTTTCATTTGCTTGATTAGCTCTCGAATCATGCAGAAATTTTTGTTTCATTTGTATGGGAAACCCCCTATCCCTTAGAGAGGGGGAGGGGTCTCGAACTATCATAAAAACTTTCCCCGACCCCAAAAGTCCTGTATACAAATTTTCACCTCGATCGGTTTATTAATTTCCGAGTCTATAAGAATGAGAAAGACAGACAGATTGTATTCGTTTTTTATTGTTTTCATAGTCTCGGGACCAAAGGCGCTTTAGTTTTTTTCTGGAATGTTGAGGATTTTTCACATAACATATCTCGAAACCAGGGAGGCGTTTTTTTCGTTTTTGAGTTATGATTTTTCAAAGTTAACCGATGGTCCGAAAAATCATTTCCCCCTATTTTTCCACTACAAAAAATCTTTTGATCTGCTGGACCGATTCAGATGATCAACATATCAAATCAAAGTTAGTCTGAGCTAGTCTTGTTCCAAAAAATACTACACTCAGAGTGAAAATTGATTTTGTTTTCGTAATTATTGTTTTCGTTTTGGTAGAAGTACTAGGAAATACAAATACAATCAATAATATATTTTAAGGAAAGGAAATCGGGTAGGTAAAGGGTAAAGGAAATCGGGGTTTTCAAAAAAAGTTTTTTTATGCCAAATGTCTTAGAATAGCATGAAACGTCGAGATGAAATGTTGTGATCATTAGTGGGAATATGAGCAACAGTTTCGCTACTGATCTGCAAATATAAATATACCGATATTATATACAAGATAAGCTCGTCCAGGTTTGTCATTCACAATTTTTCTTTTCCTTTTAGTTATTTTGTCATTCCTTTTCTCAAGTTTTATTTTTTTCTAGTATTTCCAATAATTGATCGCTGATGTTCCGGAAACGAAAATCTAAGAACCACTGTATCGGTTTGGCATGGAATGGCTGTATACATATAGATGAAGAGTTTTGGTAGAAGTACTAGGAAATTTATAGTAAAAGGAAATCGTAGAGAGTCAATTAGAAGATCAATCAATGAAGAGTTCTGCTATTGGACCCACGAACGTTCGCTTAGTAAGAAAATGGGAATATTAGAATGTATTTATATCGAAAAATTAATTTTGGGCGGAACGAAGTTTGCCGGGTCAGCTAGCAATATAATGAAAGAAACGAATGAAAATTGATACTTACAAATAAAGGAGTCCTTTCAGCATTATTTTTTCTATCTTTAATGGTGAAAGCCGGCAAAACCTCGAAAAAGAAAACGTAGAATTTGTATTCAAATCATCAATAGCCGAATTTATTCGCAATGTCCTGTGTATGTTGTCGGCTTTGAATATGTGTAGCCGGTTGTACAGTAAATGATGTTTACTCGGAATGGTTTTAATCATATTTGTTTCATTGAAGATTAACCGTGCGACGGGGTAATCTGCAGTTCTCCAAAACAATGGACTCCTTGCATCTCTCCGCTCAAACAGTTCTGGATGATTACAAACTTTACGGAACTGCATCACCAAGTTCATCAGATTTGACGTGAAATTCTTATCGAATGAACTTCCATCACCAGTTCCGTGGCCCGTGAGATTGAGCAAATCTTCAATTCGTATTTTCTTTTTGAGAGCGACATATAGCAATTTTTGTCGTGTTGTCAACGGACAATAAACCATTATTTCTATTTTATCTGACAGCTCGTTCTCGACATCTTTCTTGATTCGTCGCAGCATGAAGGGTTTGAGTATCATATGTAGGCGTGAAATTTGTTCTGCAATACATTAAAAGGGGTTAATTCAAATTTTCCTTTTTGGATTGAAATACTCACTTTCATCGATTCCTGTTTTGTTTTCAGCATGACTTTCAATATCTTTCGAAAACCATTCGTTAAATTCTTCGTGTGAATCAAATAGCGTAGGCATGATGAAATGCAGCAATGCCCATAGTTCTGCCATGCTATTTTGGATCGGGGTACCGCTAAGCAGTAACCTGTTCCTGCAGTTGAATCCAAGCAAAAGCTTCCAACGCATTGAGCTAGAACTTTTTATAGCTTGTGCTTCATCCAGCACCATATATTGCCACTTTATACGATTGAAATACTTATAATCCGAAACCACGAGTTGATAGCTAGTAATAACAACATGAAAACTAGCATCTCTCGTGTGAAGATGCTTCTGATCCCAAAATTGTCGTAAAATCTTTCTTTCATTCGGAGAGCCCCAATAGGGTACGACATTAAAATCGGGAACAAAACGTTCCATTTCCTGCTGCCAGTTGTGAAGAGTCGATGCAGGTGATATGACTAGGAAAGGACCCCAAACTCCATAGCATTCAGCGATATGGCATAAGAAAGCAATCGACTGAACTGTTTTCCCAAGTCCCATTTCGTCAGCTAAAATACCGCTTATTCCTTGATCATAAAGGTTCGCTAACCAAGTCATTCCTTTTAATTGATAGCCTTTCAAACAACCCCGAAAAATAGAGGGTTGTGGGAGGTCTGCTATAGCACCCGATGCATTGTCTTTTTTATTATTAATTAGCAGATGTTGGGCAACACTATCAAATTGTTGTTTACGGGTTCGTTCAGTGCTAAACGCATCCATTGCATTTTTGTAAGCTTGCTGTTTCATAGACTCACAGTCGTAATTATCTATATCCGCCAATCTAGGGTTTGATTCTTCGTCGAGCTGAGACAATATTTTCAATTGTTCTTCTTTTGATACGTTCCCAAGCTTTTTTGACATGAAATGTGCGTACAGTTCGGTTTGAGTGATCAAAAAGTTAAGTTTTCTCTGCTGTCGTTTGGCTTCCACCATTTCAACGTCGATTTTCCGTTGTTCTTCAGCCTCTCGTTCCATTCGACGACGAGTCTCTCTTTCAACCCGATCATATCTTTTCCAATAACCCTGCATTTCTCGAGTCAATCGTTTGGCTCTCCAAATGGTTTCTTTCATAAGCTTTTGCGATTGCATCGCTTTTTGGCGTGATACTTTCATACATAAAGAAGCCACGCGACGACAGTTGGTTATCATGTCCTTATGGTTGTTTACCTTGGCTCGTTGAACCTTTCCTAGTTCTTTCTTTGCCATCAATTGCCATATTTTTCGACGCCTAACAGCCATCATTTCAGGGGTCTTTATCGCACACTTTCGTCCTCGTTTCAATTTGATACCTGTCGGACTTGACGGTTTGGAATCTATGTCGTCATTCTCATTTTTCGTTAAAGTTAATTTTGACTCCCAATCGTTGTGATCATTAGTGGGAACATGAGCAACAGTTTCGCTTCTGATCTGCAAATATAAATATACCGATATTATATACAAGATTAGCTCGTCCAGGTTTGTCACTCACAATTTTTCTTTTTCTTTTAGTTATTTTGTCATTCCTTTTCTCAAGTTTTAATTTTCTTCTAGTATTTCCAATAATTGATCGCTGATGTTCCGGAAACATGTCGTAATTCGATAAAATTCCAGCAGCATAATAACCGTACTGAGAATTCTGTAACAGAAGGCATTATTTTTGCTATAGTTTTAAGTGATTATGGTTTATTCTCACATTGCTGCTGTTATAGTATTTAGCGCGATACATTTTTTCCCTTTGGTGATTGTTCAGCATTAGACGAACGTATTCATCTTCGTCGGATATTTCACTCTCCGTTTCGGTGTCAGACAATAACAGATTCTGTAGCCATAACCGTTCCGGGCCCACAGATGTCAAATTATATACATATCGTTTATCCTCATTCCGTTCTGAAAATTGAGATCATTCGTGGATGGAATTAATGGAACTCACATTGCGGGAGAATCTTCTTAACGTTGTATAACATGAGTATTATTTTTTTAATCCGTACAGTTAGAGTTGGCTTGCTGGTGCAAAAACTGATTCAACTGAATCGGTGTAATGTGCGCATAATTTGACCTTACCTTGTCTGGACACTTTAACGCCATAAGCAAGCTTCCGATAGTTTCGTATATTTATATTGGAAGAGTCTGAATCCGAATCATTATCGCTTATATCGTCATCATTCTCGTCATCGCTGCTGCTTAGTGTCCTCGAAATTACATGCTCAGCATATTTCAAAAATGGTCCCATATCAAAAGCTGCTTCGAGCCGTTGAATATACAGTGGTTTTGCCATTTTCTGCTCATCGGTTCCTTTCACTTGATTGCTATTAATTTCTATCATTTTACGAAGTCTATCGAAATTCTGTCAAAACGAAAACAAACAAGTATCTTTACCAAGTTTCTGTTGTACATTGGCCACAGTTGAGTAAACTGTCAAATAATGATAGATGTCGAATCGGTTGAACCCCATCGCAACATACTCAGACAATAACCAGGTATGCTCTAAGGCCGAGGACGTAGGCCATCTACATATTAGGCAACCTCAACTCGATCTATGTTGGCATAAAAAGAAAAAAAAAATGACGTGTTGATCTTGGGCAGGCAACTTTAACCCTTTTCTGTATTATTTAATACGTCAAACATCAAAATATTTCACTACTCTGCTGAGCGATCTAACACCCTAACACCCACGAGTGACACTCGATGTTGTACGGGAAAGAGTTAATAAGATTCCACATCAAACTAAAACAACTGAAAAAAATGAAAACAAATAATTGTAGTGTAATATTAAATATTCATGTTGAACATTCTGCCGCTAGCGAGTTTAAATGTTTGTTAAAATTCTCGCAGTAGTGCATTGTTTTCATCATGTATTATCTCCGACATAATCTCGGCAATGGTTAAAGCAGCATCCATTGAAGCATCACCGGGATTGTGCTCAGCGATCGTTCTGTTCTCTCTCCATCTATTTTATTCGTAGATCCGGTGTTGATTGAAGGTGCATCATCCTATTCATTTTGAATCGTCTTATACGGGTTTGAAGGCAAAAAAATTGCGTGTAAATTGATGAAACAATGCTTTTAACGGAATTCTCTCTCGTAATTCACGATCTGAATATTCATTGTTCATAAAGTAACCGACTCCCTCGAATCCATACATACACACGAAAGTATAAAGAGCGACCACCACTACAACTGCGTTTTTCTCCGGAGTATCTTCACCTGAAAACAATAAAAACAATATATGAAACTGTATATTAAAATCATAAAATCCTTACATTCCATTCGTGTTTTTGTAAACAAAAACTAAAACTCTGTTTCTTGAAAACATTGTTTGGCATTACAACTGAAAAATACTGAAACTCAACGTACGCAGAAATCAAAATGTCAACAGAAGTTGAACGGGAAAGTTGCCGACACAAATCGCGCGCGACTCGACATGCTAGATTGAATCGAAAAAGTTGGTCCGACCCAATATGGTGGAGTTAACAGGTGGCTCGTAATTTACACTATTTAGAAAAGACGTATGAGGAATGGCAAGACGAAAAGTTTGGATTTGTTTATGTTATTACTTACGTTGATATGGTTACATTTGATTTCGTCGAAGGTATTTGAAGCAGTATAATAAATAAACAGTTGTCGTTGAAAATTGTAACCTAGTAACCTTTATGCATATGCTTCCGCCAGCTGGCTCGGCTAATGTGATTCAAGGAATGCTTTGATCGTGGTACCGCCACTGGCGTATAATTTGCAGCTTTGTTTTTTGTGCTGGTTCATAACGGCAATCAACCGTGCCGGCGAAACTGTAGTCAATGTTTAGTGTTAATTTGACACCATCTATGTAAATAAGTTCAAACTTACGGGATACGTCCGAACGGCAATTCTGACATTACGTTTTACCTTCCACTTCACTTATCTTGGTCCGACCTAAGTTGCTAGTTGCCTAGTGTATATGCTCCCATTTGATTATACATGCTCTCAACTTTTTTATGATATTCGTTAAGTTGGTTTCCAACATAAGTTGCCTAGTGTGTAGATGGCCGGAGGGGAACGCGATGCGATGCCTGTGTGGGCGCGGGCTCGTTTGCGGGAATCCTCTTTCGTTTACGAATGCGGAAATCAAATGCCGGACTTGACATAGTAAACGCGATGCGATGCGAATTTCAATGGTGCGAAACTGTTTGTGGAGTGTTTTGCCGCGAGTAAACGCAAGTGATGGTAACTAGTCGTAAATTCGTAAACGAAGCTCAATTTGCGTTGACGGCATTGAGCTTCGTTTACGAGTTTTGGGGAGCGTAAAAGATAATAATTGATTCCAGATGGCTTTCCAGCAAATGAGAAATATTAGTCGGACAACCTCCGGCATCCCTCGCCGCGAACTGTCGCTGACCGAAGCAGCATAGCCCCAGGTATGCAGGGCCCCAGCAGTGCGGACGTTATACCCCCACCGGAACTGCTGGACAACCTCTGCAGCCTGTGGACGAAGAAACAAACCAACGTCGATGAAGAACGAAACCCAGCGATATTCCCTGGTAGTCGAGGCCCCGTCAGTGCGGACGTTATACCCCCACCGGTACTGACGGTCTACCCCCGGCTCCAGGGAGATGCAGTATTTTACGATCCAGCTTTCGGGACGCACAAGGGTGGCAACACCTATTCCCCGACGAACTACGTGGGAATTGTACCTGAACTCGAGACGCACAAGGGTGGCAACACCTGTTCCCCGAAGGACCACGTGGGAACAGCACCAGAAATCGGGACGCACAAGGGCGGCAACGTTTATTCCCCGAAGGACTGCGTGGGAACTGCATCAGATCTCGGGACGCACAAGGGTGGAATCACTCGTTCTCCGATCGATCTCACTGGAGTTTCTTCTGCTGACATTGTGCAACTTCCGCTACCCTGTGCCATTATCACTGAAGTATCCACCGCCAAATCACAAAGTAGCGCAGAGGATTGCAGTGACGCCGGACCGTTTTTTCCCGGGTCAAGTGAACGAACGCTGGTTGAGAGTTCTACTCCCAGTCGCCGCGCACCGCTGTCTTGTTCGACAACCCCGCGTATCGTTGCCACTGCGATCCTTCCAGCTGCCGACACAACACCATCCACAGTTAATGTCCCAATCCGCCGAAGATCCGCTCGTCTCGCCGCCAGGGCTAAGCCGGCCGCCACAACCACTCCACTGCTCATGACAGGCCTGTTTCGCCTATACCAGCCGAAGCGAGGTCCGATGCTAATATCTATGATGCATGGAGACGTAGCCGAGGAGATCTCACGCAAGCTATGGCCGGGAGTTCCAGCTCCCCAACGAACCTCACCACCTTTCCTCGGCTGCTTCCGAGTGGAATGGCTGCCCAACCTGTTATCGTCGGTGGAGTTCCACCGGGAATCGTCACATTCAGTACCACTACACCTCTGATACCCCACCACACCGCCCATCACCAGGAAAGTATGTCCACCAACACATCCACCAACCTCGCTCTGCAATGGAACATCAATGGACTGTACAACAACTTGGGAGAACTGGAGATCCTTGACCGAGAGCTATGTCCGTCCGTCATCGCACTCCAAGAGATAATTCGAATTTCCACAACAAACATACAGAAAATTGTCGGGGGTAGATTCCACTGGTACACTAAGCGGGGCTCTGTTTTGCAACACTCCGTTGCTTTGGGTGTCCGGAGAAACATTCCTCATTTGCGAAAACAAATATCCACTGACCTGCCAATAATAGCAGTCCGAATCGAGGCCCCGATTCCGGTGACCATCATTTGTATATACCTGCCGTGTGGCGTAATCCCGGAACTACGACGGAAGCTGCTTGAAGCGGTAGCAGGCTTGGAGGACCCAAAAATCATCTTCTTCAATGCTCATCACCGTAACTGGGGAATGCAAACACCAGACGTCAGAGGGAATATCATCGCCGACCTCTTGGAGGTGATGGAGCTCTCGGTCTTAAATGACGGCACTGACACTTTCCGTAGAGGTACGAGCAACACAGCCATTGATATTTCAGCAGCTAGTCTCAACTTGGTGGATAGGTTAGGGTGGAACAAAGCCGACGACCTTCATGACAGCGATCATCACCCGATAACCATCAGCTTTAACGGCCCGCCGCCGCTCACTATTCGCAGACCAAGATGGACCTTCGAAAGAGCTGACTGGACAGTATTTCAAACATCCTCCGACTTCTTGATATCTAGAGACAACCCAACCACCATTGCCACTTTCAACAAAACCATTATGGAGGCGGCCTGTAGGGTTTTACAACCAGTATTTTTATTTAATTATACTTTATTTTATTTTAACTGAAAGTCACTCTTTATCACTGCACACCGTGTCCATCCGTGTTGCTCCGTAGCTTTCAACGTACTCCTCTCTCGCCTCGTTGATTTCCTTCATTCTCAGCCAGGTTGCCAGCTATTCCCCTCAGTCTATCTGTCATACAAGATCTGTAAAATATATAGGTAAGTATATTCCAATATAAACAAATCCTTAATGTAAGGTAAGATTCCAACACTGAACCCTACATCCCTACCTTTCATTAAAATGGACAGTAACAAAAGGATGTTAGTACGCTACATAATCCTCAAACCGACTCGGCTCTGCTCTTAGCCTCTTTGATCGCTCCTTTGTAGAGATTTCCAGTAGAGGGGGCGCAGATTCCGTTGTGGTTGGGTTTGTATCCATTACGTTCTGGTTTTCCACATTTTCATCAAGATTATCGCTTTCGAAAGTATTCCGTGATATTCGTTTCAGATGAGCTACGCTTCTTCTAAATTCTTTCCCTGATGACTCTGAACGAATTGTAACATCTGTTCCATTCTTTTTAATTACGATGTATTCTTCAGGGGAAAAGTCAGAGCTCAGTTTGTTCTCTTTTATGGTACGTTTCGCTAATACACGATCACCGATCTCGATGCTACTGGATCTTGCTTTCCGTCGACAGTCGGTATACACTCTCCCCTTTTCCTTCTGAATCCTATCGTAATCTCTCACTTCCTCATCATTACTGACTGCAGCAGGAATACATGGTAACTTGGTGCGTAAACGCCGACCGAACATCAACTCTGCTGGAGATTTTCCTGTCGTAGGATGTACTGCTGAGTGATATGTAAGTAGATATTGATGTAATTCTCTTCGCCAATTATGTCCCAATTCTTGCGCAATCCGAAGACGTTTCAAGATAGACCGATTCTGGCGTTCTACCTCCCCATTCATTTGGGGCCAGTAAGGAATACAATTCTCCAATACCTTGTTCCTCACAAAATGCTTTAAATTCTTCTGATGAAAATAGCGGTCCGTTATCTGCACGAAGCGAATCAGGTAATCCATATCGTGAAAAAATTGTCAAGAGTTCTTCAATTGTGGATGCCGTGGTCATATCACGCATTTCAATAACTTCTAAATACCTAGTGTAATAGTCAATACATACAAGTAGATTCTTCCCATCAGGAAGCGGTCCCAAAAAGTCGATCGCAATTTTCTCCCATGGCCGAGAAGGAAGTTCTTTGCGGATAATTGGTTCTGGTGGATTTGGTGCAGACACTAACGTACATCCACGACATGCTTTAACAAATTGTTCTATGTGCTGGTCCATTTTTGGCCACCAAACATTGGCACGCAAATGCCCTTTCATCATCCTAATCCCCGGATGACCCTCGTGAGCTAGGTTTAATACTCGTTGCTGAAGACCGTGGGGGATTATGATACGATCACCTCTGAGCAAGACATTGTTGATGGAACATAACTCTGATGATATCACCCTGTAGCTCAAGGGAAGTTCATTAGTTGTGCCTGAATTCAACGTCTCAATAACCTGGCGTATAATTTCATCCTCTCTACTAACGCTTTCGATTTCTTCCCACTTCAAAGCAACCGTTGATGCTCCAGCTATAATAATTTCTTGTACTACAAGTTCCTCTGCTTCATCGAATGGTTTTGGAGCGTTGGTAGAAAGTCGCGATAGGACATCAGCAATATTAGATTGTCCAGGGATGTGAATTATCTTGTATGTAAAACTCTGAAGGCGTAGAACCCATCGTTCAATCCGTGTAAAGGTCGAGAAGCTGGGGCGAACAGGAACGTAAGAGCTTTACAATCGGTGAGCAGACTGAACTCTCTACCTATGAGATAGACTTGAAACTTCTCCACACTCCATACTAGAGATAGAGCCTCCTTTTCAGTCTGGCAGTATCTTTTCTCGGTATCTGTGAGAGATTTTGAAGCGTATCACACAACTCTTGTGTCTCCATGATCATTTGTTTGAATTAATACTGCACCTAAAGCGACAGGACTGGCGTCCGCAAACAACGAAGTGTTATCTTTTGCTCTGAAGAATCCCAAGCAACTAGCTTCCGACAAAGAAGATTTAATAGCAGTGAACGCAATCTCTTCTGCTTCACCCCATCGAAACTTGTTTCCTTTTTGTATCAATCTTCTCAAAGGTTCATCTATTTCTGCTAAGTTAGGTATGAATTTGCCCATATAGTTAGCCAGCCCTAAAAAACTTCGAATTTCACTCTCGTTTGTTGGACGACGAAAATCTAACACAACATCACGTTTGATATCTGAAGACATGATACCATCCGAACATATTTTGTATCCCAAAAATTCAAATTCGGTAACACGGATTCTGCATTTTTCCCAATTGAGTACTACTCCTCTGTTCTTGAATCTTCGAAGAACTTTGTTCAACCGTTGATCATGCTGTTCTATAGTGCTGCCCTCGACACCTACATCATCAAGGTACCAGTAGGCGCCCTCACAATCTGCCAATATTTCGTCCATCGTACGCTGAAAAATTTCAGGCGCCGAAATTAAACCAAACGGAAGACGTTTGAATCGGTAGAGTCCGCGATGAGAGATGAACGTCATAATATCCTTCGTTTTATCATCAAGTTCCAGTAGGAAAAATGCATCCATGACATCCAAAATACTCCAAATTTTTCCTCTACCAATCCTTGCTAGAACGTCTTCAATTATTGGCATAGGATGACGTTCCCGGATAACCGCCTGATTCACGCGTCGCAAATCCACGCAAAGCCTAATCGAACCATTGGTCTTATTTACCACTACTAGGGGTGACACCCACGTTGCTGGGCCTTTTTTCTCTTCGATGATGTCTCGTTTTAGTAGTTCATCTAACTTTCTGTTGACAGCATTTTCGAGGTGAATGGGTACACGCCTCAATGGCTGAAAAACCGGAACCACTCTGGGGTTCATTAGAATTCGCACTTGAACGCCGAAAATTTTAGGAAACGGAGAGCATTGCATTTTCGTCCCTTTTATTTATTTTAGGCTCATTGGCATTTTAGCTGTAACAGAGCCGAATTTTAATCGTGTACATGTCACATATTTATCATATCTATAATTAGCACATTACACAGTTGCCATTTTTCGGCGTTAGAGTATTCCCTTCTATACCATTCCATATAGTACACATTTACACAGTAGCAGCCATTTAGGCGTAAGAGTTTTCTATCTGTTCTTCCATTATCCAGTTAGACCGGACAGCGGAGACAGTTGATTGATCATTGTTGAGTTATTTAAAGAACAGCAGCCCGATGTGTCTTGCAGAGCAGAGCAGTTGTATGGATGAATCGATCATATTTCGACCGTGGATCGATCTCCATCGCTGATGATTGTTGCGTGGACGTAGTTATTCTGTAACAACACAAAGATGGTCAATGAGGGCCCTGAGTTTCGAACTCACGATCGATCGCTTACTAAGCGAACGCGCAACCAATGTGGCTACGGAGGCCCCCCAGCACTGCATTTTAGAACTGTCGAATACTTGATTTACTTCCAAACCGATTTTCAGAATGCCCAATTCCTTCGAAGTTTTGTCACCCAACAAATTTCGTTGCCCATCCTCAACAACGAAAAATTTGGATATAGTCGATCGTTTCCCTATTTCAACAACTGCATCGAAGGTTCCCAAAATCGTAAGTGGTTTACTATTGCCGTAGGCTTTGAGAACCGCAGCGCTTCCTTTCTCGCATCTTGCAATAATATTTTTCTGAGCTTTCATAAAATCCCATGATTTTGAAGTTATTATATTTACATCAGAACCCGAATCGATGAATACATCCACTTCAACACCACCTATTTTGCATTGAAACACGTTTGCTTGACTTCCTGTATAAAACGTGTAGTAGACCTTTTTCTCCGCTTCATGAGAGCATAAAACTGTATCCTTTTGGACGCTTGGTATGTTTTGGTCACTATCTTCAATTGCTTGCACTTTCTTCGGAAGAAATGACGGTGGAGGATTGAAAGGACGTTTGCGACAAACTTTTTCGAAGTGTCCGGTTTTACGACACCTGCGACATTGCTGCCCTCTTGCCGGGCATGAAGGTGCTTTCGAAAAATGACCATATTGTCCGCAACCGTAGCAAATGATTTGAACCTCATTATTCACTACTTTGTGGGACCCGGATGCAAAACGTTTCAAGATCCGACTCTGTTGTCGTTCACCCTTTGTTGTTATTTTACATATTTCTGATTGTCCACCTAGACTAGTGTAAACTCCGATTTTCAATTCCTTCTCTTGTTGGCGAACGCTCTCCAAAGAAGTTCCCAAAGCTTCAATGTCTGATAAAGATTGATCTTTCTCAAGAATCTTTCGTCGAAGTTCCGGTAAATTACATCCCTCCACAATTACATCAATCAGCATAATTTCCTCTAAATTACTTCGAATATCTCTTTGATATTTTTCAAACCCACAGTCCATTAACTGTTGGCGTAAGCGCAAGACATAATGGGCGAAACTCTCATTACTTTCTTGTTTCATTTTCCGCAACTTATGTCTTTCCAGAACATTTTGTTGGCGTGGTTTAAAATAACCATCCAGTCGATCAATAGCTATATCGTACCAATTCCTATCTAACATGACCAATGGGAAATCTTCGATGCCTTCAAACTCTTGAATACTTTCTGTAACTGAGGACCACCAAAATGAAGCATTTTAGAACGTTTGATCTTCTGGTCGGTAATCTGATAAGAGTCAAAATAAAACTCCAAAGAATCCTTCCATTCACGCCATTCCTTCACCAATTTACCGCTTTCGATTTGATCACATCGAAACATCGGCAACGGTCGACTTTCATCCATCTGCAACCATAAATAAAGAAAACTTGTATTGGTTTTCCTCATTATTGAAATATTCTATCTTCTTAAATCATCACTGGCATAAATAAGTTTTTTCTATTTATATACATAATGTAAATGTGAATTATTTTAAAGAAAATATATTTCATTTACACCAAAAATGTAAATTTCGTTAATTACAACAAAATAAATACATAAATAAACCCATATCTGCTTCCACCTCAGTTCACACAGTGATGATAGCATTTCACATGTTGAATATAACCAATGAGTTAAAATCGACACTATAGCTCCCTGCTAACTTTTTTTTTTTTTTACCATGATTCGCTCCCTGCGAATACTACATTGCTTTTCACTGAATTTGAGTTTCTTCTAGGCTCCCTGCTCTAGAGCCTAGCACCCTGCTATGGTCGCCGTTTTCCTTAAAGCTCCCTGCAGTAGGAAAACACAGTGTAGTTCTTCACTACGACTTCTACGAGCTCCCTGCTCTAGAAACAAAAAAAAACACACAGCTACCTGCTACGTAACAACTCTTCCACTTATCGAGTACCATGTACATACCTGTGCTCCCTGCATCGTTTGTCTTCCAGGCTCCCTGCACTGGACAAACAACATGTAACCTCCTGTTGCTCTGATAAATAATCGTCTAGGCACCCTGCGCTAGAGAATAACATAGTGACGTAGCTCTTTCTCTTCCTTCAAGCTTCGTTAGATCCAGCTACCTGTAATGATTTTCACCGTTATAATACCACGCATAACATTTTTTTTTTTTGCAGACTTATCTCACTTCTTAACTAGGCGAACCTAGCCAGAATTTTCACCAGCCCCCGGGCTTCTGAATGCCAAAGGGGGACTAGGCTCTGCGGAATGCACGTATCTGCATGCTCGTGCTGTTTTAGTCCTGACCGAGGAATTGTCGGACAATCGCGCAGGTGCTAAGGATGACCGACTTTTGGATGCCGGCCAATTCCTTCTCCATGTTCAACACCTTTAGCGCTTCCAGAAGTGTCTTCGGGATAATTCCAATTCCAGAGACAACGACTGGAACAATTCTTGGGACCTCCCTTAGCCCCCACAGTTCCTTTAGCTCCACGGCCAATGGTCGGTACTTGCAGATTTTGCGACCGTGGGTCTCCTCCAGATTCTGGTTCAGTGGAATAGCGACATCGATGATGGTGACTTTGCGGTCGCTCTTGTCGTAAACCATTATATCTGGGCGGTTGTGGTGGATCGAGAGGTCGGCCAGAACAGTGCGATCCCAGTACAGCTTGAAACGGTCATTTTCCAGGACAGGTGCAGGCAGGTACCGGTAGTTTGGTACGTTGTCTTCCAGCAGAGCACATTGGAGCGCCAGTTGTCGATGAACAATACGGGCCACGTTGTTGAGGCGCTCGGTGTAGGCTGCGTTGGCCAAAACGGGACAGCCTCCCATAATGTGCTCTATGTTTTCACCTGGTTGATGGCACATCCGGCAAATGTCATCAACGTCTTGATGCCAGACGTACCGCCTGCAGTTTCTCGTCGGCATTATCCTGTCCTGGATGGCTATCATGTCGGCTTCTACTACTGAAGAGAGTTCACCACGCGTTAGCCACAGATTAGATGCGGCCTTGTCGACGTGTGGCCGGTCCAGTTGATGGGGGTGGGCACCATGCACTGCCTTCTGCTTCCAAGCTGCAATCTTCTCCTCCACTGTCTGCAGATTGCAGTTGAGTTGGTACTCCGCTTGCGCCAAGTGCAGAGCGCTGTATCCTCTGTCGGCGGCGCAGACAGCCCGGTATAGCGCGTTTTGGTTGGCGCGTTCTGCGAAGTACTCGCGCAGTTGTTGTACCTGGGCAACACACAGTGCAGATATGTCGACGTTCTGCGAAGTACTCGCGCAGTTGTTGTACCTGGGCAACACACAGTGCAGATATGTCGACTATTCCAAGTCCCCCTTCTTTGCGTGGTAGTGAAACTCTCTCCAGTGCCGATTGAGGATGGTGCATTCCGGCCTCTTTGAATGCTTTCCTCATCCTCCTCTCAAGGTCCTCTAGGTCAGTTTTGCTCCATTTGACTACACCAAAACTGAAGGTCAGCAGGGGAACCGCGAATGTGTTGATCGCGCGTACCTTGTTCCCCGCGTTGAGGAAAGTCTTCAGGACACAGTTCACTCGACTCAAGAACTTGTCTCACAGCTCCGTCTTGATGTCGGAGTGGCGAATCCCGGTGAGCTGTCGGAATCCAAGATATTTATAGGATTCGCCACGAACCATGTCTCTTATAAACTCGCCGTCATAGACCTCGTAGCCTCCGGATTCGGTAAGCTGCCCTTTCAGCAGATGGACACAGCGGCACTTGTCGAGGCCGAACTCCATACAGATGTCCCTGCTTATTTCTTCGACAACCCGGATAGCTACACCTAGACGCTAACGTGAATCAGCGTAGACCTTGAGATCATCCATCGCCATACCTTATTTTATAGTCATGACCGTTTCTATTGAGCGTCCTACTGAGGGGGTTCAGTGCCAGACAAAACCAAAGCGGGCTGAAAGAGTCGCCTTGGAATATCCCCCTCTTTATCTGCAGCGTTCTAGACTGCAACACATTTTCCCCATCACTGAGGTGCAGAGACGTACTCCACTGCCTCATCGCATGCTGCAGGAACCTAACGACGACGGGATCAATTTTGTAGAGCTCCAATACCCGGACGAGAAACGAGTGAGGTATGGAGTCATAAGCCTTCTTGTAATCGATGTAGGCCATACTTAGGTTCCGCTGGTTATATACCGCCTGGCCGACTATGGCTGCGTCGATGATGGCCTGGTCTTTGCAGCCATGCGTATTTTTCCTGCATCCTTTCTACTCTTCTGCGATGATGTGATGCTGTTCGCAGTGAGCAGAAACTTTGGCGGTAATTATGCTGCTCAGTATTTTGTACAGACTCGATAGGCACGTTATCGGTCTGTACTTTGATGGGTTCAATGTGTTGCTGTCTTTCGGGAGGAGGAAGGTGACGCCACGGGTGGCGAATTCAGGAAGGTTGTGTGGGTCACGTAGCACCTTGTTGAAGCACTCAGCTATCTTTTGGTGTGCGATGGTCAGCTTCTTGTGCCAAAAGTTCTGGACACCATCGGGGCTCCGTGCTGCCCAGTTCCTCAGGTACCGCGAGGCTTCGCGGACATCGTTCTCTCCGACGATGATAGCTGGCATCTCTCCAATTTCACCACAACTCTCCTCCTCCCGTCTTAACCACATTTGCCCTTCGCGATGTTGTACTGGGGTTTCCCAAATACCAGCCCAGAAGTTCGTCACATCGCTAATATCTGGCAAACCTTCGCGGTAGTCGGGCTTCTCGTCGCTAATGTGGTCGTAGAACGCTTTTTCGTTATCTCTGAACATCCGATTTTGTTTCTGGCGCTTTGCAGAGTCAGAGTAACGTTTCAGCCGTTTTGTAAGGACGCTCAATTGCTGTACCAGTGTGTCGAGTTTTTCCGTCAGCTGGTGAGCTCCCAGCTGGCGAAGTTCAGTAGGCCGCACGATCACAGCAACTTGGCGACATAATTTCACCGATCTGCTGCCTCTTTTGTACGCCATTAGTCTTCCAATTGCGGCGCGCTTGTTTAGGATCCGTTGCTCCAATCTCCTTCGCCATGGAGGCTCACGCCTTTCACGGAGATGTTGGAGCAGTCCGCCTCTTGGCCTAATACGGTATCCTAAACTGTTGGCGGTCGCCACAGCAGCACAGTAAACTTTCAGTTGCAGCTCCTCCATGTTCTCAGCATCAACCAAGTGCAGCGGAAGAACGTGCTCGTTCATGAGCTTTACTGCACTTGTCAGCCTGCGGGAATGCTGCAACTTCGGGATCCTGGGGCGCGACAAAGGGTCCGTGTCGCGGAACTGTGAGATCGCCTCGTTGAATGGAAGACCAGATCGCGTAGTAGTTGTTGATCTGGCTGTGGATCTTCCGGCTCAGGGGGTTGTTGTACTGTGGCTTCCACTGGTGCTGATTCGCGTGCCCCACTCGCGAATGAATTGCTCAGCCGTACTGAACTTCGTCTCGACACATCGCTTGCTCTGCTTGTTCTGGAGCTTAGTTCTCTCTGAACCTGCTGCTCGATCTCGTCGACTTGCGTTTGGGAGAGCATATTGTTGCGTACAATCGCTCTACGCCTCGCGTTCATCGCGTTTTGGTCAAGCCTCCCGACGAACTCTGGATACGCTTTCTCGAACATTGCGAGTATTCGAGGGCGACCGCTCATGTCCGTCTCCAAAGCAGTGCAGATGTAATAGGCGCGGATCACGAATTCATTCATTTCGTGTGTCCACATGATCCGTCGCCTAGTAGTACCCACAAATGTGGACGACTGTCGTCTGACAGTCGCAACACGCCTCGTAGGCGCAGCGTTTCGTTGGTGATGTCGATGGCTGCTGTTTCCGTGTGGCGGTAGCTCTTCGGGTTGAACCCGGCTGGTGGCTCGCTCTTGCACATCGCCCTCCAGCCGCTGGCCGCTCGCTCTTAGGACCAGCTCCAGTTCGGGGACCCTCCTCGGGTGATCGCATTCGTAGTCTTCGTCTTGACCTTAGCTCCATTGTCTGGGTGTATCTCCTTTGCCCGGGAGACAGCGGGTTGGCAAGGCCTCCATGACCCGGGAGGCTTTCCCCGGGAGAGATACAGCGCTCTGACTCGCTCGCACCCCCTCACTTAGCCACTTTCGACACCCGTTCTCGGAGCCAAGACCAGGTGTGTGTTTCCAGTTCACGCCCGATCTAAAAATGTCGTCATATGATCTTCGTGGAGGCGTGAGATAGGAACATTTGAGACCAACAGGTAGACTCCTACCCTAGTGTTGATCCCCATTTGAGGAATTTGAGACATTTTTTTTTGGCAGACTTATCTCACTTCTTAACTAGGCGAACCTAGCCAGAATTTTCACCTGCCCCCGGGCTTCTGAATGCCAAAGGGGGCTAGGCTCTGCGGAATGCACGTATCTGCATGCTCGTGCTGTTTTAGTCCTGACCGAGGAATTGTCGGACAAGCGCGCAGGTGATAAGGATGACCGACTTTTGGATGCCGGCCAATTCCTTCTCGATGTTCAATACCTTTAGCGCTTCCAGAAGTGTCTTCGGGATAATTCCAGTTCCAGAGAGAACGACTGGAACAATTCTTGGGACCTCCCTTAGCCCCCACAGTTCCTTGAGCTCCAAGGCCAATGGTCGGTACTTGCAGATTTTGCGACCGTGGGTCTCCTCCAGATTCTGGTTCAGTGGAATAGCGACATCGATGATGGTGACTTTGCGGTCGCTCTTGTCGTAAACCATTATATCTGGACGGTTGTGGTGGATCGAGAGGTCGGTCAGAACAGTGCGATCCCAGTACAGCTTGAAACGGTCATTTTCCAGGACAGGTGCAGGCAGGTACCGGTAGTTTGGTACGTTGTCTTCCAGTAGAGCACATTGGAGCGCCAGTTGTCGATGAACAATACGGGCCACGTTGTTGTGGCGCTCGGTGTAGGCTGCGTTGGCCAAAACGGGACAGCCTCCCATAATGTGCTCTATGTTTTCACCTGGTTGATGACACATCCGGCAAATGTCATCAACGTCTTGATGCCAGACGTACCGCCTGCAGTTTCTCGTCTGCATTATCCTTTCCTGGATGGCTATCATGTCGGCTTCTACTACTGAAGAGAGTTCACCACGCGTAAGCCACAGATTAGATGCGTCCTTGTCGACGTGTGGCCGGTCCAGTTGATGGGGGTGGGCACCATGCACTGCCTTCTGCTTCCAAGCTGCAATCTTCTCCTCCACTGTCTGCAGATTGCAGTTGAGTTGGTACTCCGCTTGCGCCAAGTGCAGAGCGCTGTATCCTCTGTCGGCAGCGCAGACAGCCCGGTATAGCGCGTTTTGGTTGGCGCGTTCTGCGAAGTACTCGCGCAGTTGTTGTACCTGGGCAACACACAGTGCAGATATGTCGACTATTCCAAGTCCCCCTTCTTTGCGTGGTAGTGAAACTCTCTCCAGTGCCGATTGAGGATGGTGCATTCCGGCCTCTTTGAATGCTTTCCTCATCCTCCTCTCAAGGTCCTCTAGGTCAGTTTTGCTCCATTTGACTACACCAAAACTGAAGGTCAGCAGGGGAACCGCGAATGTGTTGATCGCGCGTACTTTGTTTCCCGCGTTGAGGAAAGTCCTCAGGACACAGTTCACTCGACTCAAGAACTTGTCTCGCAGCTCCGTCTTGATGTCGGAGTGGCGAATCCCGGTGAGCTGTCGGAATCCAAGATATTTTTAGGATTCGCCACGAACCATGTCTCTTATAAACTCGCCGTCATAGACCTCGTAGCCTCCGGATTCGGTAAGTTGTCCTTTCAGCAGGTGGACACAGCGACACTTGTCGAGGCCGAACTCCATACAGATGTCCCTGCTTATTTCTTCGACAACCCGGATAGCTACACCTAGACGCTGACGTGAATCAGCGTAGACCTTGAGATCATCCATGTAGAAGGTATGGGTCACTTCTTCGTGGGCGCCGTCGCCATACCTTATTTTATAGCCATGACCGTTTCTATTGAGCGTCCTACTGAGGGGGTTCAGTGCCAGACAAAACCAAAGCGGGCTGAAAGAGTCGCCTTGGAATATCCCCCTCTTTATCTGCAGCGTTCTAGACTGCAACACATTTTCCCCATCACTGAGGTGCAGAGACGTACTCCACTGCCTCATCGCATGCTGCAGGAACCTAACGACGACGGGATCAATTTTGTAGAGCTCCAATACCCGGACGAGAAACGAGTGAGGAATGGAGTCATAAGCCTTCCTGTAATCGATGTAGGCCATACTTAGGTTCCGCTGGTTATATACCGCCTGGCCGACTATGGCTGCGTCGATGATGGCCTGGTCTTTGCAGCCATGCGTATTTTTCCTGCATCCTTTCTGCTCTTCTGCGATGATGTGATGCTGTTCGCAGTGAGCAGAAACTTTGGCGGTAATTATGCTGCTCAGTATTTTGTACAGACTCGATAGGCACGTTATCGGTCTGTACTTTGATGGGTTCAATGTGTTGCTGTCTTTCGGGAGGAGGAAGGTGACGCCACGGGTGGCGAATTCAGGAAGGTTGTGTGGGTCACGTAGCACCTTGTTGAAGCACTCAGCTATCTTTGGATGTGCGACGGTTAGCTTCTTGTGCCAGAAGTTCTGAACACCATCGGGGCCCGGTGCTGCCCAGTTCCTCAGGTACCGGGAGGCTTCGCGGACATCGTTCTCTCCGACGATGATAGCTGGCATCTCTCCAATTTCACCACAACTCTCCTCCTTCCGTCTTAACCACATTTGCCCGTCGCGATGTTCTACTGGTGTCTCCCAAATACCAGCCCAGAAGTTCGTCACATCGCTAATATCTGGCAAACCTTCGCGGTAGTCGGGCTTCTCGTCGCTAATGTGGTCGTAGAACGCTTTCTCGTTATCTCTGAACATCCGATTTTGATCCTGGCGCTTTGCAGAGTCAGAGTAACGTTTCAGCCGTTTTGTAAGGACGCTCAATTGCTGTACCAGTGTGTCGAGTTTTTCCGTCAGCTGGTGAGCTCCCAGCTGGCGAAGTTCAGTAGGCCGCACGATCACAGCAACTTGGCGACATAATTTCACCGATCTGCTGCCTCTTTTGTACGCCATCAGTCTTCCAATTGCGGCGCGCTTGTTTAGGATCCGTTGCTCCAATCTCCTTCGCCATGAAGGCTCACGCCTTTCACGGAGATATTGGAGCAGTCCGCCTCTTGGCCTAATACGGTATCCTAAACTTTTGGCGGTCGCCACAGCAGCACAGTAAACTTTCAGTTGCAGCTCCTCCATGTTCTCAGCATCAACCAAGTGCAGCGGAAGAACGTGCTCGTTCATGAGCTTTACTGCACTTGTCAGCCTGCGGGAATGCTGCAACTTCGGGATCCTGGGGCGCGACAAAGGGTCCGTATCGCGGAACTGTGAGATCGCCTCGTCGTAATGGAAGACCAGATCGCGTAGTAGTTGTTGATCTGGCTGTGGATCTTCCGGCTCAGGGGGTTGTTGTACTGTGGCCTCCACTGGTGCTGATTCGCGTGCCCCACTCGCAAATGAATTGCTCAGCCGTACTGAACTTCGTCTCGACACATCGCTTGCTCTGCTTGTTCTGGAGCTTAGTTCTCTCTGCACCTGCTGCTTGATCTCGTCGACTTGCGTTTGGGAGAGCATATTGTTGCGTACAATCGCTCTACGCCTCGCGTTCATCGCGTTTTGGTCAAGCCTCCCGACGAACTCTGGATACGCTTCCTCGAACATTGCGAGTATTCGAGGGCGACCGCTCATGTCCGTCTCCAAAGCAGTGCAGATGTAATAGGCGCGGATCACGAATTTGTTCATTTCGTGTGTCCACATGATCCGTCGCCTAGTAGTACCCACAAGTGTGGACGACTGTCGTCTGACAGTCGCAACACGCCTCGTAGGCGCAGCGTTTCGTTGGTGATGTCGATGGCTGCTGTTTCCGTGTGGCGGTAGCTCTTCGGGTTGAACCCGGCTGGTGGCCCGCTCTTGCACATCGCCCTCCAGCCGCTGGCCGCTCGCTCTTACGCCCGTTCCAGGACCAGCTCCAGTTCGGGGACCCTCCTCGGGTGATCGCATTCGTAGTATTCGTCTTGACCTTAGCTCCATTGTCTGGGTGTATTTCATTTGCCCGGGAGACAGCGGGTTGGCAAGGCCTCCATGACCCGGGAGGCCTTCCCCGGGAGAGATATAGCGCTCTGACTCGCTCGCACCCCCTCACTTAGCCACTTTCGACACCCGTTCTCGGAGCCAAGACCAGGTGTGTGTTTCCAGTTCACGCCCGATCTAAAAATGTCGTCATATGATCTTCGTGGAGGCGTGAGATAGGAACATTTGAGACCAACAGGTAGGCTCCTACCCTAGTGTTGATCCCCATTTTTTTTTTTTTACAAGGAACGGTATGAATCATCCGGCACCATCACAGTCTAAACATTTTTCGTTTTTTTTTACTACATCACATCAAACACGCTGCCATTTTGTTTTATTGATTTGGGGCCCGGACTTCGCCACCGTTTATTTCGTTGAACAATCGGATAAATTTTAGATTTCGAAAACTGAAGTAATTTAAAAAAAAAAGTAATATTCGTACCTTGAATTACTATGTGTATTTTCGTCCGATCGTCGCCAATTGTAGAGTTTTAGAACCAGTATTTTTATTTAATTAATTATACTTTATTTTATTTTAACTGAAAGTCACTCTTTATCACTGCACACCGTGTCCATCCGTGTTGCTCCGTAGCTTTCAACGTACTCCTCTCTCGCCTCGTTGATTTCCTTCATTCTCAGCCAGGTTGCCAGCTATTCCCCTCAGTCTATCTGTCATACAAGATCTGTAAAATATATAGGTAAGTATATTCCAATATAAACAAATCCTTAATGTAAGGTAAGATTCCAACACTGAACCCTACACGGCCAAAGCCTCCATCCCAAGAACGAAAACCACTCCGGGGAAAAAAGCGCTGCATTGGTGGTCCGAGGACATCAAGTGGGAGGTCAAGAAGCGGAGAAAGTTTCTGCGTACGGCCAAACGGCTACCAGTAGGAGACCCAATGAAGGAAGATGCTATGAACAGGTATCGAGCGCAACACATCAGAGTACGGCGGTTAATCGGGAAGGCGAAGTTAGACAGTTGGACTGGTTTTCTGGAGTCTATCAACGAAAACCAGTCCTCTGCGGATCTTTGGCGCAGAGTAAATGCACTAAATGGGAAGAGAAGGCCATACAATCCCATTCTTCAAGTGGATGGTATAACCTTCAGCGATCCGGTAGATACTTCGAACACGCTCGGCGAATATTTCGCGGGATTGTCCTCGATCTCCGAATATGAGCCCGATTTCATCCGTCGACAGGGAGCGGGTATCACTTCGGTCAGCAACTTTGTGGTCCTTATGAGTCGTCCTAATAATCCTGTCAACCGGAACTTCACCATCGAGGAACTTTCTGTTGCCCTACGTTCCGCAAAAGGTGAGTCAACTGGCCCTGACGGTATCGGCTATAAGATGCTGAAACAGTTGTCTCAGCTCGGACAGTCCACCCTTCTCAGCATCTTTAACGACCTGTGGAATACACACGAATTTCCCGAGGGTTGGAGACACAGCCTAGTAATACCCATACCTAAGGTCGGTCAAAGCAGCATCAACGTGAAAGGCTACCGTCCAATTTCCTTAACCTCCTGTTCATCCAAGATCCTGGAAAGAATGGCGAATAGACGCCTGGTCACCTTTCTAACCGAAAATAGGAAATTGGACTATCGACAGTTCGCCTTCCGACCGGGTATGGGCACCAACAATTACTTCGCGACCCTCGGAGACGTGATAGCCGAAGCCAACAGGAACCGTCAGCACATGGAGATGGCAGCACTGGACCTAGAAAAGGCATACAACAGAACATGGATCCCGTTAGTGCTGAAAACTCTGGCAGATTGGGGCGTTGACGGGAAATTACTGCACTTCATCAAGAACTTCGCCACACGCCGAACCTTTGAGGTCAAAATTGGTAACATCAGTTCCCGAGTTTTCCACGAGGAAACAGGAGTACCTCAAGGTTCTGTTCTTGCCGTCACCCTCTTTCTCGTCGCCATGAATAGCCTGTTCCAGGTCCTGTCTGGGGGAGTCTTCGTGTTTGTCTACGCGGACGACATTCTTCTGATGGCAGTGGGTGACACCCATAGGATTCCACGCATCAGGATACAAGCAGCTACCAATGCCATCGGCCGGTGGGCGGCCGAGAGAGGATTTAGACTTTCAGCGCAGAAGAGCGGCCATATGGTGATTTGCAGCGATAGACATCAGGGTCCCAACTCCAGGGTCCAGCTATACAAAAACAACATTCCCCGCCGAAAAACGCTAAAGATCCTTGGAGTGTTTGTTGACCACAAACTTAGCCACCCGGTTGAACCTTCTGAAAACCATTTCCAAACCGCACCGGAGCAACAACAGAAATATTCGGCTACGGGTGGCCAAAGCCATCATCAGCAGCCGCCTCACCTATGGCCTTGAACTGACGTGTTTGGCTGGAGACAAGCTCCCAAAATCTCTGGCACCGATCTACAACAAAGCACTACGGACTGTCTCCGGTCTCCTGCCATCAACACCACCCAGCAAACATTAAATCGTATAACTTTGCACATGATAAGTCACATATAATTTCCTATCAAATCACAATCGCATAAAATATCAATCAAAATATCGATCATATATATCTAAAATCGCATAAAATGCAAAAACACGATTTTCCATGTCATCGATGGATTGAGTGGTAACGTTGTCGTATCAAATCGCATATCAGTCCAAAAAGCATCGCATATCGTTATATATGGCTTTATATGCGTACAAAATATGGCATATACGTATATCGCCTCCACTTTTGTGTGTATATGCTAGTTATCTGCATCATATATCATACAAATGTGTCTTGGTTGTATGTATATCGCCTCCAATTATAGCTATTCATACGACTTAATGTTTGCTGGGCAGCTGCCTCTGTCTGCGCCGAAATTGGAGAACCTCCTTTCGATCTGATAATAGACTCGGCGATCGTAGCCAGTGTAGCGTCTTACACTCAACTGATCTCAAAAATAGCATACCTGAATATGAAGGTATGGACACATTGAACAGAAGTAGGAGGAGTGGTATAGAGAGGAGAAGAAATGGAGAGGGGAGTGAGGATCGGACTACAATAATCAGCGCTGGTAAAAAAAGGTAATATAAAAGTGTAGTCACAAGAACATAAAAAGATGACTGATTGCAGTGGTGATCTTTAGGGACGTTACAGCCAGGACTGCCAGTTTCTTGTCGAAAACCAGCGGTAGAGGGGAGACCCACCTGACCGCCCTTAGTAACACGATCCTGCAGCGGGTGGCGCACGCCAACCTCCCCCCAGTGGCAAAACAATCCTGGTTTGGTGCGAACGACTGGAGGTTCCCAACTGTTCTCGTCGAGAACGGTATTAGGAACAACTTTCGAGCCAGGGCGAGCTCGATCGGTCTGCTAGAATATTTCAAGGCCATCATAGCAGAAAAATACCGTCTCCACGAGATCAGATACTCCGACGGCTCAAAAGGACCATCGGGAGTTGGATTTGGGGTAAGCGATAATAATAATAGTCTGATTACCAGCAAGAAACTCGCGGACATCTGCCAGGTCTTCTCGGCCGAAGTGGCCGGCATCTTCGAGGCAACTACAACTTCATCTTCCAAGCCGTTGTTGGTCGTCTCCGATTCGGCAAGCGCCATTGATGCCATCGGTGCGACCAGGTCCAAACATCCATGGGTACAGGCCATCAGGAAGAACATATTGCCCGACACTGTGCTCATGTGGGTCCCCGGACACAACGGCATCGCAAGGAATGAAGCGGCCGACCAGTTTGCCGGAATCGGTCACACCAGACCGTTCTTCACTCGGGATGTGCCGCTTGACGATGTGAAGTTGTGGATCACCAACTCTTTCCGCACCTTTTGGACCGAAAGGTGGTTTGCAGAGAGGGGGCAGTTCCTCAGAAAAGTCAAGGGCACGATTGTCAGGTTTGACGATGTTAAAGGAATGAGAGAACAACGAATCCTGTCCAGATTGAGGACCGGTCACTGCTCGGTCTCACACGGATTCAATAGAGGACTCTTCCATCTACTCTGCGACCTCTGCCAAATCCACAACTCCGTCAAGCACTTCTTGTGTGGTTGCCCGAAATTCGATGATCTACGAAACCTGCATGGAATCAGCGGGAGTGTAAGGGACATCTTGAAGGACGATCCAGCAAGAGTAGCAGCGCTTGTCTGCTACCTAAAAGATGCCGAACTATTTTTTAAGATCTAGCGTCTGAACAATGGATCAGTCAAGAAGATCCTTGTTCCTTCCCCTCCACGATGAAGGGGAATAAGAACACGCCGGCATCTTCAACGGCACGGCTTCCTCTCCACTGGCCTGGAGCCATGGTCCGAGGACATCCATGCCATCTGGTCCAACAAACAAACAGCAAGTTCTTTGTTAAGTCATGTCTCGCAAAAGGATTTATATGTGTTTAATTTTTACGTCCAATTTTTATGTGATAATTTTATGTGCAATCTGTTCCCAACGAAACCTTGCGGCAATGCCGTCGATAAAGAGGCGAACCAGCCCAGGAGGCTGAAAACCTCTCAAATAAAGAATAAAAAAAAAAAAAGAAATATTAGTCTAACTAATTATTTCTCTCCGTGTGGCGAATAATCGATTAATCGATTATTTGGGACGATTAAAGTGCGATTCACATACAACATCCACGTCACGTTCACGTTCCGTCCCGTCACGTTGCATCATTTATTCTTTCAAGCAGTTCATGTTTTTTTTTGTGATATATTTAATTTTGTATGTATGCAATATTTATCTTAAAAAAATTTCAACCGAATATCTGAATCGAAAGTACAGCAACTTAAACATTTTTCTCAGTGGCATTTGGTTACTTTTTTTTTTCTCAAGTGTTTTATTTTTCTGCCATCTCAATGTCGTCAACGCGAATTGGGCTTTGTTTACGAATTTAGGGGAGCGTCAAAGATAATGATTGATTTTCAGGACAAAACTGCAGCGGCCGTACTTTTTTCTCTGGTTTTGGATCGATTAAGCCAGCGCTACACGATGCTACGAACACCCTCGAATGCTGGACGCTCGATGATTCGACGCATCGTGTAGTCGACTGACGAGCTGCGAACCTCCAATGTCGAGTGTCCAATATTCGCGTTGGAAGGTTATCCGTTCGTTGTGGATTACCTTCCAACGCGAGTGGCACGAGTCAACGAATTTTTGTCATTCGTTGATTCGACACTCGATGACATTCGATACACCGCTACACGATTCGTCCGAATCTATCTTTGACAGATTGGTTTGTTTACAAGTTTTAGATGAAGGAACTATGAAATTCATTCATAAAATTCAAAATATTCGGCAAAATATTGCAGTTTAATAATGTTGATTCCAAGCATTTTTAATTTACAGCCCGATATCAGTACAATTGCTACGGCAGCAATTTCAATACTCGCATCGTCATCCAGTTTCCTAACGTTTTTGATCTATATATATATATATATAAAAAAATGGATTTCTGTCTGTCTGTCTGATTCTTATGGACTCGGAAACTACTGAACCGATCAACATGAAAATTGGTATGTAGGGGTTTTTGGGGCCGGGGAAGTTTTTTGTGATAGTTTGGTACCTCTTCCCCCTCTTTAAGGGGGGGCTGCCATACAAATTAAACACAAATTTCTGCATTACTCGAGAATGATTCAAGCAAATGAAACCAAATTAGGCATATTAGGGTTTCAGGGTGCAATAAATGATTCTATGGTGGTTAGACTCTCCACCCCTCTATTTAAGGGGGGACTGCCATACAAATGAAACACAAATTTCTGCATTACTCGAGAATTATTCAAGCAAATGAAATCAAATTGGGCATATGGAGGTTTTAAAGGTGGAATAAAGGTTTCTATGGTGGTTAAACTCTCCACCCCCCTCTTTAAGGAGGGGCTGCCATACAAATGAAACACAAATTTCTGCATTACTCGAGAATTATCCAAGCAAATGAAACCAAATTAGGCATATGGAGGTTATAGGGTGCAATCAACGTTTCTATAGTGGTTAGACTTTCCACTCTTCTGCCATACCAACAAAACAAAAATTTCTCTAAGGGGGGCTACAAGACAAACGAAACACAAACTTCTGCATAACTCAAGGTTTTTGGGTATGAGAAATGTTTCTATAATGGTATGACACCTCTCCCTCCTCTGGAATGAAGAGGGGGTCTCATAAAAATATTACACATATTTCAACCAAAAATATTCCAACCAAACATGACAATTGAAAAATTTCGGAAAACTTCGAAGGAAAAAGGGAAAATTCGGAAAATTAAATTCCCATATGTTCTACAATTACATAGTGACAAGTGCTGTTAGTTCATTTGATGTTTGCGCTAGCGAAATTGATCTATGTTCGACACTGGAAATGGAATTTAATGTGATGAAACGCACTCCTGTATCTTCTTCTATCTATACAAAAAAAGGATCGCCGGATGGGTTGATAAGAGCAGAACTCGAGGAAGGAATTGTCCAATTTGGAGCTGTCTTTATTCTATCATATTTTCTGTATAAAACATTTATTCCATGTAACGGAGAAACATGTTATTTGCAAGTGGTTGAAAAATATTGAACCAGAATTATGTCTGAAAATAATCTGATATTGTAATGATGTGTTTTGTTAGAAATACTAGGAATTTTATACTAAAAGCTAAATTCAACGGGGTCGAATAGAAGAACAATCAATGAACAGTTCTGCGATTGGACTCATGAACTTACTCATAGTAAGAAAATGTGAATGTTCGAAGGTATTGATAACAAAAAACAAATTTTGGGCGGGACGAAGTTTGCCGGGTCAGCTAGTGATAAATAAAAACAATAAACATTCGATCCAAATACCCGCCGATTGTTTGGACCGATTGCATTGAATCGAACATTCACTTCACCGTGTAGCAGCAAATTCGTCACAACATTTGTCGATTCATCGAGTCAAATGTTCGAGTCCAACATTCGAGTGAAACGTTGGACGAATCGTGTAGCGCCCGCATTACCTTCCAACGTGAGTGGAACGAGTCAAAGAATTTTTGTCATTCGTTGATTCGACACTCGATGACATTCGATACACCGCTACACGGTTCGTCCGAATCTATCTTTGACAGATTGGTTTGTTTACAAGTTTTAGATGAAGGAACTATGAAATTGATTCATAAAATTCGAAATATTCGGCAAAATATTGCAGTTTAATAATGTTGATTTCAAGCATTTTTAATTTACAGCCCGATATCAGTACAATTGCTACGGCAGAAATTTCAATATTCGCATCGTCATCCAGTTTCCTAACGTTTTTGATGGTAAATAAAAACAATAAGCATTCGATCCAAATACTCGCCGATTGTTTGGACCGATTGCATCGAATCGAACATTCACTTCACCGTGTAGCAGCACATGTTTGAGTCCAACATTCGAGTGAAAGGTTGAACGAATCGTGTAGCGCCGGCATTAGTCAACGTAAACTATTCGTTCGCTTATTGCCCACAATACAGTCGACGAAAAAAACATCGACCTAACATGGAACAACATCCGGAATGATTAACAAAACAACCCATATTCCGTTTTGCCTACCAAGATTGGGTCGATGAAATGTCAACAATCGACCTCAAATGCTGCCACCTTGCAATCGATTTATCGACCTTTTATATGCATTCATCGAACAACTGAAACGAGTAGGTCGTTTCAGAGAGATTTTATTAGAGTTACGCCTATTGGTATATCACCTGCACTGCTAGAATCAGACACTCAAAATAATCGATGAAGATTTTAGTAGACTCGAACATGATTAGATTATTGAATACTTAAAGAATAATGTCGGTAACAGGAAATAGAGACAGGAATAAAATGAATTTTTCTAGATGATTCGAAAGGTTTCGCAATCGGAAAGAATTGAGGAATCGATCTTTCCATTCTGAGCCGCCGAGCGAAATAGTTCAATTTAGTGAAAAACGAGTGACATTTCTTTGAATATTTTTTTTAAAGTAAAATAGAAAGGTGTTCAAATTAAAGCTAGTATTGAAGCTTTCTATATTTCCAGATATTTTCGGAGTGATTTGAATAATTAAAAAATAAATAAATCGTGAGTTGTGCGATTATTCAAATCAAATAATAGTGAGTTTATTGTTGCTCTATAAAAAAAAGGAAAGCTTTTGTTCATGGTGTTTTTTTTTTAATTTAGGACAATAGTACAATTATTTAGAAAACATTAGTTAGTGCAGCAGTGTGCTTTGCACCTAGAAAACGGAGGTAATTATAAAAAAAACAATATTGATTTCGGTGTACATTTTTACTAAACAAGGCAATTTCTACAGCCTTGGTGGCTCCGTGTACAGGTTACATTTACGTGCCCGAGTCCTAGTCTGGACGGCGCTTGCGTTCCGGCGATCAGCCATCGCTGTGAGATCTTGGTGCTACGGTAAATCCCCCGGAGTGGTCTATCGCCTCGTGGTTGCGTACCACTATAGACCATTCTGGAGCGCGTTGGTCAACGAAAGAGAAGCTCGGCCCCGTGTGAGTCGCACGCTACACGCGACCCTACTCCAACACGGTAAGCTCAGGACGGGAAAGTCCACCCACGCCAGCGAGATTTACCGGAACTCACGTCGGTGAGAGTTTTGGTGTCGAAGCGGAATAAATCATCACGCTGCTCCACCATTTGAAAACCCCACCGTTGCTGCACGGGTGAGTTCATCTCGGTATTAAAACATCAATTAGAGTGAGTACCCTGAAACAGAACGCTATATAACGGACCACCACCACAGTTACACGTAAAACGACACCCATTAGTAGGGACAAAATATTGTGTTAGTAGGAGAATCATAGAGTCAGAAAAACACGTAAAGTAAAGAGTGACGTCACAAGCAATTTGGAATTGTTGGGAAAAAGGAGTTAGGTGTTTTGGCGAAAATAAGAAACAAAGATTCGGAAAATTTCTGGAAAAAGATTTGGTTAATTTTTTATTAAAATATTAGCGGTCTATTTTAAAAATTAGTAAAATTTTCTTATTTAGTTTCGGTTAGAAAGAAAAATTGGGTTCCTCAAAACGACAGAGAAACTTTTCGAAATTCTCGTCAGCAAATTGGGAAGTGTGGCACAATTTGAAGGAGGATACTGTAGCGAGGCCTACGGTACGCGCTAGGACGGGCAACAATCAATCCGAATCCCGACAGAGGACATTGGAACCCATTTTCAAGTAATAACAGATGCGCGAAGTCTAGTCTGGCTTTCGCGAGTAAGTGCTGAAACAGGATCAGCGAAATTGTGTAGGTGGGCGTTGAAGTTGCAACAAGTTGACTTTAGCATTGTGTATAGAAAGGGTCGCGATAACATTACCGCGGATTGCCATTCAAGGTCAATCAACGCTGTACAAGCAAAATGGGAAGATATACAAATTGATGGTCACGAAAATTAAGAATAATCCGGAAAAATACCGATTTCAAGGTAGTGGATAATACAGTTTATAAGTTCGTTAATCAACAATCAAAAATGACGGATAAACGATTCGAATGGAAATTAATTCCAAACAAGGAAGAAATGTTAGCCATAATACGAGAAACGCACAATGAAGCACATTTAGGCTTCGAGAAAACCCTTAGCAGAATCAAGGAGAAATTCTATGCAAAAAATCAAAATCTGATAATATTAACCATGTTCCTCCCATGGGCAAACAGAAACTTGCCACTCAACCCTGGCAAATAATCTCTATTGATTATGTTGGACCTTTTCCTAGAGCGAAAAAAACTGGCAACACTTGTTTGTTGGTGATTACCGATATTTTACAAAACTTGTAATCATTCAACCATTGAAAGAAGCAAAAGCAAAACAATTAGCTTTTTTCATGGAAAACATGGTATTTTTATTATTCGGAATGCCTGAAATAGTTCTATCAGACAATGGAGTTCAGTTTACTTCCAAGGAATTTGAACAATTGCTGCAAAAATATGGGGTGACACATTGGCTTACTCCAGTTTACTTTCCTCAGGTAAATAACACTGAGCGATCGAACCATGTAATTACGTCGGCAATTCGAGCCCTGATAAAGGAAAGCCAAGACCAATGGGACACGGATATATATAAAATTACGAATGCAATAAATAATGCTTCACATGCATCAAGTGGTTTTACTCCATATTTCATAAATTTTGGAAGAAATCAGATAAGCTTAGAAACGGAATATCAAAGACTAAGAGACACGAGTAGCGAACTGACACCAAATGCAAAAGAACGTGGCGGAAAAAATGATAAAAATATATGAACAAGTTCGAAAAAACCTTAAAATTGCATACGATAAATACTCAAAGTATTACAATTTAAGATCGGGCAAACTGTTTCAATTCATAGAAGGTCAAAAAGTCTTGCGTAAAAATCATCTTCTTTCGGACGAAGCAAAGGGAATTAATGCAAAACTAGCACCAAAATTTGTCGAAGCAATCATAAAAAAGAAAGTAGAAGATTTTGGTTATTTATTGGCAGACTTAAATGGAAAAAAAATTGGTTTGTCCCACGTTTCACAACTAAAAAAAAATTAAGAATGATAATTTCAAGCTATGTATACAAACTAAATTAATGGTTGCTACTTAAAAAGAAAACACGCAAAGACGTTAATGATCGACGTAGGACTACGTCTAACCGGAAGATATAGGGGGTGAAATGAAAATCTAGGCACTGAACAAGCAGGAAAAAATGCAAGATTTGGAACGCTTATAACTCGAGCATTTCTCAATAGATCGCAAAGGTGTTTGCATCAATTGATAGAAAATATATCTACGCATCTATCATAACGAATAACATTTCATTTTTCTTGAGATAAACAAATGAATAATTGCGAAATATCAAGCATTGTCCAAATGCACTATGTGCCCATTTTTGATTGGTTCATTTTGTGCTCCTCAAATCGTACCGACCAAAACGGGCAACCAGAGCAGCAGCGAAATACAATGAAGCACGATTGGAAAGGAAATAGAAAAAAATGAACGAAACATTGGTCGCCGTCTCACACATGCGTAATTCTCTAGCCAGCCAGTCAGCTTAAAAGTCCCCACTCCGCTGCCGTAACGATTCCACACCGACCGTCGACAGACACGGACGTGTTTGGAGCTCTATTTACTACCTGTTTTTTAAAAGTTATTTATTTCTCTTTTCAGATTGTCTACCTGCGATTCATCAACCACCTGTCTGCCCTTGAGGACTGCGATAATGGGGAAAACACGGTCAACCGACCCAGGCGTACCGCATGGAACCAACAAACTACATCGATCGGTTACCGGCAAGGAGCCAATATTAGAAAGAAACCGCTATGCTTTATTGGATGGCCACACTGGAGAGGAACCAGTCAATGTTGATAAAAAGGTGAAGGTACCGCCTTATTTCACTACATCAATTGATAGAAAATATATCTACGCATCTATCATAACGAATAACATTTCATTTTTCTTGAGATAAACAATTGAATAATTGTGAAATATCAAGCATTGTCCAAATGCACTATGTGCCCATTTTTGATTGGTCCATTTTGTGCTCCTCAAATCGTACCGACCAAAACGGGCAACCAGAGCAGCAGCGAAATACAATGAAGCACGATTGGAAAGGAAATAGAAAAAAATGAACGAAACATTGGTCGCCATCTCACACATGCGTAATTCTCGAGCCAGTCAGTCAGCTTAAAAGTCCCCACTCCGCTGCCGTAACGATTCCACACCGACCGTCGACAGACACGGACGTGTTTGGAGCTCTATTTACTACCTGTTTTTTAAAAGTTATTTATTTCTCTTTTCAGATTGTCTACCTGCGAATCATCAACCACCTGTCTGCCCTTGAGGACTGCGATAATGGGGAAAACACGGTCAACCGACCCAGGCGTACCGCATGGAACCAACAAACTACATCGATCGGTTACCGGCAAGGAGCCAATATTAGAAAGAAACCGCTATGCTTTATTGGATGGCCACACTGGAGAGGAACCAGTCAATGTTGATAAAAAGGTGAAGGTACCGCCTTATTTCACTACATCAATTGATAGAAAATATATCTACGCATCTATCATAACGAATAACATTTCATTTTTCTTGAGATAAACAATTGAATAATTGTGAAATATCAAGCATTGTCCAAATGCACTATGTGCCCATTTTTGATTGGTCCATTTTGTGCTCCTCAAATCGTACCGACCAAAACGGGCAACCAGAGCAGCAGCGAAATACAATGAAGCACGATTGGAAAGGAAATAGAAAAAAATGAACGAAACATTGGTCGCCATCTCACACATGCGTAATTCTCGAGCCAGTCAGTCAGCTTAAAAGTCCCCACTCCGCTGCCGTAACGATTCCACACCGACCGTCGACAGACACGGGCGTGTTTGGAGCTCTATTTACTACCTGTTTTTTTAAAGTTATTTATTTCTCTTTTCAGATTGTCTACCTGCGATTCATCAACCACCTGTCTGCCCTTGAGGACTGCGATAATGGGGAAAACACGGTCAACCGACCCACGCGTACCGCATGGAACCAACAAACTACATCGATCGGATACCGGCAAGGAGCCAATATTAGAAAGAAACCGCTATGCTTTATTGGATGGCCACACTGGAGAGGAACCAGTCGATGTTGATAAAAAGGTATCGGTACTTTGAGATCCGAGCTACTGGCGCAGAAATTGCAGCCGGTGTTCAAAATGTGCAGCATAGGGATTAAGATTACCTGTCTCAATTTGGAACAATACAAGATCGTTGAAACGTACCTGAAAAAGAGCAATCATGAGTTTTACACTCATGATATACCTTCTGAAAAACCATTTAAGGTTGTACTACGAGGTATTCCTGCCATTGAAACAGAGGACATCAAAATGGAACTAGAGCAATCCCATAGTCTACAACCGCTGGCTGGACATCGGATGACAAAACACAAATCACAAGACAATGGCTTTTCCAATGTTTTGTATCTGATCCACATTAAAAAAGGATCGACCAACATCACGCGTCATTGTACATCACGGTACAATGGGACCGATACAAACCCCAAAATCGGGACGTCACTCAATGTACTAATTGTCTTGGATTCGGTCATGGAACAAAAAATTACCACATGAAAACTCGTTGTGGCAAGTGTGCTGCTGACCACCCAACAAGCGCTTGTAGCCTTCCAGAGGAAGAATCTCGCAAGTGTGTCAACTGTGGCGAAAATCACCAAGCCACCAGCCCTAGCTGTACAAAACGTACGGATTTCAAACGCATCCGGAAGCAAGCTACGGATCAAATTCACCAGAACCGAAAGAAGGTTCCGGAACTGACGGAAAAAGATTTCCTTCAATAACTTCTCGTCAAAAACCCATTCTTTCTCCTCTTCCACTCCCTACAGGTCGCCCTCAAACGGCCTCTTCTAGCGAAAAGCCAAAAAAGGAGCAACCGAGCTATAGTAAGGTTGCAGCTATTGGTTTACCATCTACGTCAACATCTTCACCTCACTCTTCTTCTAGTGAGGATCTTTATAGCATACAAGAACTTGCAACCTTGTTTCTTGAACTAGATCGACAGACTAGAAGTTGTCGCAACCAACAAGTGCAACAAGTCAAGTGCAAGTGCAAGTCATGCTACATTTTTATTATAACCATGGATCGGTCATCTCTCAGGCTAATTAATTGGAATGCCTGCTCTCTCAAGAGAAAGGTCATCGAATTCACTGACTTCTTAGTGACAAACAGCATCGACGTAGCTATCATCGGCGGGGACATTAATCCTCGACATCAGTCCTGGGGAAACCAAAGGAGGAATCAAAATGGGGTGACTCTAAATGATGATCTACAGTGTGGGCACTACTGAGTTCTTAGCCCAGCAACCCCCACTCGCATTTCTCGTACTGGAGTACATTCCATAATTGATTTCTTCATTACCAACATGGATCACCACATCGGTGATCCTATTGCCCTTAACGAGCTAAGTTCGGATCACTTCCTAGTGATGGTTGAATTGGGAGTGAATGTCGTAGTCAGGAGGCCACAATGTAGACGAGACTATCATCGTGCGAATTGGGTGGAATTCCAGCAGCTGATCGACAACAATATTGATCTCGATCAGCCTCTTGAATCTCCTTGAATCTTGAATCTTGAAGATATCGAAACAACAGTCAGCTATATTCAAACTGCAGTTATTGAGGCTCGCCAAAACCACATCCCAGAAACGAATCAGGTGAGTGACTCTGTTCAAATTGATCCAATTACTGAACATTTGATTAGACTTCGAAAGCTCAGTATAATCAGTTAACCAAGGTTATCCAGGCCAGAATGATTGATCTCCATAACAAAACATTATAGGAGGTTGTGTCCAAGATACGACCGCATTGTTGACGTAGAACCACGCTGTTATTTTAAATAAGTCGCTTGTTTATACCTTCGGATATTATTCTATAATGCTGTGGAATTTTAAAAACAACTGCTTAGTAGAATAATCTCTGAAATGATTTTTTCATTGTAGAATCAGTTGACGATAATTGATTGATGATTCATTCTTGCCCTCGCAAAACAATCGTATGTCGCAATTGATTTCATGTCAATAAATAAATGTAAACATTTCTCAACTAAGTACTAATAAAAATGACGCAAGTAATACTACGTTGAGACGGCGAAGTTCCTCTAGGAACGTTAGTGCCATTGAAAAAAAAAAGTCTAATCCTATTCCTCCTCTTCTTCAACCTGATAATTCAGAGCGATTGATAACAGCCGCCGAAAAGGCTCATGCAATTGGCAACCATTTCGCTAGTTCACACAATCTTGGCCAGAACATTACAAGTCCATTTTGCTATTGCAGATGAGCACAATATATTTTTGGATGAGCAGTTTGGGTTCCGAAAGGGACACTCTACTATTCACCAGCTTCGTAGAGTATACAAAATAATTAGACGAAACAAGTCAGTTTCAAAATCATCTGCCATGGCACTTCTTGATGTTGAAAAAGCATTCGATAATGTTTGGCATAATGGTCTCATTTACAAGCTTCAGAATTTTGGTTTTCCTACATACTTGATAAAAGTTATCAAAAATTATCTTTCTGATAGAGCGTTCAATGTTTCTATAAACAATATTTCATCAGAGAAATTCATCGTGAATGCAGGTGTTCCTCAAGGATCCATCTTAGGACCAATTCTTTTCAATATCTACACTTCAGATATTCCCGCACTCCCATCTGATGGGAAACTGTCATTATTTGCAGGTTACACTGCCATCATTTACAAGGGCAGAAGTATCACAGAACTAAGATTTAAACTTCAAAGAGGGTTAGACGCTTTGTCAGGATATTTCAATAATTGGAAAATATGCATAAATGCAGCAAAGACACAAGTCATATTATTTCCCCACAAGAACACTCCAAAGCTTGTTCCTCCTCAAAATATGACAGTCAGTCTTAATGGCAATAGTATTAAATGGTCTTCAAAAGTAGTGTATCTGGGTCTAACTTTCGATCGAAAGCTTACCTTCAGAGTACACATTGACAAAACAAACACAAGATGCAACATTTTAATCAGGTCATTGTATCCCCTGATCAATAGATACTCCCGATTATCTCTAACGAATAAACTTGCAGTATACAAACAAATAATATTTCCAGTTATCGCATATGTGATGCCCGTTTGGGAGTGCTGTGCTCCAACACACAAATTAAAACTTCAACGCATACAAAACAAAATTCTTCGTATGATTCTAAACTCTCCACCCAGAACGCGAAATTCGGAGATACATCAGCTGGCCGGGATTAAAACCTTGGATGAAATTATCAATAGTGATTGTATGAAATTTGAACAGAGTTGAGCTCTCTCAATACACGGAATAATACAAAATCTGTATAATTATGCTACCTGACTCTCTAGTCGTTACCTTTCAAGGTAACGGTTTCGGATTAGAGTAGATATATTTATTTCCAGTTAGATAAGTAGTTTAAGTTGGGACAATGTAAATAATTTGGGGAGGGTATCTTATAAGTTAGATTTAGGTATAAAAAAAGGTATAAAAAAAAACTAGAAAAGTTTAGGCATGATTTTACAATAGGAATATGAAACAATCGTATAATGTATATGATGAAAATCATTACAGAACTTGACATTGCAACTTAAAGATGTAGAACCCTAGGTTGATCACTTAAAATGTAGTATTATATTATAATGTAAACCAAATTAAGAAATAAAAAGAATTTAAGTGAAAAAAAAAGCCGTAACGATCATTCTCATCCAAACCGTACACCACATCGTTTCGCATCACATCACATCAACAAACCAACACAAGCAGCCATGTCTAGACATGACAAAGGAAGACAAGTTAAGGGAAAGGCAAAATCCCGTTCTAACCGTGTTGGACTGCAGTCCCCCGTAGGTGTATCCGCCAATTGCTGTAGCCAATTGGGTAGCTAGGCCGAGCGCGTTAGTACCAGTGCACCAGTCCACCTAGCCGGCGTTATATAGTTTCGGCCGCCAAAGTGATCGCATTCAGAACAGAACACATTCAGTTCGGTGGACATAAGGACAACAACAGGCAGTTGCAGCGAGTGGCGAGTGGCAAACGCAATCGCAAAACGGCATCAGGTAGCAGAAGAAAAAAATTATAGGAGGTTGTGTCCAAGATACGACTGCATTGTTGACGTAGAACTACGCTGTTATTTTAAATAAGTCGCTTGTTTATACCTTCGGATATTATTCTATAATGCTGTGAAATTTTAGAAACAACTGTTTAGTAGAATAATCTCTGAAATGATTTTTTCATTGTAGAATCAGTTGATGATAATTGATTGATGATTCACTCTTGCCCTCGCAAAACAATCGTATGTCGCAATTTATTTCATGTCAATGCATTGAAAATTTACCTCGAAGGCTATTCCGGTGGCCTTTTTCGAAATTGACATAGACTCGGCTACAGTCGATTATATACATGTTGCACCAGCACCATTATTCCATATCTCATAACTACATCAATATATCTTTGGCACCGCATGTAAACAACAACAATGACAACATTTGCAAGTATCAAATATCATGCTACATGTTATTTAGTATTGCCTCAAAGGAATCGCACCTCTAGATATCGTTCGTACAAACTAAGCGTAAACCAAGCGCCAAACAAGCGTTCACCATAGCATGCATACAGAGCCATACATTGGTGGCTTGAAACTACTAGACTAGATATAAACATTTCTCATCATTTTGCGCTATTCTCAAAAGAAACGCTTCTGTTAATATTACTGGCCTCGAAAAGAGTTGCATTAATTTCTTATGCTCGAGATAAGCGCAGCTGTCTCCCTTAGTGGGGGAAGTTTTGCTACTGGCAAGCAAAACCTAATCACATACGAAATTCCAGAACATTTACTTTCTTGATGACTAAACAAGAGAAATAAACTCTTTTTGTTAATAACAACCTCGAAAACAGTAGCAATGCTTCATTATGATCAATATTAGCGCAAATGCAATACTAGTTGAAGGCAGTTTTGCGACTGGCACGCGAACCCAAATAACTTATAACATTCCAGTAAGATATTCAAGATGCTTAGTATTCCCAAATAATTTTTTGGTGCACAACCTTAACGTCTGCTTCGCCATAACGTCAGTTTAATGCATTGATGCATTCTCAAAGGTACAAACGAAGCCCTTATGAAGACGGAAAATAAACAATGTTAACTGCTTGGAAAAAGACCGAATTATGCCACACAGTTTGTACTCTGCTGTAACATCGATGCGAATTCGCTGATGAGTTTGTCAAGAGCGACCGCCTTCACCACCAGCGGGTGGAGCTTGATTTTGGTTGCTGCCTGGGCGTTTACATTTTCGACCGACGCGCCGAAATCGCCTACTTCGCTGTTGTTCGGTGCGGTGTCACATTCGCGAAGGCTCGGTTCAGTGCGAGGGCTTTTCACTGCACCAACACCGCGTGCATCATTAGATGACGCTTACATCGAAACTTTATTGCCCCTGGCAATGCGTTCGTTGTTTGCAGGGCTCGAGCCTGCCTTCCTCTTCTTCTTGCTGATCGCACACTACGCGAAGCGTCCAATTTATGACGCGGAGAGAAGAACACACGATACGAATAACGCGAAAAACGAACAGAAAAATCAAACGACGATTTCGAAGCGCAGCGAAAGCAAAGTGAACTGGATTACTCAACAGTCCGATGCCGAATGAAAGTTTGCCTCAGCGAGATCCACTGTTTATACTCTAGGCAAGTATTCCCCTTCATTCTTCTTCTTTTCCTTTGTTCACGGAGACTTTAAATCCTCTCCGTTGGTCGTCGATAAGTTGCTCGTTATTGATAGCTCTGTTCGGGAAAGCACTTAAATGGACAGAACAAATGTATGGGAAAATAGAAACACCTAAAGTTTTCATGAATTTTAATCATTTACTAACAAGGGGTGTAGCAAACGCCCCTCGTCAGTCAACACACCGCTAAAACAACCTTGGGATAACAACTGACAGATGATAGGTGATTCATCGCGGATAATTGAACTGATCTTATAATAAGAGAATTCACATTGTTCTAAAACTTCGAAGCGAAGCGAACTCATGTGCTCTTGAAAATCGTTATTTAAAATTTAATTATATATATATAAAAGTAAAATACACTGTATTAGTAAACTATAGTGCTCAAATTTAGTTTACCGATTGGTTGAAGTTAGGTGCTTTGTAGCTTGTAGGTTAGGTGCTTTGGACCAACGCTCCTGATTATTATCGTTTCTTCGTACGACACGGAATTCACTGAGGATTTTGTTCGGATTAGTTTTTACTTCGGGCTAAGCAAGAAGAGGTTACAAAACGAAACTTTTACGGTATCATCAATAAATTCGTTAAAATTTTGGAACCAACTATCTCTTCGTTGCATAAGCAACATCTTAAAGTTTCGTTTTTGCCCGGACCAAGTGCATCTCCTAAAATGCCGCGTACACAGACTTCCGAAGATTTGTTTATTTGTTTATTTGTTTATTTGTCAATTCATCAACGGGCTGTAAGGGCCCCAATGAGATGACAGCGTAGTTCAAAGCTGCCCCCTCTGTGTATTGCCTGACATCAGCCAAATGGTTCCCTGCGATAAGTGTCGACGAAAGTTCCATTTCTCATGCGTTGGTGTAACCAAAGCTATTGCCAACAACGATTGGAGCTGTCAGGATTGCCACAGCGCCATAATTCCTGTTCCAATGTCGCAAGCAGCTGTCACACAGCCACTGGAAGATTTATCTAACGTCGATCCATCGGCGCAATCAATAATACCATCTGTAGCCTCGAATTCACAAACGACGAATATGTCATCATTTCTTTATGGATTAACCGGGAATCAGTTCTACATTCCACCATGCGAATCCACGCCGTCGATTAGTACAGAGGGTCTGAGGCCTACACACTCTGTGCCACAAACGGTGCCAATTATGACAACCGCACCGTCTGCATCATCATCGCGACCGAATATTGTTTCCCAAATGCCAATGGAATTACAACTCCGCTTTCTTGCGGAGGAACAAGCTCTTGAAAGGAAACATTTGCTGCAACGTTATCAACTGATGATGGGCGCGCCTTCGGCTGTGATATCGAGTACGTCTATTCCATCGTCTGGATTTTACAGTAGTACACATACAATAATCCCTCCTCATCAAATTTCGGGATATCAACCCCGATCAACAAATGATTTGCCACCTAGCGGAATGTTTTCCAACCCGCAATCCCAGTCCTCGCCTGTACACGATCCTCATCACTCCAGAAGGCCGATTCAGACTGCTGGACCTCAATTTCAACCCTCACCAGTAGTGTCAGCTCATCCAAACTTCCCATGTGTTAATCCGATCGATCCATTGCAAGGGACCAAAATTGGGAATGAATCCACTTTGCTCAACAGAAGCCAGATTGCTGTTCGACAAGCTGTGTCAAAGGACCTTCCGGAGTACAACGGTGATCCAGAACAGTGGCCATTATTCATCGCTACATTCGAGAGCACAACACGTCTCTGTGGCTACACCTTTGAAGAAAACATGATGCGGTTGCAAAAATGTCTCAAGGGCAAGGCCTTGGATGCAGTTAAGTGTCAGCTCCTACACCCGAGGAACCTTGAGAGTGTATTGGCAACACTAAAAATGTTATTCGGTCGTCCGGAGATAATTGTGCACTCGCTTATCCAGAAAGTTCAACTTTTGCCCGCGCCAAACGCTGATAAATTATGTACGTTGGTTGATTTTGCTATCGCCGTTAGGAACATGGTAGCAACGATACAAAACTGCAACCTAGAGGAGCATCTCTGTAACATCTCTCTTCTACAAAGTCTTGTGGACCGCCTTCCACCCATGATTAGGCTAAATTGGGCAACATATCTCAGGGTCTACGTCGAGCAACACTTATTGAGTTCAGCGCATGGCTCTACACACTTGCCGAGGCAGCTAGTACGGTAACGCTTCCGCAAGCCCAAATTGTGTCAGATAAATCTCGGCGCTTGAGAAAAGATGACGGTTTTTTGAATGCACATACTGAATCTGCTCCGAAGCCTAAAGCACATGTCAGCGGCTCCCGATTCGGTATATGTTTATTCTGTGGAGGAAACTGTGAAGCCGTGGAAGATTGCAAGCAGTTTTTGATATTGGATCATGCATCACGATGGAATGCGCTCCGAGAATATAAGCTTTGTCGTAGTTGCCTCGGGAAGCACCAGGGTCCGTGCAAATTTATTAAAGAATGTGGTAAAAAAGGATGTACGTACATGCATCATCGATTGTTGCACAACGACGCGAAGAATAAGCCTCCCCTCTCTTCTACATTAAGTCGCCAGGAGCCAAGCGGTAGTACAATCAAGCAGGACATCACCGAGCATACTTGCAACACTCATCGAAGCAACAACAAATCTGTGTTGTTTCAGTACATACCCGTCACACTCTACAACAAAGGAACACGAATCAACACTTTCGCCTTCCTCGATTGCGGATCGTCGTTAACATTACTGGAAGAAGGGCTAGCTTCGGAGTTGCAACTAAGAGGAGAAAAGCATCCACTTTGTTTACGTTGGACTGCTGATACCTGCCGGTACGAAGATTCGGCCATGAGAGTTTCGCTTGAAATATCTGGTACACGAAATGGGAAAACAAAGCATCGTCTTACTGATGTCAACACCGTGAGGGATTTGAATCTTCCCCCTCAGTCTCTTTCATTTGAAGAATTATGTACGAAGCATGATTATTTGCAAGGAATACCGGTGGATTCGTATTCAAACATTCAGTCTCGTATATTAATCGGTATGAATAACATACGAGTTGTTAACCCTTTGGAAAGCCGCGAGGGTACAGAGCACGAGCCGATAGCGGCCAAGACAAGGTTGGGGTGGATGGTTTACGGAACGTGTCCTGCGGGAAGTCCGAGTAACGCTCCACATAGTTTTCATATGTGTCATCACTCCCTAGAAAATGACGCCGAACTGAATTCAGCGGTCAAGGCCCATTTTGCCTTTGAAAATTTGGGCATTTCTAAACCAGAAAAGTTGCTCCTATCGACAGAAGATGAACGATCCAGTAAAATGATGCGTTCAGTTACGAAGTTCGAAAATGGAAGGTGGCAAACAGGGTTGCTATGGAAATTTGACGACATCCGACTCCCTGACAGCAGGCCGATGGCATTGCGACGACACACTTGTCTCATGAAGAGGATGGAACGTGACTTAAGTTTAGCTGCAACGCTCAGAGCAAAAATGGACGAATATTCAGAGAAAGGCTACGTCCGCAAGCTGTCACAGGAGGAACTGCAGGAACACAGGGATCGTATATGGTACTTGCCAATCTTCCCTGTGTTCAACCTAAACAAGCCAAACAAGATTCGAATGGTTTGGGATGCAGCAGCGACGGTGAGAGGAGTCTCGCTTAACACCGTTCTCATGAAAGGTCCAGATCTTCTGACAGCATTGCCATTTGTACTGTATGGATTTCGTGAGCGATCGATTGCAGTATCTGGAGATATCGCCGAAATGTTCCTGCGTATACTGATGAGTCCACTGGATCAACATTGTCAGCGGATTATCTGGTGTGAGCAGGATGGTATGATTGCAGAATACGTTGTTACCGTAATGACGTTTGGCGCTAAATGCTCACCAAGCTGCGCGCAATTCGTCATCAACGGAAATGCAGCACGATTCACAGCACAATTCCCAAAAGCCGTCGAAGCCATTAGGAAAAGTCACTATGTCGATGACATGTTGGTGAGCGTCGACAGCGAAGAAGAAGCCATAAAATTGGCAAAGGACATCCAGCACATCCATCTGCAGGGCGGATTCACAATGAGAAATTGGATTTCGAATTCTCCTGGTGTTTTACAAGCGCTCGGAGAGACCGGACAGGTGGAGAAGAATTTAGGTGTGGACAATGAAGCAGTACTGGAGAAAATTCTTGGAATGTGGTGGGACACCAGAACCGACACCTTTCGATACAAACTTTCAACTCAACGAAATCAAGAACTTCTGTCCGGCAGTAAGCATCCCACTAAACGAGATGTACTACGTGTACTGATGTCAGTATATGATCCCCTCGGCTTGATATCACATTACATGATATATCTGAAGCTGCTCTTCCAAGAAATTTGGAGGATGGGATCATCATGGAACGACGAAATTGGCGAGAAGCAGCTGATGAAATGGAAGAATTGGCTATGGCTCCTACCGGAGGTTGAATCCGTGCGAGTTCCACGTTGCTATCACCTGTCTCCCTCACGTGGTAGGCTACGTACGATCGAGCTGCATACGTTCGTGGATGCCAGCGAACTCGGATACGCAACAGTTTGCTACTTCCGTTTTATTGAAGGAGAAAGAATCTCGTGTTCACTAGTCGGATCGAAAAGCAGAGTTGCACCGATCAAGTTTGTATCAATCCCACGACTTGAGCTTCAGGCGGCGGTGATTGGCACTCGTTTAGCGAGAAGTATTGAAGAAGGACATTCGATCAAAGTTGACCGACGAGTATTTTGGACAGATGCCCGCGACGTAATCTGTTGGCTTAAGTCGGATCACCGGAAATACTCCCAGTTCGTTGCATTTCGTGTTGGTGAGATTTTGGAAGCCACGAATATAGAAGAATGGAGGTGGATTCGTGGAAAAATCAACGTTGCTGACGAAGGTACGAAATGGGATGGTGCACCAAATTTCGACGTCAACTGCCGCTGGTTTGCGGGACCGCCTTTTCTGTTACAATCCACATCGGAATGGCCGAAAGCATCGACCAACGAAGAGACAGTGGAGGAGCTTCGGCCTCGACTGCTGCATCATCACGTTCAGATAGCCGATGATATTCTGCGACCGGAAGACCATTCCAACTGGACTCATTTACTGCGACTTACGGCTCTAGTACACCGATTCTCGAACAACATCAATCGACAACTGAAGAATGAAGAACTTCTTCTAGGTCCACTGACCAGCGACGAACTACTAGCTGCAGAAAATTATCTTTATAAGCGAGCTCAGTGGGAGTTCTACCACGATGAGATGTCGATGTTATCGGCGGGTAGGCCCTTTTTACCGAGAACCAGTTCTTTGTATAAAGTTAACCCATATATAGATAATGCGGGCGTCTTACGTATACGCAGTCGTATCGACATTTGTGATTTCGCTAACAATAACACGCAGTTCCCGATCGCCTTGCCACGACAGCACCCAATCACTAAATTAGTGCTACAGGATGTCCATGAAAAATATCACCATCAGTGCAATGAAACATTCGTCAATGAGGTTCGGAGAAAATACAATATTCCAAGAGTACGCGTGGAATGTGACAGAGTCCGCAGAAAATGTATCCGGTGTAAAATCCGTCAAGCTAAACCAGATCCTCCAAACCTTCCGAAAGAGCGACTAGCAGCCTTCGTTCGACCCTTCTCTTATGTAGGGGTTGATTATTTTGGCCCGTATCAGGTCGCCGTTGGTCGTCGTATGGAAAAGCGTTATGGAGTATTAATCACGTGCTTGACTACACGGGCAATCCATATCGAGTTAGCCCATTCTCTCTCAACGGATTCGTGCATAATGGCTCTCCGTAACTGTTTCTCCAGAAGGGGAACTCCTCTGCAAATTATAAGCGACCGAGGCACCAACTTCGTGGGAGCATCGAAAGAACTCAAAGATGCGTTGGCTCAAGTTGAGAATAACAAACTGATGAGAGAGTTTACTACGGTGTCTACTTCATGGAGTTTCAATCCACCCGCGTCTCCGCATATGGGTGGAATATGGGAGAGAATGATTCAAACCGTAAAAAAATTCTAGACGAAATCAAACCGAGACGCCTACCAACCGATGAAGTCCTTAGGAACCTTATGGTGGAGATCGAAAACATCGTGAACAGCAGACCGTTGACCCATGTTCCCGTCGATGACGAATCGTCTCCCGCGTTAACACCGAACCACTTTTTGGTCGGATCCTCGAATGGCTCTAAGCCTCTAGTGCCATACGACGATAGCGCTTTGGTCATGCGGCAGTCCTGGAAAACATCCCAACTACTCGCAAATTATTTCTGGAAACGCTGGGTCCTTGAGTACACTCCAGTAATTACTCGCAGAGCAAAGTGGTTCCGGCCGGCAAAACCAATTAAGGTTGGGGATATTGTGGTTGTCGTCGATTCTAGCTTTCCGAGAAATTGTTGGCCCAAGGGCAGAATAATCGCGGTGAAAGCTTCGAAAGACGGTCAAGTCCGTTCAGCAACTGTTCAGACAGAGTCCGGGATCTACGAGAGACCTGCGGTGAAACTGGCGGTACTTGACATCGGAGCAAATAAGAGTATGCTCCAGCTACTGGGGGGGACTGTAGCGAACGCCCCTCGTCAGTCAACACACCGCTAAAACAACCTTGGGATAACAACTGACAGATGATAGGTGATTGATCGCGGATAATTGAACTGATCTTATAATAAGAGAATTCACATTGTTCTAAAACTTCGAAGGAAGCGAACTCATGTGCTCTTGAAAATCGTTATTTAAAATTTAATTATATATATATAAAAGTAAAATACACTGTATTAGTAAACTATAGTGCTCAAATTTAGTTTACCGATTGGTTGAAGTTAGGTGCTTTGTAGCTTGTAGGTTAGGTGCTTTGGACCAACGCTCCTGATTACGCTCTTTTATCGTTTCTTCGTACGACACGGAATTCACTGAGGATTTTGTTCGGATTAGATTTTACTTCGGGCTAAGCAAGAAGAGGTTACAAAACGAAACTTTAACGGTATCATCAATAAATTCGTTAAAATTTTGGAACCAACTATCTCTTCGTTGCATAAGCAACAAGGGTATTCTAATGTATGGCAAAACAAAACTTACGGAATTTCCGATTCGTTTAGTATGTAAATCGCCAAAATCCGTTCGCGCCAAAAATAGTTATTAACGTTAACTTTATTTCATAAAAACGTGACCTGTTTTCTGATTTGACACCCTTAATGAAAAACGTAGTTCTACGTCAAAAGTTTGTTCTTTATACAAACTGCTTTGGTGGAAAATCCAGAACAAGGCGGCATCGAGGGCGTTCGAAATGTTTTTTTTTCAAAACCACGAGTACTAAGTTTTCTAAATTGGAACCATTCCATAAAATACGGCGCTTTTCAGGGCCATTAAACCTTTCAAAAAAGAGTTTACGAAATACAGTTCAATGCTTTCTAAAACAATATCCAAAACAATAATAAAACACAAATTGATTTTTTCATAATTTGTTTTCCAGGATATGATGAGTATGAGAATTTGGCAGTTGTTCTGAGCTTATTGATGGTTGGGGACTTTCCCGATTATTCACCAATTCTTAATTTGCTTCTAGATTGAAAGTACAGTAATTTACATTTAGCTCGACATTTAGCTAATTGGACCGACCTGGAATGCGACATATACCAATACCAATGCATTCTAAAGTGACATAATATAACATATAATTAAAACTGATTTATTTTGTTTATGCTTGTTTTTGAACTTATTAATGGTTGGGGTCTTCTAAATTGATCAATCAGTTTTCACATTTTCGCATTAGTTAGTGCAGCAGTGTGCTTTGCACCTAGAAAACGGAGGTAACTATAAAAAAATGGGTAGGTTATATCTATGATATAACCGCAAAGTTGACGTGGGACTACCTTAGCTTAATAATCATTGGTTGCACTGATTAAATTTGTGATTGATGAAATGCATGTATTGTGATAGATTATGTTCTTCGTTACAAGTAAATTCAATGACAATCTATTTACGTTTGGTATAATACCTGGGACAAAATATGTGAACGGATGAATTATCGATTATTTTATTTACATTTCCCTCCGAGATTTGCATCTCTCATGTGTAAGTACCTCTCGAACCGCGAATTTGCTTGATTTGATGATCTTCAGGCACTCAGTTTCGATTTTGACATGTACGAAGGCTTATTGTTTAATCAATAGGCGTTATCGCAGCAAATGGCTATCAACATTTTGTCTAATCATAAAATTGTATGCGTAGAAATTCAGTGAGCAGAAAATATGATGGCATATCATTCAATGCAATCTTGAATAACCGAGCTAGAGGGTTGTGCAATTGTTCGGAAAACACTTTTCGGAGTGCAAAAAAACATGCGGGTGCAGAAGTACCCTCAACAACTAATAAACAACTTCTACTTTTTATACTATAGAGGCTTTAAATTTCAAAGTTCATTCGCCTCTAGTGTCTGTACGATTTTCCTAGGTTCCTAGGTTTAGGAGACCGTGTTGAGGCAACATATTCTAGTCTGCACAAAGACAAGCGAGTACAAAAGTACTCGCAGTTTGCATTTATTGCCGATTTCCCCAGACATCTTGGTTTTGAAGTCTGTGTTAGGCAAACACATTTCAGTCGGAACAAAAATACTCCCGACCTGCATGTATTTGCAATGCCAAACACATTTCAGTCGAAACAAAAATACCCCCGACTTGCATGTATTTGCAATGTCAATTTACCCACGTTTCATGGATTTCAAGTCTGTGTTATGGAAACAAATTTCAGTCGGAACAAAAATGCCTCCGACTTACATGTATTTACAATGCCTTTTTACCCACGCTCCTTGGATTTAAAATCTGTGTTAGGGACACACATTTTAGTCGGAACAAAAATGTCTCCGATTTGAATGTATTTACAATGCCAATTCCCGCACGCTCCTTGGATTTAAAGTCTGTGTCAAGGAAACACATTTCAGTCGGAACAAAAATACCCCCGACTTGCATGTATTTGCAATGCCAATTTCCCCACGCTCCTTGGATTTAAAGTCTGTGTTAGGGAAACACATTTCAGTCGGAACAAAAATGTCTCCGACTTACATGTATTTGCAATCCCAATTTCCCCACGCTCCATGGATTAAAAGTCTGTGTTAGGGAAACACATTTCAGTCGGAACAAAAATACCCCCGACTTGCATGTATTTGCAATGTCAATTTACCCACGTTTCATGTATTTCAAGTCCGTGTTATGGAAACAAATTTCAGTCGAAACAAAAATGCCTCCGACTTACATGTATTTACAATGCCAATTTACCCACGCTCCTTGGATTAAAAATCTGTGTTAGGGACACACATTTCAGTCGGAACAAAAATGCCTCCGATTTGAATGTATTTACAATGCCAATTTCCGCACGCTCCTTGGATTTAAAGTCTGTGTCAAGGAAACACATTTCAGTCGGAACCAAAATACCCCCGACTTGCATGTATTTGCAATGTCAATTTACCCACGTTTCATGTATTTCAAGTTCGTGTTATGGAAACAAATTTCAGTCGGAACAAAAATGCCTCCGACTTACATGTATTTACAATGCCAATTTACCCACGCTCCTTGAATTTAAAATTTGTGTAAGGAATTTCAGTCGGAACAAAAATGCCTCCGATTTGAATGTATTTACAATGCCAATTTCCCCACGCTCCTTGGATATAAAGTCTGTGTTAGGGAAACACATTTCAGTCGAAACAAAAATACCCCCGACTTGCATGTATTTGCAATGTCAATTTACCCACGTTTCATGGATTTGAAGTCTGTGTTAGGGAAACACATTTCAGTCGGAACAAAAATGCCTCCGACTTACATGTATTTGCAATCCCAATTTCCCCACGCTCCATGGATTAAAAGTCTGTGTTAGGGAAACACATTTCAGTCGGAACAAAAATACCCCCGACTTGCATGTATTTACAATGTCAATTTACCCACGTTTCATGTATTTCAAGTCCGTGTTATGGAAACAAATTTCAGTCGGAACAAAAATGCCTCCGACTTACATGTATTTACAATGCCAATTTACCCACGCTCCTTGGATTTAAAGTCTGTGTCAAGGAATATATAAATGAATATAACCACCATACAGAAGAATTGCCACACACACACACACACACACACACACACACACACACACATATATATATATATATATATATATATATATATATATATATATATATATATATATATATATATATATATATATATATATATATATATATATATATATATATATATATATATATATATATATATATGGCTGAGGATTCTTTGCGATAATAGTGAAAAGCCTCTAATTTGTTGTTGAGCGGCTATATATTAGGCTGTCAAAAAAGTCCTGCGGTATTTTTTTTGAATTTTCATTTGTTCATAAAATTAGCTAAAATCATCTGTTTTAAGTCAAATATGCGCCATTTTGTTCGATGACTTGTTCCCAACAAGATGCCAACTTCATAATACCCCTGTTATAGAAGCTCGCTTCCTTATTGGCAAAAAACTCGGATAGCCAATTTTCACAGGCCTCTTTTGTGGCTAACTTCTGACTACCTAGCTCGTTCGCCATGGACAAAAACAGGTGGTAGTCACTTGGTGCAAGGTTCGGACTATACGGCGGATGCAAAAGAAGCTCCCATCCGAGCTCCCGGAGCTTCTGGCGCGTCATCAAAGAAGTGTGTGGCCTGGCGTTGTCCTGATGGAAGACAATGCGGCCTCTGTTTATCAAAGATGGCCTCTTCTTCATGAGTGCTACCTTCAAGCGGTCCAGTTGTTGGCAGTACAGGTCCGAATTGAGCGTTTGGCCATAGGGAAGCTGCTCATAATTGATTATTCCTTGACAATCCCACCAAACACACAGCAGAACCTTCCTCGCCATTAATGAAGGCTTGGCCACCGTCTGAGCCGCTTCAGCGGGCTCCGACCACGACCGTTTGCGCTTCACGTTGTCGTAAGTGACCCACTTTTCATCGCCAGTCACCATCCGCTTCAGAAACGAGTCGATTTTGTTGCGATTCAGCAACGATTCACATGCGTCGATACGGTCAAAGATGTTTTTTTTTGCGTCAACGTGTGTGGCACCCATACATCGAGCTTCTTTGTGAATCCAAGCTTCTTCAAATGGTTAATAACGGTTTGATGACTTATCCCCAGCTCTTGGCCGATGCTACGGCTGCTACTATGCCGGTCTTTCTCGGCTAATTCAGAGATTTTGTCGCAATTTTCGACGACAGGCCTTCCGGAGCGTGGCGCATCTTCGACGACCTCTACACCAGAACGTTGAACCATCGTTGTGCGGTGGAAATGGAAACTGTATCGGTTCCATAAACTGCACAAATTTTATTGGCAGCTTGAGATGTATTTTTGCCTTTGTCATAGTAGTACTGTAAAATATGTCGGATTTTCTCTTCATTTTGCTCCATATTTGCGACACTATAACTCACGAACGACTTAACCAAACAAAACACTGTCAAGGACTATATTATATATACCTTTCCAACAAGCTATAGTATGACTCGATACAATGAATACAACTAGAACTACGCGCTTACAACGACACCTCGCGGAATAACCGCAGGACTTTTTTGACAGCCTAATATATTCGCCCTTTCTGAAACATGGCTTTCTTTTGACACAGAATTCAACTTCCACGATTTTAACATTATTCGCCTGGATAGAAATGATTCTTATGGAGGAGTACTTTTGGGGATCAAAAAGTGTTACTCTTTCTATAAAATTCTTCTCCCAGCTCTATCAGACGTCGAAATTGTCGCGTGTCAAAAAACGGCAAGGAATAAAGACCTTTGTATAGCTTCAATATACGTTCCCCCAAATACTAACATTAGCCGTAGTCAACTTTGGAATCTAGTCTCGATTCTCTCATCCCCAGTTCTAATATTGGGTGACATGAACTCCCATGGTACTAGGTGGGGTGATTCTTATGATGACGCTAGAGCGGTTATTTTTTACGATTTATGTGACGATTTCAATTTGACTATCTTGAACACTGTTGAAGCGACACGAATTCCTCGGCTCGAGAAAGTCGACTCGACCTATCTTTTTGCTCAAGCTCGCTATCATTAGATTGTCAGTGGATGGTCATCAATGATCCCCATGGTAACGATCACTTGCCAATCAATATATCAATCAAGTGTAGCCCGCAATCCACTGAACCATCTCGAGTTCCATTTGATCTAACAAGGAACATCGACTGGCAAAAATTTGCAACGGCGGCAACAATTGGTGTCGAATCAATAGATATACTTCCAGAATTGGAAGAATATCGATTCTTCGTCGATTTGATGTATAAAAGCGCATTGGAAGCGCAACAAAGAAAAGTTCCAAGTGCTCTTTTAAAGGAAAACCAGCCACTCCTGGCTGGGACGACGAATGCACAAACCTGTATTTGAAAAAATCTGATGCTTTTAAAGCTTTTCGTAGACATAGAACACCCACACACTTCGAGGAATATTCGAAGCTTGAAATACAGCTGAAACAATTAATTAAAGCAAAAAAAGACGGGTGGGTAATGTCGGGGACATAACAGGAGTGACGTAGGACTATACAAAGGGGACAGCTTTTGTTAAATATATATTTTAAATATATTGTTTTATTTTCTTCTCCTACGTGAATACCTACCTATCTACCTGAAAAATGGATTAGTTTACTGTTTACTCTTTATGAATATGTTGATGGTTCTGAAAAGAACCATTGGTGTTGTGTTTTTGTTATCACTCGATACTCCCATCTTGTTCGGTTAAACCTTCTTGTTTAGCTATTGCGTTTGCCACTCGCCACAGCTTTCACAGTTGGAAAATTTCTTCCCATCCAGCTTGTGACATGTTGTTCAGTAAATTACATTTAATGCGACGTGCCGGAGAAACACTTTGCCACTCACTGAACTGCTCTGTTCTTGATGCGGGTTTTCTGATTATCGTGAGCAGCTTTGCAAGCCAACTCGAGCACTCCGACGGCCGAAACTCTATAATCGCTGTTAGAAATACTGGTGCTCCGGCACCAATCCGTTCGGCCTAGTTACGCTTGCGGAGCAATCAGTGAATGCGACCAACAGGGAACTGGAGACCTGCACGGTTCGAGTGAGACTTTGCCTTTCCCTTAACTTGTCCTCCTTTGTTACGTCCACGATGCCGATGACGTACAACCACACGGGTATACGGTTTGAAAGAAAATAAGATATTTTTTTGGGGTCCGCGTGTTTTATACTCTAGCGGTACACACTCACAGGATAGAGACAAATCGGCAGACTCAGCCAGAGGGGCGAGTCCAACGAGACGAACGAATGAGCGTTAAAAGGCAGCGATGGCAAAAAAATACATTCATTACGATTTGTTCGCTCGTTGCATTCACATGCAGGCTAAAAAGGGTCCTTTTCAGGATCACAAAATTATCTTCAATATAAAAAGAGTTTATTGTTTTGTTATCACTCGATATCCCCATCTTGTTCGGCTAAACCTTCCTGTTTAGCGATTTGTTGCCACTCGCCACAGCTTTCACAGTTGGAAAATTTCTTCCCATCCAGCTTTGTGACATGTTGTACAGTAAATTACATTCAATGCGACGTGCCGAAGCGCCACTCAGTGTCGCATTGGAGGCGATTTTAACCTATAATTGAACATTTGCGATGACAGTGGTACAGTGTCGACTTTCAATGTGGGGTCATAATTTGGATCTCTATGTTTACAAAAATGTCCAACTAAATATTTCGCATTACATGTCCGTCCAATTATCTAAATGTCGAACTAATTGTAAATTACTGTACTTTCAATCTGAAAACAATTTAAGAATTGGTGAAAATTGTATAATCAGGAAAGTCCCCAACTATCAATAAGCTCAGAACAACTGCCAAATTCACATACTCATCAGATCCTGGCAAACAAATTATGAAAAAATCAATTAGTGTTTTATTATTATTTTGGATAATGTTTTAGAAAGCATTGAACTGTATTTACTAAACTCTTTTTTGGAAGGTTTAATGGCCCTGAAAAGCGCCTTGTTTTATGGAATGGTTCCAATTTAGAAAACTTAGTACTCGTGGTTTTGAAAAAAAACCATTTCGAACGCCCTCGATGCCGCCTTGTTCTGGATTTATCACCAAATCAGTTTGTATAAAGAACAAACTTTTTTCTTCTGCTACCTGATGCCGTTTTGCGATTGCGTTTGCCACTCGCCACTCGCTGCAACTGCCTGTTGTCTTGATGTCCACCGAACCGAATGTGTTCTGTTCCGAATGCGGGTTTTCTTATCGTCGCGAGCAGCTTTACCAGCTAACTCGATCACTTCGGCGGCCGAAACTATATAACGCCGGCTAGGTGGACTGGTGCACTGGTACTAACGCGCTCGGCCTAGCTACCCTTGCGGGGAACTCCAGATCAACACGGTTCGAGCGGGATTTTGCCTTTCCCTTCACTTTTCCTCCTTTACCATGTCCAGACATGGCTGCTTGGGTTGGTTTGTTGATGTGTTGTGATGCGAACCGATGTGGTGTACGGTTTGAATGAGAATGATCGTTAGGCCGATTACACATTATCCGGTTTCTGCCGGACCGGTTTCAAAAAACGCCGCTGGGTTTGGACGGAAAACCGGATAACAATGTGAAAGAGACCTCGCGCTACACAAAACCGTACATCTCTTACATACAAATACACTACACAAAACTGTACATCTCTCACATAGACATGCATGCATTTATTTATATAGTGGATTGACAGGTACACATTGCTGCAAATATTCCGGCTACATGCAGCTGATTGCAGACCGAAAATTTTAAAACCACAGCTGCTGCGGCAACCACGAGCGTTTTCATATTGTGTGGCACATCAGGAGCATGGTCAAAGTAAGAGCAGCCCTCACGGGCATTAGCGCATCCTGGATCATAACGGTGTTCTTGCAGCACGTATCATAAATACTTCCGCCCCACTTTAGAATAACTAAATTTAGTCCAGCTGCGGTGTAGTCATTCATACGCTCAGTTATTTTGTTTCTAAACATACATAAATAGCATGATTTTTTCACACGTTCTGTTGCCACATATTGGTTCAACAGTCTCAGAAACAAGTGTACAATTTTAAGACCGAAGAAATAATAACATTCCGTAAGAAGCTAGTGGCACTATTTATTTATATGTGTAATGTGTTCATTTCCTGTGATTATCTTGGAATTTAGAGATAATATATGCCCTTCCATTCATTCTAGAGTGTTTTTTGACGTAGGACTACGTCTAACCGGAAGATATAGGGGGTGAAATGGAAATCTAGGCACTGAACAAGTAGGAAAAAATGCAAGATTTGGAACGCTTATAACTCGAGGATTTCTCAATAGATCGCAAAGGTTTTTGCATCAATTGATAGGAAATATATCTACGCATCTATCATAACGGATAACATTTCATTTTTCTTGAGATAAATAATTAAATATTTGTTAAATATCAAGCATTGTCCAAATGCACTATGTGCCCATTTTTGATTGGTCCATTTTGTGCTCCTCAAATCGTACCGACCAAAACGGGCAACCAGAGCAGCAGCGAAATAGAATGAAGCACGATTGGAAAGGAAAAAGAAAAAAATAAACGAAACATTGGTCGCAGTCTCACACATGCGTAATTCTCGAGCCAGCCAGTCAGCTTAACAGTCCCCGCTCCGCTGCCGTAACGATCATTCTTTGTGTGGACACCGACTGGACAACATCGTTGCTGGACGAGCTGGACGGCGAGGGATCGAGTGCCTTTCTCAAGGCAAGAGGGTGGAGGTGGTAGCGCTGGAGTAAAAGTAGAGTAGAGTTTTCAAAGGGCCTTTCTCAAGGCTAGAGACGAATGAACTGCAAAAGTTTAAAGTCGCTATAATACAAGACCTTCCTTACCTTCCTTCCGTAACGATCATTCTCATTCAAACCGTACACCACATCGGTTCGCATCACAACACATCAACAAACCAACCCAAGCAGCCATGTCTGGACATGGCAAAGGAGGAAAAGTGAAGGGAAAGGCAAAATCCCGCTCGAACCGTGTTGGTGTATTCGCCAATTGCTCCTCAAGGGTAGCTAGGCCGAGCGCGTTAGTACCAGTGCACCAGTCCACCTAGTCGGCGTTATATAGTTTCGGCCGCCGAAGTGATCGAGTTAGCTGGCAAAGCTGCTCGCGACGATAAGAAAACCCGCATTCGGAACAGAACACATTCGGTTCGGTGAACATCAAGACAACAACAGGCAGTCGCAGCGAGTGGCGAGTGGCAAACGCATTCGCAAACGGCAGCTGGTAGCAGAAGAAAAGAGTTTGTTCTTTATACAAATGGCTTTGGTGGCAAATCCTGAACAAGGCGACATCGAGGGCGTTTGAAATGGTTTTTTTCAAAACCACGAGTACGAAGTTTTCTAAATTGGAACCATTCCATAAAACACGGCGCTGTTCAGGGTCATTAAATCTTTCAAAAAAGAGTTTACGAAATACAGTTCAATGCATTCTTAAATATTATCCAAAATAATAATAAAACACAAATTGATTTTTTCATAATTTGTTTACCAGGATATGATGAGTATGAGAATTTGGCAGTTGTGCTGAGCTTATTGATGGTTGGGGACTTTCTCGATTATTCAATTTTCACCAATTCTTAAATTGCTTACAGATTGAAAGTACAGTAATTTACATTTAGTTCGACATTTAGCTAATTGGACGGACCTGTAATTTTTGTAAACATAGAGTTCGGGGTCCAAGTTATGACCCAACATGTCCCAAGCTGGATGGGAAGAAATTTTCCAACTGTGAATCCTGTGGCGAGTGGCAAACGCAATCGCTAAGCAGGAAGGTTTAGCTGAACAAGATGGGTATATCGAGTGATAACAAAAGAATAAACTCTTTAGATTAAAGATGATTTTGTGGTCCTGAAAAGGACCCTTTTTAGTGTTTGCTTCCGAATCAGCAGTCGGAAAACGCTCTTTATTTGGAGCTGGTATACTTCTTCACCGCGTTGGTACCTTCGGAAACCGCATGCAAGTTCACCGGGCAGCAACAGATTGATTGCGATCAGAATTTTCCACGCCGTAATGGTTGACCGCTTATTGTAGTGGGTCAGACGCGGGGCTTCCGCTACGATACGCTCAAAGATGTATTGACGAAGCTCAAGACGCTCATCGCCTTCGATGAGAAACCGGTGTCGGAATGATCCTGATCCAGCACCTTATGATGTATATAGCATATAATTCCTTCTCCTCCTTCTTGTCGGTTTCCGAGATATTTTTCTGCGCCGTGCCGAACTTTTTGGTGGCTTTTCCATTATTCCACTAGTCTTCGGTGCCTTCGTGTTTGTTAGAAACAACTGCATGTGAATCTAACGAGCGAACAAATCGTAATGAATGTATTTTTCTTCTTTCTTTCTTTGTTTTTGAGAGGCTTTAAACTTAGCAGTTCATTCGCCTCTAGCCCAGTGAAGAGCCACAATAAAACCAGCCCAGAGGGGACTGGCGAAAGGGAAACCAAAAAAATCACTCATCAAATCTGTCCGCTCGACTCTCGGTTAAAGAAGAAGGTAGGAAGTGATCCTATGCTTCATAAGATATTTAATATATGCTGTAAAGAAAAGTAAATATTTACTGATCCGAGGACCGAAGCAGTGACGAAGCACAAATGACCTAGACTCCAAGCGCAGGGCGTGTTCCAAAAACAAAAAAACACAAAAAAAGGTCCTTCTCAGGAGGATGGGAAGGAAAGGAGTGGAAAGGATTTGGGTGGGATTAGAGGAGTGGAAGGGGGTGGGAGTGGTATGGGAAGGAAAGAGGGGAGGAGTAGGGTGTGGGGTGGTTGTGAAATGAAATGAAATACAGTTTGAATAAAATATAGTGGTTTTGAATTTAATGGTATATAGTAGAGCTGAAAAATGGAGAGGTTTATTTAATGAATTTATCCTCCTTGGTGAGTGTGGCTGTAAAGTTAGGAAATCAGTTAAGTAATGTAATAAATGGAATATATATGTGAGAATATGTATTAATAGATGCGTGTATATATATGTATGTAGGTACATACATGTATATAAATACATGAACACGCATACATGACCGTGAAGTGGCGAACTGTAATAAATGAACAATTTCAAAAGTATTTAATGTTTCGGTTTAGATTTTACCAAAGAAGTCGGTTTCTTTCGGAAACGCAATAAGATTGGTTTCTTGGGTCTCGTCTCTACTGAGGATATCTCGGAGACTCTGACCTATATTGTGTCGGGCTCGAGCATCTTTGGTATGTTGGCATTCTAATAGAAGATGGCTAACGGAAACGGGTGCTACGTTGCAAGCACATTGGGGTTTTTCGGCTCTGTAGAACAAGTGTGAGTGGGTGAAGTTAGTGTGCCCAATTCGAAGACGGGTAAGGACTTGCCTTTCCCTACTATTGAGACGGTCCTCCCAAGGGAGAGTGGAATTTTTGATTTTATGAAGATGAGTGGGACGGCTGTTTATCCAGTCTATGTCCCAACTTTCACGGACTTGCTGTTTTACCCAGCGGACAATATCAGATGGAGGACAGGGCGTGTCTGGGGGTTCCATTTTGCTGCCCTTGCCGGCCAGTATGTCGGCGGCTGTGTTTCCGCGGATTCCTGAGTGACCAGGAACCCAGCGGAAGGAGATGTTTTTATCTGAAGCAGCCTCTTCTGTTTGTATTATCCATGGGTGTTTGCTGTTTCCACTTAGAAGGTCATGGAGACAGCTAGCTGAGTCGGAAAATATTGTGGTAGGAAGGAAATCATGGGTGCATTCTTGGGTAGCTATTAAAAGAGCGAAAGCGTCCGCACTGAAGATGGAGCATTGCGGTGGAAGAGAAAAGCTACCTATGTATCTACTCTCAAAAATTCCACATCCAACTCCATCGGCATTGACTGAACCATCTGTATATACCAGGTGATTAATTTGAAAATTGGATGCAATGAGGTTATTGAAGCAAGCTTTGATTTTTGGAGAAGGGTCTCCCGCTCGGACAGCCTTAAGAAGATCAAGGTTAATGTTCGGCGGTTTGACGTTCCAATTTCTTCCCGTAGCAGATGGCCGTTCACAAATATTGGGGAGGTCTTTGTTTGTGAGGTTGTTGAATAATGTTTTGGCCCTGCGTATTAGTGGGACATTGTGGTCACTGTCGGGAAGTGACAAGTGACGGATGGCTTTATTTGTGATGGCTTTTGTCGCCAGGTGTTTGAGGGGAAGTTGACCACTTTCAGCCATTACGGCAAGAGTGGGGCTAGTGGGAAAAGCTCCGATTGCAATCCTGACTGCTTTATTGTAAACTGGTTGAATGGTGTTTAACACACCGTCCCCTCCGCGGCTGAAGGTGCCTATTCCGTATAGGATTTTTGGGATTAACCAAACGTTTACAATATTCAGCAGTGTTTTTCTGTGACCAGAGGCTAGGTTGCCTGCAATAGCCTTGATGATGTTCAGCTTCATTCTGGTGGCTATTTTGGTCGTTTTCAGGGATTTTTTAAGAAGACCTATGGTTTTTTTGACGTGGGACTACGTCTAACCGGAATATATGGAGGGTAAAATGAAAACCTAAACACAGAACATGCAAGAAAAAATGAAAGATTTCGAATGCTTATAGCTCGAACATTTCGTACTGGATAGGAGAGATGTTTGCATCACTTGATAGGGAATATTTCTACGCATCTATCGCAACTAACAAAATGTTGTTTTTCATTAGATAAACAATTGAATAACTGTAAAATATTAGGCGTTATCTGAACGCCCTAACTGCATCGTTTTGATTGGCCCGATTTACGGTTTCCCTAACACAGCCATCAAAACCAAGCAGCCTAGGGGAAATCGGCATTGCAAATTCATACAAATCGGGGGTATTTTTGTTCCGATTGAAATGTGTTTCCCTAACACTGACTTCAAAACCGAGGTTTCTGGGGAAATCGGCTCTGCAAATAAATGCAAACTGCGAGTACTTTTGTCCTCGCTTGCCTTTGTGCAGAGTGGAATATGTCTGTCCTGACATGATCTTCTAAACTTAGGAACCTGGGAAAATCGTGCAGACACTAGAAGCGAATGAACTTCCCAGTTTCAAGCAAATTCGAGATTCGAGAAGTACTTTTTTAGTTTACACTTTTGGGATGTAAACTTCAGAGGGAAATGTAAAATAAAATAATCGTTTGATAATTTTTTTTTGTCTTTATTGGAAAGATTTTCAGCCTTAGGCTGGTTCATCAAACGTTTGATAATTCTTCCGTACATATATTTTGTTCTAGTCATCATACCAAACGTAAAAGGTCCGTCATTAAATTTACTTGTAACGAAGAACAATCAATCACAATAAATGAATTGACTTTACACGGCATTTGTTCATTTTTTTCACTCACAGAGCAAATATATTGAACTCAATTGAATTTGGAAACTGTTTCATTCAATCAAGAATTTAATCAATACAAACTAATGATTGCTAAGCTAAGGTAGTTCCACGTGAACCTTGCGGTTATATCATAGATATAACCCACAATTTTTTTTTCCAAAATATATATTTTTATCAAGGCTCATATGGCGTTAGCCTGACGGGGCCGGAGTTCAATATTTTGACAGTTTTTCTTATTATCTATGTTAGTAATATGTAACCGATTACTCGCGGTCGGCTCGAGGTTAGTATTACAAGTGTTCTCGTAATTGGGATGTTGCTGTCTCCAATGCTCTGTACGTGTGCCCGACACGGGATACTTCCTATTGGGATGCAGCTGACCATTAATCAGCAACGCCCCCCTAGTATGTACCCCATATCTAGCGTGGTGCGTCTTCTCGACTCGAGGAATCCAGGATAGAATGGTCACTAGCCGGCGCAATCATCAGCTCGTGTAGAGTTGTCATGAGCGGTACAACCTTTGGCTCTTGTTGAATCATCAGTGGACTGCACAACCTTTGGCCCGTGTATCTGTAAAGAGTGTGTGTATGTATTGCCGCGACTAAGTAAAAGTTTATAGATCGGATAGGAGGGATATGAAACAGGGACACAACGAAGGAAACATCATTAAACGTTGACATCGGCGTTTCTGAGGAACAGGTATAGATGAAGCAGAAGATCAGGATCACGGCTACCTAAGATATCCCGGACGGGGATATCCGATTGTCTGCCTTGTGCTCTCAGTGCTCTAGAGAGCTGAGAGCGAGCAGCATGGAACCGGATACACGACCAGACAACATGCTCGATGTCGTGGTAGTCATCGCCACAATCACAAAGATTGTTTGCTGCGAGCCCAATGCGATAGAGATGCGCGTTTAGGTTGTAGTGATTGGACATGAGCAAAGATATCACGCGAATGAAATCACGACCTACATTCAATCCCTTAAACCAAGCACTCGTCGAAACCTTAGGGATAATCGTGTGTAACCAACGACCGAACTCATCTTCACACCACATGCGCTGCCAACTAACGAGTGTGTCTTGACGAGGAATGTGAAAAAATTCATTATAGGCAATTTGCCTTTCAAAAAGTGTGCCTTCTGAAGCGCCCACCTTAGCTAGCGTGTCCGCTTTCTCATTCCCCGGAATCGAGCAATGAGAGGGAACCCATGCTAAGGTAATCTTGATTAATTTTTCGACCAAAACACTCAATAGATGTCTTATTCTAGTTAGGAAATAAGATGAGCGTTTATCAACTTTCCCTATGGTTGTTGATGATGGTTTTGAAAGACCGGTTTTCAAGGAAACTTTTTATGAAGAGGCCTAACCTCCCACGAATCCCCCAGTTGAAAAGGCTATTCAGCACTGGGTATCTCCATGCCCGATCGAAGGCCTTGGATAGGTCAAGTGAAACGATATCTATGTTCTGTAATTTTTCAGTTGCGTCGTCTAGGATTTTTTCGATTGCTACGAGGCAATCTTCTGTACCTTTTCCCGGGCGGAATGCGAATTGTCTGGAATCAATCAGCTTATTTGACTTTTATTTTTATTTTTTTTCCATGACTTTCCCAACACAACTTAGAAGAGTGATGGGGCGGAAATTGTCGAGAAGATGATTGTTCATGTCTGGTTTCGGGATACAGATTATTAAACCCTCTTTCCAGCAACTGGGGAGGGTTCCACTGTCCCAGACTTTGTTGAGGAGCTTCAGAAGTGCTTTTTTCCCGAGATGGGGTAGTTTCTTTAGCATCGGGTAGCTGATGTCATCGGGTCCGGTGGATCCTTGTTTGACTTTGTTCAGTACCCAATCGAGCTCTTTGAGGGAGAGGTTTTTGTTGAAGTCAAATTCCACATCGGTATGAAAATCGATGGGAATTTTTTCGTATTCCGTTTTGTGGGTTTGAAAGGTTTGGTCGTAATTTTGATCGGAGGAGGCAGATGCAAAGAAATCTCCGAACGCCTCGGCGATGATTTTCCGGTCATTGGTGTATTGACCGTTAATAAGAAGATTATACTCTTTGCTTCTTTTCTTGCCATGAAGCCTACCAATCTTACTCCATAACTCCTTTGTCGACGTGTTAGGGTTAATTTCGCTGACGAATTTAGACCAACTATTGTGTTTGGCTGAATTAATGGCAGTTCGAGCTTCGTTGCGAGCCCTTTGGAACTCTGTGAGCAGAGTGGGCTTATGGGGGTTATCCGGATGGGCCTTTCTGAGTTTGCGTAAGGCCTTACGTCGACCTTTGATCGCTGCCTTCACCTCAGGCGACCACCATGGGACGCATTTCCTGCCAGGGATGCCACTGGTTCTAGGGATGTGCAACATTGCAACCTCAAGGACAACTTTGGAGAATTCCTCGGCTGTCCAGTCTTGTTTAGCGGAAAGGCGGTTTTCAATATCAAATTGATAGCCAGCCCAGTCAGCATATTCAAATTTCCATCTTGGCCTTGTTGGAAACTCTGGAGGAGATTGGCCGAAGGAGATGAGAATGGGAAAATGATCGCAGCCGCAGGTATCATCGTGAATGTTCCATGAAAGTTTTGAAGAGAGTTTGTGTGATACCATAGTAAGATCAATGGCCGAAGTAGTACCAGTATGATGAATTCTGGTGTGTTGGCCGTTGTTTAGAAGGAGTAGGGAATGGTCGGAGTTAAAATCTTCGATTATAGATCCTTGTTGATCGAGGTATGCGCCTCCCCAGGCGTATGAGTGGGCGTTGAAATCACCCATAAGTATGATTGGGGCGGGAAGTTGGGAGAACAGATGGTCCAGTTGGCCTCGTAGAGTGGCCGGATTAGAATTATTAGTGATGTAGATGCTGACGACAGTGATTGGAAAGGGGTGTTTAATGCGTACTACCACTGCCTGAAGGTCGGTGGTAATTGCAAGAAGATCATGTGGAGTGCCATCCTTGATTGCGATTACAACTCCGTGCTTTGAGGGGTTGGGACCCTCTTTGAAGTATGTGATGTACTTTGGGATGAAGTGTTTGTTGAAATTGTTTGGTGTCATAGTTTCTTGAAGGGCTATGACTGTGGGATTAGAGCTCGAAATAAGAATTTTTAGTTCTAAAATATTTTGTCGGATACTTCTGATGTTCCATTGTATCCCGAATTTCTGTATTGGAGTGAATGTGTTGGTGTTTTTAACTCTAATTCCTAAGTCTTGATTGTGTGTATGTTTGAACTATCCAAAGAGGTTTTTTTTTTTTTTTTTTTTTTTTTTCTCTATTATAGTGACTTTCAACACATTTCGGCTGGTTCGTCACTTTTACCTTCCATTTTTGGAATAATGTCGGGAATGAAAATTGAACTCGTGATCTCTGCGTGAGAGGTATGGGTGTTACCACTGCGCCAGATCGCCTCCACGATCCAAAGAGGTGTGTTCGATGATCTTTTACCCTTGGGAAGAGAAGCTTTCTTCGGGGTGTTGGTGTCGTTCTTGTTTGGTGTAGAGGTTTTTGGAGTGTTTATTGTGTATGTGTTGTTGTTGTTTTTTGTTGAATGTGCGTTGTTGTTGTTGTTGTTGTTTTTTGTTGGGCTTGTATTGTTATTTGTTGGTGGTGTCTGTCTCTGTTCATTCTTTGTTCTTTTCTTGTCTTTGTTAGTTTGGGTTTCATCTTCGGATTTTAGATCTGAATCTGAGGATGAACCTTTCGAAATTTTTCTTTTGTTTTTTCTCGGGCCTTCAGAGGTATCCATAGAAATTACCGATTCACTATCGGATTCGGTTGTTGAACTTTCGGTAGACGATTCTGTCATGGTTGTGTCTATGATTGAGGGGGTGCTTTCGCGACTAGAAGCGGCCGAAACGGCCGAGGCGCAGCTGCATTTGCACTTGCAGCCAGCTATTGGTTCCCGAATGTTGAGCCTGTCTTGCAAGACGCTCGAAAAAGTTGGACCATTTTGGGTGTTGGAAATGCTTTTTGCTTCTCTGTAAGAGATACCACGATCGATTCTTATTTTTGTGATTTCATTTTCTTTTAGCCATACGGGGCACTTCCTGCTGGAAGAGGAGTGGTTCCCTTGGCAATTAATGCATAATGCTGGGGTATTACACAATTTAAAATTGAAATCTTTGGGGTGTTCTTTGCTGCAATTTCTGCAAAGCGGATTCTCACGCTTGCATCTTTTGCTGGTATGTCCGAAATTAAAACATTTGAAGCACTGCATTGGATTCGGATAGTAATTCCGAGTCCCAGCGCGAATGAAACCGAAATAAATGAATTCGGGAACAACGGTTCCACGAAGCGTTATGATCAGTGTAGCTGTGGGGATAATCTCTTCTCCTTCCTTTCTGGTGATTCGCTTGACATCGATCACTTTCTGATCGGAAAGCTCTTTCAGCAATTCGGTTTCGGTTATATCAATCATGTCTCTGCATGTAACCACGCATTTGCGTTGGTTTAAGGTGGGGTGAAAGATAATCTCTACAGGTGTGTTGTCGATAAGTTTATTAATTTGGAGAAGCTTACCTACTGATTCCTCGTCCCTGGTGGTAAGTATATATTGAAGGTTCTTTTTTTCGTCTCTCTGTGGTTTGGCACTGTTGAAGTTTTTGATTGCCGACGTTATAGTCTTGCTGACTACGAAGGGGTTGGATGGGAGAGCCTTGTCTCCTGTAGCCCTCAAGAGCAGTATCTGCAGGTTGCCATTCGATGGGTCCGCCCAAAGTGGAGCGGTGGCTTCGGTTGGCTTACCTTCATAGATGTTTGTAGCCCGGCCTCTCGGAGGCCCTGAGCTACTGGAAGCCATGTTGATTGTCGGCTACACCTTAGGTATAGCCGGAGAAAAGATTTTTCTTTTGCAGAGCACTTTATGAATAATTGAATATTGGGCTAATCACTTGCGGATATGTACCAAGAAATTCGCACTATGTTTTTGAAAGCACTTATAAGAACCACCAATGTGCTCGAAAGAATGCGAGCGATTCACTATAAAATTTTCGTTTTAGAATTTTTCTTCACTTCACCGTCAGTATGCGGATATATTTTAAAATATTATTAATAATTATCACTACCAAAAACTAGTCACTATCACACAGCTTATGCCTTTCGAACGGCTTCCGCTGATCCAGAAAGGGGCGTGATGCCGAAAAAGCGCGCGCTTTTTCCGGCGAACCGGTGAGCACCGCCACCGCAGTGAACGTTTGCTGATATCCTCTTCTGCTATCCTCGGGTTGCGATGCTGAAAATCAAGTTGTATTTAGGACTAATCAAGCCTTCAGAAAGGCTGCTCTAAGCATTTGATTAGTTGTGCGAGAAAACTCCTATTTTTCCGTACTCTTTCACAAGGGCGCTAAAAACACGTCCGAATCGGTTGAATGTCAGTAGCACCTTGTGATGTATTTTTTTGCCATCGCTGCCTTTTAACGCTCATTCGTTCGTCTGGTTGGACTCGCCCCTTTGGCTGAGTCTGCTGATTTGTCTCTATCCTGTGAGCGTGTACCGCCAAAGTAGAAAACGCGCGGACCCGTTGAAAAATATATCATTCTCTTTCAAACCGTAAATCAGTGTGGTTGCATGGCATCGTTTCACATCACATCGCATCAATGGATTGGTACCGGAGCACCAGTATACCTAATAGCGGTTATAGAATTTCGGCCGCCGGAGTGCTCGAGTTGGCTTGCAAAGCTGCTCACGACAATAAGAAAACCCGCCAACAGAACAGAGCACATTCGGTTCGGTGGCAACAACTAGTTTCAGCGAGTGGCAAACGCAATAGCAAAACGGCAGCAGGTAGAAGAAGGAAAAAGTTTGTTTATACAGACTGCTTTGGTGGCAAAACCAGCCACCGTAAAACACGGCGCTTTTCAGGGCCATTAAACCTTTCAAAGAAGAGTTATTAAAAGTTTTACACAATACATTTCACAATGCATTCTAAAGTGACATAATATAACATATAATATAAACCGATTTATAATGTTTATGCTTGTTCTTGAGCTTATTGGTGGCTGAGGTCTTTTAAATTGATCATTCAGTTTTCACAAACCATACATGGTGCCCGGCGTTGAACATTTAATAAGTACAAAGCCTTCAGAAAAAAATCAAGAATCAAGTTTGTAAAAAAAAACACAAAAACACAACACCAAATGTTCTTTTCAGAACCCTCAACATATTCATAAAGAGTAAACAGTAAACTAATCCATTTTTCAGTTAGATAGGTAGGTTATTCACGTAGGAGAAGAAAATAAAACAATATATTTAAAATATATATTTAACAAAAGCTGTCCCCTTTGTATAGTCCTACGTCACTCCGGTTATGTCCCCGACATTACCCACCCGTCTTTTATTTCACCATTACAGTAGAAATCTGTACGATTAAAATAACATAATGATTCCTTCAAATGCTATCCCATTGCTGCAGATCCTCGTCCAGAAACGGGCTCAGCATATGCCGCAATTCGTCGAGCACCTACTTCTGGGGCAGCGGTAGCTTCTCGAGCGCATAGCAAATCAACGCACAGCTATTTATACGCGGATCTTGGGCAAAGAATGCCTGACTCAGATATTTTAATTTGAGATTTTGGTGATTTTGTTATGATAGAACCGATGCTTCGGTGTCGGTTCGATCACTGATCACAGATCGGACATTTTGGGCTAGAGTTCCTCAAGCCGAGCCTCGACCACCTCGTCGTCGATCGCGTCCCGAATCAGGTCAAACTGTCTGAAATACCCAATAAGAATATTAGGAGAGCTTTTTTTGATGTGCTCAAATAAACAGACTGACCTCCTCATAAAATCTCGATAAAGTCGCTCAAAATATGCCCTTTGAAGAACCAGTTGGAGATTTGTTTGACATCATCGAACTTGTTTAGTAGCGAATCTGTGAACAATACAAAAACGGAAGATAATTTAAGAACTCGTAGTTGCTGTGAGCTAAACAAAAACAGAAGTTAATTTAATAGCTCGATTAATTTGTCTGAAGACACTACACACCGTTGAACACAATCCATGGCAAAACACTCCATGACGACCTCGTGTGCCTGTGATCATTGCTTCGCTTTGAGCAGAAACTTTCATCACTGAAATTTTTCACTGCAGTTAAACAAAGAAGCGAAATAAAAAATTCAGTGTCCATACCCCTTGCAAATTCTGTTTGATTTCAAAATCAACAAACAAACGTCAAATGGCACACACTTACTAATATATGGGGCGAAAAATTGCCTGAATTGTACTAATACTCACAGACATGAAAACAACTGTCAATTCGCGTGGAGGTTCGTGCTCCGCTTTTGGGAAATGATAGTGATAATTGATTTTCGGGTGCAGTTAACACATATTTAAAAATAAAAATTATGAATGAAAATTAACATTTTCTTATAAAATATGTTCTTAATGCAATAGAGTTACACGTTCTTTTGCAAGTGATGAAAACCCCCTGAACAAGAATTGTGTTTGATAATAATTTCATATTACAATGATGAGTTTTAGTGACAATATCAAGAAAATTATACAAAAATGGTTAAGTAAAAATCAGTATTACGAGTTTTAAGTGATCACATAATATAAAGTAAAAATTTTCATTAAAAGTTTGAACAATTTAACTGTCTTAAGGTCTGATATTCTCATAGAAAATGATTTACTTTCCCAAACCGGTGTCTGTACCAGACGTCGACACAATACTACTGTCATCGCGTTTAATACTTGTCCGGTCACCGGACATTGCAGTCGCAGTGGACGGCTGCATCACGACGCCGTGAAGAGGTTGGTACGGTCGAAATTTGCCATTTGGGATTCTAACCGGTCCGGCGGAAATCGGATAATGTGTAATCGCCCTTACGGCAGCGGAGCGGAGATTTTTAAGCTGACTGCTGGCTCGAGAATTACGCATGTGTGAGACTGCGACCAATGTTTCGTTCATTTTTTTCTTTTTCCTTTCCAATCGTGCTTCATTCTATTTCGCTGCTGCTCTGGTTGCCCGTTTTGGTCGGTACGATTTGAGGAGCACATAATGGACCAATCAAAAATGGGCACATAGTGCATTTTGACAATGCTTGATATTTCACAATTATTCAATTATTTATCTCAAGAAAAATGAAATGTTATTCGTTATGATAGATGCGTAGATATATTTCCTATCAATTAATGCAAAAACCTTTGCGATCTATTGAGAAATGCTCGAGTTATAAGCGTTCCAAATCTTGCATTTTTTCCTACTTGTTCAGTGCCTAGATTTCCATTTCACCCCCTATATCTTCCGGTTAGACGTAGTCCTACGTCAAAAATCGAGGGGTTGTATCAGAGACACGACCGCTTAGAACGTAGGACTACGAAATCTTTTTTCTTTTGAAATTTGATGGTTTATCATTTCGAATATTATTTGCGAATACGTCGAAATTTCATAAATACCTTTTTTGTAAAAAGTTCCGGGGACCCTGAAAATGTTTAATGGCTTGCGTACAGCCTGAGGGCATCCGTATACTAGCACATAGGATTTGACAGCGTCAAACATGTCCGGGTCGCAAATGCAATTTGCGACCACTGTCACTCGCGAGAACTGCCAAACTCTCAAGCTGGTGTAAAACAAGGCACTTAACATACTACCAGGTGGGTCAAAACGTGAAGTGGTTTTCTGCAGCCATTTAAAAAATACACAAAAGTAAATTAAGACGATTGAGCACAATTTGTGGAATATACTGATACTTTATGAAATACTCATTGCTATATTCATTATATTCATTACGTTTTACGCTGCAAGCGTTTCATTTATTGTCTTTGCGTTGAAGGCACCATAATGATTTGCGCCATTTGGAAAACGAAATTAAGGACGAAATTAACACACTTCTAGAACAAAAAATAATGAATGAAAATTTACTTTTCTGTATTCAATATGTATTCTATGTAATAGAGTAATACGTTTCCTCGAAAATTGTGAAATAATATGAAACTGAAATTGTGTTTGATGCTGATTTTATATTATAATGGTGAGTTTTTGTGATTATTGTGTTGTAAAATATTTGGAAATATACAACCAAATGGCTAAGTAAGCGTCAGGACTACGTGTTTTAAGTAATCGAATAACTTAAAAATCTACATACTATTTATAAGATTTCAAAACTACCTTCTTTAAATTTTCACGAATTTCAATTTCTTTCAATTTCTTAAGTTGGTTTACATTATAATATAATACTACATTTCAAGTGATCAACCTAGGGTTCTACGTTTTATATTATCATTCAGACCCTTGTGATCATCATGATCATTACATTTCACATAAATTTTTTGACGTAGGACTACGTCTAACCGGAAGATATAGGGGGTGAAATGGAAATCTAGGCACTGAACAAGTAGGAAAAAATGCAAGATTTGGAACGCTTATAACTCGAGCATTTCTCAATAGATCGCAAAGGTTTTTGCAACAATTGATAGGAAATATATCTACGCATCTATCATAACGAATAACATTTCATTTTTCTGGAGATAAATAATTGAATAATTGTGAAATATCAAGCATTGTCAAAATACACTATGTGCCCATTTTTGATTGGTCCATTTTGTGCTCCTCAAATCGTACCGACCAAAACGGGCAACCAGAGCAGCAGCAAAATAGAATGAAGCACGATTGGAAAGGAAGAAGAAAAAAATGAACGAAACATTGGTCGCAGTCTCACACATGCGTAATTCTCGAGCCAGCCAGTCAGCTTAAAAATCCCCGCTCCGCTGCCGTAACGATCATTCTCATTCAAACCGTACACCACATCGGTTCGCATCACAACACATCAACAAACCAATCCAAGCAGCCATGTCTGGACATGGTAAAGGAGGAAAAGTGAAGGGAAAGGCAAAATCCCGCTCGAACCGTGTTGATCTGGAGTTCCCCGCAAGGGTAGCTAGGCCGAGCACGTTAGTACCAGTGCAGCAGTCCACCTGGCCGGCGTTATATAGTTTCGGCCGCCGAAGTGATCGAGTTAGCTGGCAAAGCTGCTCGCGACAATAAGAAAACCCGCATTCGGAACAGACCACATTCGGTTCGGTGGACATCAAGACAACAGGCAGTTGCAGCGAGTGGCGAGTGGCAAACGCAATCGCAAAACGGCATCAGGTAACAGAAGAAAAAAGTTTGTTCTTTATACAAACTGCTTTGGTGGCAAATCCAGAACAAGGCGGCATCGAGGGCGTTCGAAATGGTTTTTTTCAAAACCACGAGTACTAAGTTTTCTAAATTGGAACCATTCCATAAAACAAGGCGCTTTTCAGGGCCATTAAACCTTCCAAAAAAGAGTTTAGGAAATACAGTTCAATGCTTTCTAAAACAATATCCAAAATAATAATAAAACACAAATTGATTTTTTCATAATTTGTTTGCCAGGATATGATGAGTATGTGAATTTGGCAGTTGTTCTGAGCTTATTGATTTTCACCAATTCTTAAATTGCTTCTAGATTGAAAGTACAGTAATTTACACTTATCTCGACATTTAACTAATTGGACGGACATGTAATGCGACATATTTAGTTGGACACTTTTGTAAACATAGAGTTCGGGGTCCAAATTATGACCCCACATTGAAAGTTGACACTGTACCACTGTCATCGCAAATGTTCAATTACAGGTTAAAATTACCTCCAATCCGATACTGAGTGGTGGTAATGCGACTGGTAATGGTAATGCGAATGTAATTTACTGTAAAATATGTCACAAGCTGGATGGGAAGAAATTTTCCAACTGTGAAAGCTGTGGCGAGTGGCAAATGCAATCGCTAAACAGAAAGGTTTAGCCGAACAAGATGGGGATATCGAGTGATAACAAAACAATAAACTTTTTAGATTGAAGATAATTTTGTGATCCTGAAAGGACCCTTTTTAGCCTGCATGTGAATCCAACGAGCGAACAAATCGTAATGAATGTATTTTCTTCTACTTCTTCTTTTTGGCTTTAAAAGGGTTTAAACTTTTCAGTACATTCGCCTCTATGAATGTATTTTTTGCCATCGCTCTCTTTTAACGCTCATTCGTTCGTCTCGTTGGACTCGCCCCTCTGGCTGAGTCTGCCGATTTGTCTCTATCCTGTGAGTGTGTACCGCTAGAGTATAAAACACGCGGACCCCAAAAAAATATCTTATTTTCTTTCAAACCGTAAACCCGTGTGGTTGTACGGCATCGGCATCGTGGACGTAACAAAGGAGGACAAGTTAAGGGAAAGGCAAAGTCTCACTCGAACCGTGCAGGTCTCCAGTTCCCTGTTGGTCGCATTCACTGATTGCTCCGCAAGGGTAACTAGGCTGAACGGATTGGTGCCGGAGCACCAGTATACCTAACAGCGATTATAGAGTTTCGGCCGTCGGAGTGCTCGAGTTGGCTTGCAAAGCTGCTCACGACAATCAGAAAACCCGCATAAAGAACAGAGTAGCTTCGGTTCGGCGCTCATCAAGGCAACAATTAGTTTCAGTGAGTGGCAAAGTGTTTCTCCGGCACGTCGCATTAAATGTAATTTACTGAACAACATGTCACAAGCTGGATAGCAAGAAATTTTCCAACTGTGAAAGCTGTGGCGAGTGGCAAACGCAATAACTAAACAGGAAGGTTTAACCGAACAAGATGGGAATATCGAGTGATAACAAAAACACAACACCAAAGGTTCTTTTCAGAACCATCAACATATTCATAAAGAGTAAACAGTAAACTAATCCATTTTTCAGGTAGATAGGTAGGTATTCACGTAGGAGAAGAAAATAAAACAATATATTTAAAATATATATTTAACAAAAGCTGTTCCCTTTGTATAGTCCTACGTCACTCCGGTTATGTCCCCGACATTACCCACCCGTCTTTTTTTCAAAAAACAATTCTTTTTTTAGTTAGCGAATGGGCGCACCTTGTTCCATAGATTTGCCTTGAGTTCGCCGAGTAATTTGATAGGTTTGGCAATGACAGCTAAATTTGTAGCACATCTTGACTCGCGGATCATATCCCCTTGCCCGGGGCTTGCTTGCGTAGTTTTGTAGACTCATTTCGAGAAGTAACGATCATTTTTTGCCCTTGCGAGAACAATACGCTATGGTCATATGTCGCAGTTCGTTTCTTTATATCAATGCACGCATTGCACTGAATATTAACGAGTGGCATCTTCCGTGCATCGCCATCGAAGACGAATGAACTCTCTGAGTTTCAAGTGTCTATAATTCAAAAAAATAAGAAGAAGTGTATCGCCATTCAACAAGCATCAAACACGCATCTAACAGATGCATACAGTTTTTTTTTGTACTAAATTTATTTTCAAATGGCTCAGCAACATTAAGTAACAATGAGCCGAGATAATGAATAGGGAAAAGCCTATTTGAGTAGAACAATTCCAATGTTCTTTCTCAAAAAGGCATAAAAACCCTATTATCTTTTCGTAAAATGTTACAATATGGATAATGACAAAATTCACAATAACATAATATTATAGGCTTCTTGTTACAGAGATGTCCATCTCCTAGGAACTTGCTATCTCCTTGGGACTGAGGAAGGGATGAAAATCTGCTCACTTTTCGAATTCTGAAGAAGAAAGTTGCAATAGAGAAAAGGAAACGCTAATAATAAAAATAAAAACAATAAAGGAAAACTAAACATATATATTCATATTTGAAAGTGTATGGATTTGAGAAATTCATAAATTAAAGAAATAGCATCAATATTAAGAGTAGCCAGAACGTCGCGAATCGGAAAATTAAGTGGCATTCCCTTATTGCGAAAATTTTCTATTAAAGATAACCTGTCATTTTGAAACTCAGAACAAAACCACACAATATGATCAATATCCTGATATCCTATACCACACACGCATAGGTTACTATCACTGATGTTAATTCGAAAAAGATGTGCATTCGAAGAATAATGGTTAGACATGAGTCTGCACACTACCCGTATAAAATCACGAGAAAAATTATACCCTTTAAACCATGGTTTGAGAGAAACCCTAGGAATGATAGAATATAGCCATCGGCCTTTATCACTACTATTCCAACTTGACTGCCAAGATACAAGTGCCCGTTCACGAGGAAAATGAAGATATTCATCGAAAGTAATAGGCCTATAGAATAAGTCTCCTTCCATAGCGCCCTTCTTAGCAAGAAAGTCTGCTTTCTCATTTCCTGGTATCGAACAATGAGACGGAATCCATACAAAAGTGATATTAAATGAACTAGTTATCAGAGCACTTAAAAGTTGATGGATTTCAGATAAGAAATACGACGCATATCTAGTTCTCACTGAACGGAGTACCTCTAAAGAACTGAGACTATCAGAAAAAATAAAAAAGTGATCTGGGGTCAAGGTCTGAATATGGAGTAAGGCCATGTATATTGCAGCCAATTCTGCAACAAACACCGATCAAGGTAAACTAAGCCTACGGAAAGTGAAGAAGTTGATATTGAATATACCAAAGCCTGTGGATCCATTAAGACAAGATCCATCAGTAAAAAAAGATTTGGTTGGGTTGGGAATATCGCAGGTATAACTAAATGGCGGAGATCATCTGAAATATTATGCACATAATCCTTCATTGACAGGTCAATAGTAATAGAGGAATTGAACAAAATTGAAGGAATGATCTGGAAACCAGATAAAGTAGATGGACTTTCCAAAGTCATAAATTCATGATATAGAGACATTCGCCTAGATCGAACGCCTGAGTTCAACATTTTTTCTAAGTTTGCTATCACCTTCGGATTAAGTGTTTCACACCGTATTAAAAAACGGAATGATAACTCGAAAAAACGTACGGAAAGAGGAAGTATGCCAGCTAGAATTTCTAGGCTCATTGTATGTGTTGACTGCATACAACCTAGAGCAATACGCAAACAGCGATATTGAATCCTTTCCAGATGCAAAATATGGGAACAGGCAGCGGACCTGAAGCAAAAACTACCATACTCCATAACAGATAAAATGGTTGTTTTATACAACCTAATCAAATCCTCAGGATGAGCTCCCCACCCAGTTCCTGTTATGGATCACAGAAAATTTATTCTTTTCTGACATTTTTGTTTCAAGTAGCCTATGTGTTTACCCCATGTTCCTTTGGAGTCAAACACAACACCTAAATACTTGAATGACATCGAGCGACGAATAGGTCTATCCAAAAGTTTAAGCTGTATTTGTGCAGTTTTATGTTTTCTTGAGAATACAACCATCTCTGTCTTCTCAGTAGAAAATTCAATACCCAATCTACAGGCCCAATCAACCAAATTGTTAAGAGAATCTTGCAAAGGATTATGAAGATCGGTGCTGTCTTTGCCCATTACCGATACTACACAATCATCTGCAAACTGTCTCAAAGTACAATTTCCCGATAAACAAATATCAATATCATTTACATAGAAGTTGTAAAGAATTGGACTAAGACATGAGCCTTGAGGAAGACCCATGTAGCTAATGCGTAAAACTGACGAAGAACCATGAGAAAAACTCGTATGTTTTTCACGCATTTGGTTAAACAGAAAACTATTTAATTTCTGGGAAAACCCATTTCGACGAAGTTTTTTAAAAAGAACTTCAATGGAAACAGAATCAAACGCACCTTTGATATCTAGGAACACTGATGCCATTTGTTGCTTACTACACAAGGCAAAGTCAACCTCTGATGAAAGAAGCGCAAGACAATAATTGGTTCCTTTGCCTCTACGAAACCCGAACTGCGAAGGCGAGAGAAGATTATTAGATTCAACCCAGCTGTCTAAACGATGGAGAATCATTTTTTCTAGTAATTTGCGAATGCAAGATAGCATTGCAATTGGTCTATAAGAATTATAATCAGACGCAGGTTTACCAGGTTTCAGAATAGCTATAACTTTAATTTGTCGCCACTCATGCGGAACAATATTCTGCTCAAGGAAAGCATTGAACAGTTTCAACAAACGTCTCTTCGCATTATCAGGTAGATTTTTCAACAAATTAAATTTGATCCTATCTGACCCTGGAGCCGTGTTGTTGCAAGAAAGAAGAGCAAGAGAAAAATCAGTCATACTGAACGGAGGCTCAACATCATCAGATGTCTCTAAGAAGGGAGAAGGTGCGGGGGCTGAGTCTGGACATATCTTCTTGGCAAAGTCAAAAATCCACCTTTCTGAATATTCAACTTCTTCATTTGAATGAGATGAATTTCTCATTTGTCTGGCAACTCTCCAAAGAGTGCTCAAGGAAGTCTCTCGTGAAAGCTCATTTACAAAATGACGCCAATAGCCTCTCTTTTTAGCTTTAAGGAAGCTTTTGAATTTACGCTCAAGATAAATGTAGTTATCATAACGTTCAAGGGTGCCCAATTTTCGCAATCCTTGAACGCATTCGATTTATCTTTATAGAGATTTGTACATTCTTGGTCCCACCATAGATTAGGAGGACGTCTACGAAACGAATTACCAGGAAAGCGCTTCGTCTGAGCATCAATAGCACTGTCAAGAATTAAACCAGTTAGAAAATTATATTCTTCCAGCGGGGGTAACTCATGAACTAATGCCACCGATTCTGAAATAATTGAAGAAAATCTCTTCCAATCAATGTTTCTAGATAAATCATGCTGAATATTTGTTGTTTCAGACGATTTTGAATTATTTGAAATGGAAATAGTGATTGGCAAATGATCACTTCCATGTGGATCTTGGATTACATTCCAATAACAATCTAAAGAAAAAGAGGAAGAACACAGGGACAAATCTAAGCAACTAGTGCGGCCTGAAGATGGAGCAATTCTTGTTACATCACCTGTATTCAAAATTGCCATGTTGAAGTCCTCACAAAGATCATAAATCAAATTGGCCCTTCGATCATCAAAAGACTCACCCCATCCAATTCCATGAGAGTTGAAATCTCCCAAAATAAGATTAGGTTGCGGTAAAAGTTCAACAATATTCACAAGATTTCTATAATTAAGCATAGTTCTTGGAGGAATATAAATAGAAGCAATACATAAATCTTTACCCTTGATACGTGCCTGACACGCAAGAATTTCAATTCCTGTGACTAAAGGCAGGGGAATCCTGCAAAATGGTTAGCATTTTCTAATACCTATGAGAACTCCTCCATAGGAATCATTGCGGGCTAAACGGATAATATTGAAATCATGGATGTTTAACACATTGTCCGAACGAAGCCATGTCTCAGAAAGAGCAAACGCATCACAATTCAAAAAATGGAGCATTTGCTTGAAAGAATCAAGTTTAGGAAGAATACTTCTACAATTCCACTGCAAAATAGAGGATTTTTCTGGCTCATCCAATAAATTAGACATCGAAATTAATGATCGAGAGAAGGGGCCATTTTGAAATCATTTGTTTAGCTATCTGGCTGATAGAAGGAAGCCAAGCAAAAATTAAACCTTTCATTGAATCTGATATTCCGAAAAAATCAAGAATCCATTGAACAATTGATGAAAAGGATATACCTCCTGAAAAAGATGAGGATTCAGGAACCGATTGAGAAGTAAATTGAGAATGGCTTGACAATTCAGGGAAATGAACGTCATAATTTGAAGATCTCCAATCAGGAGGGATATTCTTGGGTGGAGCAGAATAATTAGAAGATTCTGGATTATTAGAGATCAATCCTCTTTTTTTAGATGGCTTAGATGAAGAAGCAATTTTTCTCTTCCTGACTCTTCCTGTGATTACTGGATCAAATTGAGAATCCGAATCATCATCCTCTGATAAAACAGAGAAAGGATTTTCTGAAGCCTCGGGTACCTGAGGTGAAGCTGCCTTGAGTATATCAGCGAAGGATCGATTAGAACGATCCTTAAGTGATTGCTTGAGTTTCATCGAACGTAATTTGTATTTCGGACAATCCTTAATTGTATGAGGAACATCTCCACAAAAAATACATTTATCAACATCTTTGTTACAAGTGACTTCGTCGTGGTCGTCTCCACATTTTGAGCATTTCGTTTTATTACAACAGTAGGTTTTAGTGTGACCTAACTGATTGCAATTTAAGCAAGTCATTATTTTAGGAATATATAACCGAACTGGAAGACGAAGCTTATCAATGAGCACATCATTTGGAAGTGCTGTGCCTTCGAAGGAAATTCTAAAAGAGCCAGAAGGATAATACTTTTTTTCTGTACCCTCAGATTTCAAAGAGTTCAGAGATCTCACCTCCAAAACTTTAGCATGTGGAATATTTGCATTGTGGAAGATACCCTTAGCTTTTACAAAATCTTGAAGTTGAAGAGATTTTTCCGTAACTACACCATCGATTTCAACAATGTGAGCCGGAATATAAACTCTATATTCATTAGTGAACAAAGAGTTTTTCACTATCGCGTTAGCGTCTTTGTAATTTGAGAGCACAACACGAAGTTTATCTTTATTGACTTTCGTCATTTCTAAGACACCTGAGTAGTTAGACGTCAGGTCTTTGCAAATTTGAGATACTCTTAGAGGTTTCCCTTTCGGACGGAAAAATACCACCCAACGGTTTTTCGATGATGCCGGGGCGTTCTGGTATTGTCTAATACGTGGAAGTTGAGCAGAATTAGGCAGAGATTGTGTCGAAGAGTGAGGAACAGAGTCACTATTTGTTACAGACGAAGAGTTTGACTGCGATTGTTTTTGTTTTTTTCCTGAAGAAACCGTAAAATCATCTGGAGGAGGGTCTAAGACCCTCATTTCAGCATCGGAGGGTTCATTACCCTCCATTTTCAAAAAAAAAAAAAAAGAGTCGAAAGAGTCGTAAAAATGAGAGAGAAGATTCTTTAGAACACGTAAATATTAAATGATAAAATTAAAAAAAAATTAATAAAATGAAATATGTGTATGTATATGTATATGTATACGTATGCGTGAAAGAAAAATAAAACGAAAACTTATCTTAAATGTATCTAGATGAATGATAGAGAACTTCTAAAATCCTTGAAGCGGGTCCAATGGCAACTTCACACTCCAAAAAAAAACACTTGAAAAATAATTCCGACTTCAAGAAAATTCCTTTCTTCTCAGTATATCGTCCCGGCTTCTTTTGAAATACCGTCAAAAATAGTCTTGAATATAACTGAAAATCACAGAAAAAAAAGGAACGGAAAATACGTTTTTATTCGTGATGATTTGAATTATACGTCACCTTATTCCCAAGGCTTGCTGCTATAGGGCGACCAGATGCATACAGTTGCAGTGCTAAAAATGAAACATCGCAAGAATGACCGTTTATGAAAAATCGTTTCTCGACTCTCGGTCGATACCGTCAACAAGGTTTATAAGTTCTATGTTTTGCGCAATGAAAACAAGCTACACACAAAAAAAACAAACACTGATGTTTAGAAGCGACCTAAAATCATTTGTACTCTTCTCTTTTTTCGCCTGCTTTGCCATGCCTCGGATGGTTGTGTTAATTGCAATACCAGATGCGCTTCAAGTGAAATATTCACTAACGTTCACAGCTCGAAGGGATACATTAAACACAAAACGAGCAGAATAAGCGACCTTTGTTGTTTCGGGTACAGAAATATTCTGAGAATTTTCCTCAGTGGAGATGCAATATTTATACGCTAGCAACAGCTTACATACTATGCAAATTTTTTCTTTTCGCTATCCCCCTCGTTATTTTTGTTCTAGCGGTTGCATAAGTTACCCGTTATTGACAGCTCTGTTCGGGAAAGCACACAAATGGACAGAACAAATGTATTTTTTGTTCTAGCGGTTGCATAAGTTACCCGTTATTGACAGCTCTGTTCGGGAAAGCACACAAATGGACAGAACAAATGTATGGAAAAATAAGAATGCTTCCATTTTTCATCAATTTAAACCATATACAGACTATGGAATTGTAATGTATAGCATATCAAACAAAAAAAATCTTTGAAAAATTTCCAATTCGATTGGTATACAAAACGTTTAAATCCGTTCGTAGCAAAAAATAGTTATTAACGTTAAGTTTATTTAATAAAAAAGTGACCTGTTTTCTGATTTGGCACCCTTAATGTAAGACGTAGTCCTACGTCAAAAATCTAAAATTGGAGGCGATATACATACATCTAAGACACATTACGTATGTATATCGCCTCCACGTTTGCATGTCATCATATACATGCAATATATAATATATAATAAGGCGCATCATATACATGCAATATATAATCACATTACCCGGGCCGTGATCGCCTTTTTAAAAACGGGAAATGTTTATTTTAAATCACTTTTATTCACAATTATTCACTTTACAACTACCGGTTACGCTCTGTACTTCTTACTAACTAACTCGGTCTAGCACGATCGGTCTTATTTATTGACTAAAACTGCTGATCGTGCACATTGGTGAAGATGCGCTTATCTGGCAGTCTGTAGCCGCGTGCGGTGTCCGTTTCTGGGCTGACTTGGCTGATATGCTAACGTGACTCCTCCGGGGGGTGAAAAAAGGACGTCCTTGTTCTTAGGAATTTGTAGAAGTTGTTTGATTGATGCTATTATTATGCGAGATAGCCGGCCTCATTCTGGGCTGACGGATTTTGATGACTATCTTTCGTCTACGAAGACATGTATAAAGAATAATCCCAATTACTATTATTACTGTTGTGCTTAGTCCTCCAAAAATGCTAAATATCCAGTTTTGATGATCGTACTGTTTGAGTTTTAAAGTTTCCATTCGCTTCCTATTTACTAATGTGAGGTTACTGATGGCTTGGATGTTTTGAAGTTTCAAAATATTGCGATTGATGATCAGGTTATGAAAAGCACCTTGCATTATTTGAGTTTCGTTGCTGATCGTTGCAATGCTCGTAAAGAGTTGGTCATCCACGTGAATACTGCAGTTGTCAAACGTTATTAAAAAAAGACGGGTGGGTAATGTCGGGGACATAACCGGAGTGACGTAGGACTATACAAAGGGGACAGCTTTTGTTAAATATATATTTTAAATATATTGTTTCATTTTCATCTCCTACGTGAATATCTACCTATCTACCTGCAAAATGGATTAGTTCACTGTTTACTCTTTATGAATATGTTGATGGTTCTGAAAAGAACCTTTGGTGTTGTGTTTTTGTTATCACTCGATATTCCCATCTTGTTCGGTTAAACCTTCCTGTTTAGCTATTGCGTTTGCCACTCGCCACAGCTTTCACAGTTGGAAATTTTCTTCCCATCCAGCTTGTGACATGTTGTTCAGTAAATTACATTTAATGCGACGTGCCGGAGAAATACTTTGCCACTCACTGAAACTAATTGTTGCCTTGATGAGCGCCGAACCGAAGCAGCTCTGTTCTTGATGCGGGTTTTCTGATTGTCGTGAGCAGCTTTGCAAGCCAACTCGAGCACTCCGATGGCCGAAACTCTATAATCGCTGTTAGGTATACTGGTGCTCCGGCACCAATCCGTTCGGCCTAGTTACCCTTGCGGAGCAATCAGTGAATGCGACCAACAGGGAACTGGAGACCTGCACGGTTCGAGTGAGACTTTGCCTTTCCCTTAACTTGTCCTCCTTTGTTACGTCCACGATGCCGATGCCGTACAACCACACGGGTTTACGGTTTGAAAGAAAATAAGATATTTTTTTGGGGTCCGCGTGTTTTATACTCTAGCGGTACACACTCACAGGATAGAGACAAATCGGCAGACTCAGCCAGAGGGGCGAGTCCAACGAGACGAACGAATGAGCGTTAAAAGGGAGCGATGGCAAAAAAATACATTCATTACGATTCGTTCGCTCGTTGGATTCACATGCAGGCTAAAAAGGGTCCTTTTCAGGATCACAAAATTATCTTCAATGTAAAGAGTTTATTGTTTTGTTATCACTCGATATTCCCATCTTGTTCGGCTAAACCTTCCTGTTTAGCGATTTGTTGCCACTCGCCACAGCTTTCACAGTTGGAAAATTTCTTCCCATCCAGCTTTGTGATATGTTGTACAGTAAATTACATTCAATGCGACGTGCCGAAGCGCCACTCAGTGTCGCATTGGAGGCGATTTTAACCTGTAATTGAACATTTTCGATGACAGTGGTACAGTGTCGACTTTCAATGTGGGGTCATAATTTGGATCTCTATGTTTACAAAAATGTCCAACTAAATAAGTCGCATTACATGTCCGTCCAATTAGCTAAATGTCGAACTAATTGTAAATTACTGTACTTTCAACCTGGAAACAATTTAAGAATTGGTGAAAATTGAATAATCAGGAAAGTCCCTGAGCTTTTTGATAGTTAATAAGCTCAGAACAACTGCCAAATTCACATACTCATCAGATCCTGGCAAACAAATTATGAAAAAATCAATTTATGTTTTAATACTATTTTGGATAATGTTTTAGAAAGCATTGAACTGTATTTCCTAAACTCTTTTTTGGAAGGTTTAATGGCCCTGAAAAGCGCATTGTTTTATTGAATGGTTCCCATTTAGAAAACTTAGTACTCGTGGTTTTGAAAAAAACCATTTCGAACGCCCTCGATGCCGCCTTGTTCTGGATATGCCACCAAAGCAGTTTGTATAAAGAACAAACATTTTTCTTCTGCTACCTGATGCCGTTTTGCGATTGCGTTTGCCACTCGCCACTCGCTGCAACTGCCTGTTGTCTTGATGTCCACCGAACCGAATGTGTTCTGTTCCGAATGCGGGTTTTCTTATCGTCGCGAGCAGCTTTGCCAGCTAACTCGATCACTTCGGCGGCCGAAACTATATAACGCCGGCTAGGTGGACTGGTGCACTGGTACTAACGCGCTCGGCCTAGCTACCCTTGCGGGGAACTCCAGATCAACACGGTTCGAGCGGGATTTTGCCTTTCCCTTCACTTTTCCTCCTTTACCATGTCCAGACATGGCTGCTTGGGTTGGTTTGTTGATGTGTTGTGATGCGAACCGATGTGGTGTACGGTTTGAATGAGAATGATCGTTATGGCAGCGGAGCGGGGATTTTTAAGCTGACTGGCTGGCTCGAGAATTACGGATGTGTGAGACTGCGACCAATGTTTCGTTCATTTTTTTCTTTTTCCTTTCCAATCGTGCTTCATTCTATTTCGCTGCTGCTCTGGTTGCCCGTTTTGGTCGGTACGATTTGAGGAGCACAAAATGGACCAATCAAAAATGGGCACATAGTGCATTTTGACAATGCTTGATATTTCACAATTATTCAATTATTTATCTCAAGAAAAATGAAATGTTATTCGTTATGATAGATGCGTAGATATATTTCCTATCAATTGATGCAAAAACCTTTGCGATCTATTGAGAAATGCTCGAATTATAAGCGTTCCAAATCTTGCATTTTTTCCTACTTGTTCAGTGCCTAGATTTCCATTTCACCCCCTATATCTTCCGGTTAGACGTAGTCCTACGTCAAAATTGCCAGTTAGACTGCGGTTCTGGGGTCCACAATCCGATGAGAGGTTAATATTTTGTTCGTTGTTTATGAGAATTTTGTTGCTCGCCACCATGCTCACAAATGTGTCATGTTCTTCTACTACGTTGCATTTGCTTGTTACTCCCGTTATGATACGATGGGTACATTCATCATTCAGGATCCTTAATTCAGTAATGGGCTGGATGAACTCCTCTGGCTTATTTGTTTTGAACCAGTTAATTCCAGATTTTACCACGTATAAAGGAGCATCGGCAATAATGGTTCCATTTACGATGAGTGGCACAATTTGAATAATATGTGACCATGTTTTTTGTAGCTGAGGTATTTGGAGTATGTAGGGTAGTGAATCGTCTTTTGTTGCAATTTTCGGTATCACATAATTCAAAGCTTGTCCGGGAAACTCCGTTTTTATTCCTTGATCATTTAGGGTTGATTCTATCAAGAGAATTTCATGCAATGTTAATAATTTGTTGTTGGGTAATGTAATTTTCGCCCTCAGAATCGTGTCTTGAATTTCCACTAAAATATTATTAATACTGTCCATGTAGAGAAGGAGACTAATCGCATCGTATTCCTCAGAAAGGATTTGGTTTTGCACGTGTTGGTCGATTAATTAGTTGATAGTTTTCGCCATGTCTTGAATTCTTTGGTTCACCATTTGGTTAATTACTATTTGTTTATTGTTTTCGTTGATTAAGTCGTTAGACGTCGAGTTCAATAGCCGTAGGTCGTCCGCATCCGGTGTTCCGGCCAACCATTTCCATGTTGTTCCAAGAGCGTCCCATCGTCGCATTCTCTTCGGTGTGACTGGTTTTATTTGGCGAAGGTTGTTTATCAATACCCTACTCTTCTCAAAAACTAATTTTGATATGTCCAATTGGTCGTTCAACTGTCGTGAGATTTTGCTAATTAGTATTACATTTTCTTCGATTTTAGAAATGTTGATTGGGTGTACAAATTTTATGTAGGATGTTTGAATGCGACAATCATTTCTCTTAATGAGCAGAACAGGATCGCTGTGAAGATTCCTTATTTCCATATGTGGTATTCTAAATTCATGACAGTGCACGATTGTTAGTAGTAGTACGTTTATTGCTAGTAGTATCATCTGAAATTGAATATGAAAAAGGTTAGTAGTTAGTATTTTTCATTCGCTATATTTTATTTATGTTTCTCTTGGTATTTCTGCCATTTTTAAATGTTTTGTGTTTGACATCAAATGCATTCGTATTAATAGCTCTCGCGTCAGTTTTCTTCCTTATTTGAGGTACAACAAATACTTCCTCACCATCTCTTATTTCTGGTGGTTCTTCTTTGTTATTATTGTACTTTGTTAATTTAATTTGACTTTTAATCATGCTTTGTTTTGCTTCTTGAAATATTTTTTGGGCATTAGCTAAAACTTCTTCAGGGTTATTAACATTATTATGATTAAATACAATTTCGTTTGGAGTGAACGTTATTGACGAGTGTATTGTATCATTGTATAACGCTACTGAAATTTTGATTGTGTTTTCACTCCTGCGTTTTTGAATTTGTGTTTATTTGTGTTGTATATTTCAATTATTGTAGAATGGGCTCGTTCTATTTGCCCTTTAGATTCAGAAGATGAGGCATATTCCAATGAGCTGCCTAAATTTTCTAAGTAATTTTTGAATTGGATCGATCTGAACGTTGTCTCATGATCAGTGATAATTATTGTTGGAACGCCAAAGGTTGAAATATATTTCCCTATTGCTTTTTGTACATCTGTCAGATTTCTTGTTTTGATGTGATACATTTGTAGATGCTTTGAGAAGGAGTCTATGAGTGATAAGAAGCAATATTTAGCAATTATGAAGATATCCATATGTACTCTTTGAAATGGTTTGTCTGTTATTGGTCTTGGCGAAATTTTAATATTGTAAGGTTTCCTCTCATACTTATGACTGTTACAAACTTTACAAATATTGATATAGTTTCTGATCAATCTGGACATGTTAGGAAAGAAGTATGATCTTTTTAGATGAGTTTCCACTTCGGTTATGCCTCTGTGTGCTCTCTCATGTTCTTTTGTTATAATTTAATTTTGGCGGTCTTCGTTTTGTACATCTTCAACCATTTTAGATGTAAAAACAAAGTGTCCTTTTTTACCAAAATTTTCCTTAAATGTTTCCTGTATGATATCGATTAGTGACTCCGGTGCGAGGAGAGCCGTTTGCTTTCCATTGTGAAAGGTTTTCAAAAAATGTGTCATCTCAGTCTTGTCATACGTTGGTTGGGCCACAATTGTCCTGTTAAAATTAGTAAAAAGGGTCTCCGTAATGACTGTTGATATGTTTGAGATTTTAAAAATAAGTTGGTTACGATAGTAATTCAGAGGCCTTTCAGTAAAATGTATGTACTAATCGTCGGAGTCATCTCCGGAATGAACGGTATCTGCATCTGAATTATCCTCGCTAACGTTGTTTATTTCGCCTAATAGGTCTCCTTTTGGGGAATCTGTTAAAAAAAGAGTTTATATTATTGTTTTGAATGGATTTCGTATTTGTCTCTGGTCCAACTTCTGGAGGATCTGAAAGAAGAGAAGTTTCATTATTATTTGTCTCTACTGGTCTTCTGCTGAGAGCATCGGCTACGACGTTTGTTTTACCTTCCTTGTACTTGACGTCATAATCGTAGTTCTCGAGCTCCAATCTCCATCGTAATATTTTAGAGTTTTTATCTGAGTTTTTTATGAAGGTCAACGGCTTGTGATCTGTGATCAATGTAAATTTACCTCCGAACAAATAAGGTTTATATTTAGTAACGGCCCATTTAATGGCTAAAGCTTCTTTTTCGTTTGTTGCGTATCTTGACTCAGTATCCGTGAGTGTTCTTGACCCAAATGCAATTGGTTTTTCAACACCTTCTTGTATTTGTGAGAGAACAGCTCCTAAGGCGTAGTCTGACGCGTCCGTTGTGAGTATAAACGGTTTTTCAAACTGAGGGTATGCCAAAACTTGATCCGTTGAAATAACTTCTTTCAACGTTTTATACGCATTGACGTAGTCTGGGTCTTCAATATTAAGTACTACATCTTTTTTTAGATACTTTGTCATATTTCTGGAAATTTTTGAAAAGTCTTTAATGAAGCGTCGGTAATAACCGGCTAGACCAAGGAATTGTTTAATTTCTTTTTGGTTTTTTGGAATCGGCCAATTAATTATTTTTTCTATTTTTTCTGGGTTTGGTTTAACTCCTTCTTCCGTTATAACGTGGCCTAAAAATTCTGTTTCTTTTTTGAGAAACTCACATTTATCCAGTTGGATTTTCAGATTGAATTCTGAAAGTCTTTTCAAGATGAGTGGAAGATTTCTGAAATGTTCCTCAAGGTTCCTTCCAATTATTACAATATCATCGAGATATACGTAGCAAGTTCTGCCTATGTAATCTCCAAGAATATTATTCATCGCCCTCTGGAAAGTGGCAGGGGCGTTCTTTAATCCAAAAGGCATTCGGGTGAACTCAAAATGCCCATTTTCCGTTGAAAATGCAGTTTTTTCTTTGTGGTTTGGATCCATTTCTATCTGGTGGAAGCCAGACTTAAGGTCCAATGTTGTAAAGTAGACAGATTTTCCGAGATGATCAAGGATATGAATTAGTTTTGATTTCTCTAAAGACGATAAATGGTCTACTCTTATTATATTCGAAATTTCGTCCCTGGAGATTGGGTTATCCCTATCGGTAGGTAAGGGATCGAACGCTTCGAAATTATTAACATCCAATCTTAATTTGGGGGGATTAGGTAAAGTTTTGTTCGAAGATACGACGTGAATCATTGTTTTGAAGTTATTCGCGTTATATAAGTCAGGCGCAATATAAGTATTTTTGCAAAGTTTTTGAAAAGTTGGTACAAACCAATCACCATTTGTATTTGTTTCTAAGGTTATTGTATATGCGTATTGTTTTTGATTCGCAGGGTAATATTTTTGAAATTTAAAATTCTTTTTTTCAGGTATATTGATAGTTTCTTTTTGGTAATCAATTTTTGCTTTGTGTTTAGCAAAGAATTGAGAACCTATAATTCCGTCAAAAAATGTGTGGAATTTTAATTCATAAAATGTTAGCGGTTTTATCAGTCCGTTGAATATATCCAACTTGGCCTTTTTATTGACTTCTTGTTACCAGATATGTTTTTTATTACGGTCGTTTTTGTAGTTACTGTATTATTGATGATACCAGGAGAGATAATATTTTTATTAGCCCCGGTATCGATTAGAAATTTTAAGTTTCTCTTAAATTGTGGAACTTTTACATCGAGGAAAGGTAAATAGTTTAAGTTAGATTTTGTTTGTGTTGGATTTGATGAAAATTTAGTTCATTCTCGTCGATTTCATCGTTGTTTGATTCTTTTTCTGATTCTGATACCTCATGATTTTTGATATTTCTTTTGTTTAAGGTTAGTCGACTCCTTAGTGAAGGATCGATTTCCATGGGCTCAACATGTTGTTCATTTTTAACAGGTGTCTCATGTTTGCCTTGTTTTTGGTATTTGAATTTACTGTTGGAGTTATTGGTATTTGTTGACGTAGGATTACGTCTTTCGGGAACATATTGGGGTACAAATTGAAAAACGAAAATCGATCGCATCCTGAATAATGTCCAATTTCAAACGCTTATTGCTCATTCATTTCATGATGGATTGATGATATTTTTGCATCAAACGATTTCGACACTCTATAACAATTTTTCACATTGAATATAATAGTATATATCATGTAACTAACTATCGAATAATTGAAAAATCTCAACCCCTATCCAAACAGAGATACTCAGTCCTGATTGGTCGAAATTGACGTCATTTCTTTTTCGCACCCGATTGGATTCTTTCGTTCACCGGCAAGCTAAATATCTGCATGGCGAACGAGTAGGAGGCGCCTACTTCATACATACCAAATGATATAAAAGGAAGGAGCATTCGTGGATCTCATTCATTCATACAACGGACGTGGAACGGACAACAACGAGTGAAGAGCAGCAGCAGTGGTATTCCTCTTCTCATCAACCATTACAATTGGATGTGGTAATGGAGGCAAAGGAGACAAAGGACTCGGTAAAGGAAGAGCGTATCGCAAGGTTCTACATGACAACATCCAGTGTATCAAACCCGCTATCCGTTGTTGAGCTCGCCGTAATGGTGACAACGAAACCCTCGCAAACTGACGCACAGAAGCCGAAGATACCAAAGCCTTGGAAAGAAGCATCGACTGAAACATCACATTACTAAGCAGCAGATTCCACAAACCCATTAAACCCTTCCAGTCCTTTTCAGGACTATCGATATTGCTTTGAAACGAAAGAGTTTAATTTATTGTTTTCCACTTAACATAAAAATTATATGGAACTATGATCAAAAATAATGTCTAGTTTTGATTTTAGAGATGTCTAAAATTTTCGTTCAATTGATTGTGGAATGTTCGTTGGGGCATTTTACAATATTACAATATTTTACAAATGCGGGTGTACGTACTGTAAGTACATTTGGTAGACACATACAAGATTTACAACCGTGTAGAATTGATTTGTTTACAAAATCCATTATTTAAACAGAAATTCCGGGTTCTGTTTGGCCAATTCGTAAAAGCAATCTTTGCTCTCATATAATTGCTTTGCTGTGGAATCGATTCTTTCGTTCCCCGACGAGTAAAATATTTGCATCGAGAGCGAGTGGGAGGAGCCTATTTCTCACATACCAAATGATATAAAAGGACGTAGCATTCGTGGATTTCTCATTCTCGTTCAACGCTCAGATCGACAAACATCTGGGTTTCCAGTGTGCATTGCTGGTATTCTCCTCATCAATTAACACGACTGAATGCGGCAAAGGAACCAAAGAAGAGGAGCGAAATGGATCGGAAACAATGTTTGTGTCTAGTGTGCATTGGATGTGGTAAATCCGCATCCGTCGTTTAGCTCGCCGTGGTGGTGTCAACGAAACCCTCTCAAACCGACGCACAGAAGCCGAAGATCTCAGAGCCAAGAAAAGCAGCAGCGACTCCGAAAAAAACTACCGCTGCCAAAAAGTAAACAACTGCTACATCCGACTAAAACATCACATTAACACGCAGCTGATTCCGTACAGCCCATCAAACCATTCCAGTCCTTTTCAGGACTATCGATATTGCTTTAAAACGAAAGAGTTTAATTTATTGTTTTCCACTTATCATAAAAATGATATAAAACTATGATCAAAAAATATTGTTTACTTTTACATTTTCTTTGACCATGTGCAACGAACAGGGAACGTTTCACGTCAAAAAATCAGCATGCGGCAGATAGCCTAACGTAATCCTACGTCAACTATGCGGTCGTGTCTCAGACACAACCCTCCTGTGACTTTTTTTATCACTGTTGTTTTTGAATTTTTTTTCGAAATTATTAGCTTGTGTTATTATTATTTTTTCTTTAGAGTTAAATTTACAGAGGAACGCATAAGCATCCTCCAAAGATTCTGGTTTTGCAGCTTGGGCGAAGCCGAAATAGTTTTCATTTAAACCTGAAATAAATGCTGCTAAGGCGTCCTCGTCGATAAATTTCGAGATCGCCCCCCAACTAGCGGCATATGTTTTATCTTGCTTTGCAAGCGTTTTAATATTCTGCACTATCAGTTTTGTAATTTGATAGTACTTGTGTACGGTCATTTCTGCTCCTTGTCTATTTTTCCATAGTTGGGCTTTGTACGTTGATAATTCGAATTTGTCTCCCAGTGTGTTAATCAAAATTTCCTTCGCCTCAGCGAAGCTACCGATGTCGCAGGCCATGCATATCGCATCTTTGGCACGGCCTTCTAATTTATTGAGAACTGCCTGTTCGTAAATGGCAAAAACGTTATTCGATACCAATGGTTTAAATGTGTTGAGTGTTTTTTCCGCTGTATTTATCCATGTATTTAACTGTTTTTTATTCCCATCGAAAGAGGGGATACTTTTTATCGGATCTGGGATCCGAGATAACGACTCAATCAAGCTTCTGCTGTGCATTGGCCTTTCATTGTCAACAACTGGAACGTCAGCAAATTGTTGATTTTGTAGTAGGTTGAGCTGTCTGTCGTGCTCGTCTTGTTTTGTATTTAGTTTTGCGAGCTGATCAGATATCTGAGTCAGCTGGCTCATAAGTTGTGCTATACCACTATCCATGTCGCTGTTTGTATCAAGCGATAGTGTGGCAAGTGTAGGTAAATCAGTCCTCAGGGGGATATGTGAAAACTCGCCTGACTCTACCGATTCTATGTCGGATTCGCTAGTGTCAGAGCTAATATGAGTTTCTGATTTACTCCTTTTTAAATATTCCCTTGTAATTTCCAGAGCACTTTTTGCTTTCCTGGAAAACTTAGGCATCAGTTTTAATGCGTTTTAAAAATAAGTTTGCAAAAGAGACACGTTCTCTAAGAACTCGTGTTATCTTCCGGTGTTGCGATTCTCTAAGAACTTCACAACGCCGGTTGGAAAGAGAACTTCTCTCAGAACTGTTCACTTTCCGAGTAGTAAATGAAATCAATAAAATTATTTTCCTCACGTCTCTCTAAGAACGCGTGTGAAACAATTATACTAATGTTCACTTACCTCAGTCGTTCTGGCAGGTTCGCTTGGAATCCAATTTCGCGCGGCGGAGCCTCGACTTCGTCGGCACACTCGATGCTAACGAATGCTTTCGCGGGTTCACTTTAACTGCAAGCTGATATGCAAGAGTTTCTGCACTGTTGTTCGTGAAACTGATTTTCCAAGCACTGCAGGCTGCGCCAATCACATTACCCGGGCCGTGATCGCCTTTTGACGTAGGACTACGTCTAACCGGAAGATATAGGGGGTGAAATGGAAATCTAGGCACTGAACAAGTAGGAAAAAATGCAAGATTTGGAACGCTTATTACTCGAGCATTTCTCAATAGATCGCAAAGGTTTTTGCATCAATTGATAGGAAATATATCTACGCATCTATCATAACGAATAACATTTCATTTTTCTTGAGATAAATAATTAAATAATTGTGAAATATCAAGCATTGTCAAAATGCACTATGTGCCCATTTTTGATTGGTCCATTTTGTGCTCCTCAAATCGTACCGACCAGAACGGGCAACCAGAGCAGCAGCGAAATAGAATGAAGCACGATTGGAAAGGAAAAAGAAAAAAATGAACGAAACATTGGTCGCAGTCTCACACATGCGTAATTCTCGAGCCAGCCAGTCAGCTTAAAAATCCCCGCTCCGCTGCCGCAACGATCATTCTCATTCAAACCGTACACCACATCGGTTCGCATCACAACACATCAACAAACCAACCCAAGCAGCCATGTCTGGACATGGTAAAGGAGGAAAAGTGAAGGGAAAGGCAAAATCCCGCTCGAACCGTGTTGATCTGGAGTTCCCCGCAAGGGTAGCTAGGCCGAGCGCGTTAGTACCAGTGCACCAGTCCACCTAGTCGGCGTTATATAGTTTCGGCCGCCGAAGTGATCGAGTTGGCTGGCAAAGCTGCTCGCGACGATAAGAAAACCCGCATTCGGAACAGAACACATTCGGTTCGGTGGACATCAAGACAACAGGCAGTTGCAGCGAGTGGCGAGTGGCAAACGCAATCGCAAAACGGCATCAGGTAGCAGAAGAAAAATGTTTGTTCTTTATACAAACTGCTTTGGTGGCAAATCCAGAACAAGGCGGCATCGAGGGCGTTCGAAATGGTTTTTTTTCAAAACCACGAGTACAAAGTTTTCTAAATTGGAACCATTCCATAAAACAAGGCGCTTTTCAGGGCCATTAAACCTTCCAAAAAAGAGTTTAGGGAATACAGTTCAATGCTTTCTAAAACATTATCCAAAATAATAATAAAACACAAATTGATTTTTTCTTAATTTGTTTGCCAGGATCTGACGAGTATGTGAATTTGGCAGTTGTTCTGAGCTTATTGATTTTCACCAATTCTTAAATTGCTTCTAGATTGAAAGTACAGTAATTTACACTTATCTCGACATTTTGCTAATTGGTCGGACCAGTAATGCGACATATTTAGTTGGACATTTTTGTAAACATAGAGTTCGGGGTCCAAATTATGACCCCACATTGAAGGTCGACACTGTACCACTGTCATCGCAAATGTTCAATTACAGGTTAAAATTACCTCCAATCCGATACTGAGTGGTGGTAATGCGACGTGCCATTGAATGTAATTTACTGTAAAATATGTCACAAGCAAGGTTTAGCCGAACAAGATGGGGATATCGAGTGATAACAAAACAATAAACTCTTTAGATTGAATATAATTTTGTGATCCTGAAAAGGACCCTTTTTAGCCTGCATTTGAATCCAACGAGCGAACAAATCGTAATGAATGTATTTTGTTGCCATCGCTCCCTTTTAACGCTCTTTCGTTCGTCTCGTTGGACTCGCCCCTCTGGCTGAGTCTGCCGATTTGTCTCTATCCTGTGAGTGTGTACCGCTAGAGTATAAAACACGCGGACCCCAAAAAAATATCTTATTTTCTTTCAAACCGTAAACCCGTGTGGTTGTACGGCATCGGCATCGTAGACGTAACAAAGGAGGACAAGTTAAGGGAAAGGCAAAGTCTCACTCGAACCGTGCAAGTCTCCAGTTCCCTGTTGGTCGCATTCACTGATTGCTCGGCAAGGGTAACTAGGCCGAACGGATTGGTGCCGGAGCACCAGTATACCTAACAGCGATTATAGAGTTTCGGCCGTCGGAGTGCTCGAGTTGGCTTGCAAAGCTGCTCACGACAATCAGAAAACCCGCATCAAGAACAGAGCAGCTTCGGTTCGGCGCTCATCAAGGCAACAATTAGTTTCAGTGAGTGGCAAAGTGTTTCTCCGGCACGTCGCATCAAATGTAATTTACTGAACAACATGTCACAAGCTGGATGGGAAGAAATTTTCCAACTGTGATAGCTGTGGCGAGTGGCAAACGCAATAGCTAAACAGGAAGGTTTAACCGAACAAGATGGGAATATCGAGTGATAACAAAAACACAACACCAAAGGTTCTTTTCAGAACCATCAACATATTCATGAAGAGTAAACAGTAAACTAATCCATTTTTAAGGTAGTTAGGTAGGTATTCACGTAGGAGAAGAAAATAAAACAATATATTTAAAATATATATTTAACAAAAGCTATCCCCTTTGTATAGTCCTACGTCACTCCGGTTATGTCCCCGACATTACCCACCCGTCTTTTTAAAAACGGGAAATGTTTATTTTAAATCACTTTTATTCACAATTATTCACTTTACAACTACCGGTTACGCTCTGTACTTCTTACTAGCACGATCGGTCTTATTTATTGACTAAAACTGCTGATCGTGCACAATGGTGAAGATGCGCTTATCTGGCAGTCTGTAGCCGCGTGCGGTGACCGTTTCTAGGCTGACTTGGCTGATATGCTAACGTTACTATATATTAATCATACTTGTATGTTTGTGAATATAATCCTCAAAATAAAATAATTACACTAAACCTTCATTTCAAACAACTTATACAGTTACCAAATCACGCAATAAACATCAAGAATTGCTGGAAATCTCTTATCAATATTTGTTCAAATTTAAAAATGTGCTTAACTCCAGTTTTGTTGACAACTTTTATGCATTCTATTAAATCGTACGATAAATTATATATAAACATAAACATTCCCACCTTTCATCCTTCATTAAACACCTCGTAGTAGAAATCTGTCAGTATGCATACACTCTCCTACGAAACATAGTGGAAAAAAAATATATTCGTCGATGTAAACAAGCAGTGAAAAAGGAGACACTTTTCGACGAGTGATTTGTATGAAGTTCCACTGCCGTGCTTTTGGGCAGAAGCATTATGCAATCATTGACCTTCAAGTACTTTGGTGTCTGATTTGATTCAAAATGCACTTGGAATACCCACATTACGTATTGTGGAATTCCACGCCATAGCCCGGAATCAACCAACAAACGTATCGTCAGCCATTGAGAAGCACGTCTTACCTTATCGTCGTCGACCGTGTGAAAGAGGGGGAGTGATGGCGGCACACTCTGTGCTCGACGAAACGGGTTGTCGCTGAGGCAGTCGACTACATCTTGTCGATTGAAAGCAGTGTAACATATGCTTTGACCATTAAGCTGCAGTAACACTATTTGTGCAGTAAGCTCATACCACACATCTTCCCCCTTCTCAAAAAAAAGACGGGTGGGTAATGTCGGTGACATAACCGGAGTGACGTAGGACAAAGGGGACAGCTTTTGCTAAATATATATTTTGAATATATTGTTTTATTTTCTTCTCCTACGTGAATTCCTACCTATCTACCTGAAAAATGGATTAGTTTACTGTTTACTCTTTATGAACAAGTTGGGGGTTCTGAAAAGAACCTTTGGTGTTGTGTTTTTGCGTTTTTTTACAAACTTGATTCTTGATTTTTTTCTGAAGGCTTTGTACTTATTAAATGTTCAACGTCGGGCATCTTTCGGCGTATACACATATCGTACAATCAAAATTATGGCTGTGATAGGGAATGCACAGGTGGTCATCAGCTCGTTCACTATCATATATTTCACTATTGAGCACATTACCATACATTAAGCTGTGGTTTCGGAGACGAATGAATTGTAAGATTTGTAGTCTCCGCAAACAAAGTAAATAAAAATGAAAAAGAACTGAGATTTTGGAGACGAACTCTACGATCTGTCGAGAAATAAACGAGCTATAAGCGTTCTGAAAAACCAACAGTAAATACAGGGACGGATGACCTTCGGATTAAAGTCCTTTAAAATAAGAACAGAGCAGCAGGAAATACATAGCTCATCGTGTTGCTCCTTAGTTATTTCTCTATGCAATGCAGATGTAACGTCAGTCAATTTTCAACATCAGTTATCATCAGTTATCTCTATAATCGCTGTTAGCTATACTGGCACCAATCCGTTCGGCCTAGTTACCCTTGCGGAGCAATCAGTGAATGAGACCAACAGGGAACTGGAGACCTGCACGGTTCGAGTGAGACTTTGCCTTTCCCTTAACATGTCCTCCTTTGTTACGTCCACACGTCCACGTTGCTGCCTGTTTTCTTTTTATGATGTGATGCGATGCGATGTTAAACGTTGCCGTACAACCACACTGGTTTACGGTTTGAAAGAAAATGAGATATTTTTTTGGGATCTGCGCGTTTTATACTCTAGCGGTACACGCTCACAGGATAGAGACAAATCGGCAGACTCAGCCAGAGGGGCGAGTCCAAGAAGTCGAACGAATGAGCGTTAAAAGGCAGCGATGGCAAAAAAATACGTTTATTACGATTTGTTCGCTCGTTGGATTCACATGCAGGCTAAAAAGGGTCCTTTTCAGGATCACAAAATTATCTTCAATGTAAAGAGTTTATTTTTTTTGTTATCACTCGTTATCCCCATCTTGTTCGGCTAAACCTTTCTGTTTAGCGATTGCGTTTGCCACTCGCCACAGCTTTCACAGTTGGAAAATTTCTTCCCATCCAGCTTGTGACATATTGTACAGTAAATTACATTCAATGGCACGTCGCATTACCACCACTCAATGTCGGATTGGAGGTAATTTTAACCTGTAATTGAACATTTGCGATGACAGTGGTACAGTGTCGACTTTCAATGTGGGGTCATAATTTGGACCCCGAACTCTATGTTTACAAAAATGGCCAACTAAATATTTATTTCGTGAACTCTTTTTTGAAAGGTTTAATGGCCCTGATAAGCGCCTTGTTTTATGGAATGGTTCCAATTTAGAAAACTTTGTACTCGTAGTTTTGGAAAAAAAAAAAACCATTTCGAACGCCCTCGATGCCGCCTTCTTCTGGATTTGCTGGATTGGAGGTAATTTTAACCTGTAATTGAACATTTGCGATGACAGTGGTACAGTGCCGACTTTCAATGTGGGGTCATAATTTGGACCCCGAACTCTATGTTTACAAAAATGGCCAACTAAATATTTATTTCGTAAACTCTTTTTTGAAAGGTTTAATGGCCCTGATAAGCGCCTTGTTTTATGGAATGGTTCCAATTTAGAAAACTTTGTACTCGTGGTTTTGGAAAAAAAAACCATTTCGAACGCCCTCGATGCCGCCTTCTTCTGGATTTGCCACCAAAGCAGATTGTATAAAGAACAAACTTTTTTCTTCTGCTACCAGCTGCCGTTTGCGAATGCGTTTGCCACTCGCCACTCGCTGCGACTGCCTGTTGTTGTCTTGATGTTCACCGAACCGAATGTGTTCTGTTCCGAATGCGGGTTTTCTTATCGTCGCGAGCAGCTTTGCCAGCTAACTCGATCACTTCGGCGGCCGAAACTATATAACGCCGGCTAGGTGGACTGGTGCACTGGTACTAACGCGCTCAGCCTAGCTACCCTTGCGGGGAATTCCAGATCAACACGGTTCGAGCGGGATTTTGACTTTCCCTTCACTTTTCCTCCTTTACCATGTCCAGACATGGCTGCTTGGGTTGGTTTGTTGATGTGTTGTGATGCGAACCGATGTGGTGTACGGTTTGAATGAGAATGATCGTTACGGCAGCGGAGCGGGGATTTTTAAGCTGACTGGCTGGCTCGAGAATTACGCATGTGTGAGACTGCGACCAATGTTTCGTTCATTTTTTTTTCTTTTTCCTTTCCAATCGTGCTTCATTCTATTTCGCTGCTGCTCTGGTTGCCCGTTTTGGTCGGTACGATTTGAGGAGCACAAAATGGACCAATCAAAAATGGGCACATAGTGCATTTGGATAATGCTTGATATTTCACAATTATTTAATTCTTTATCTCAAGAAAAATGAAATGTTATTTGTTATTATAGATGCGTAGATATATTTCCTATCAATTGATGCAAAAACCTTTGCGATCTATTGAGAAATGCTCGAGTTATTAGCGTTCAAAATCTTGCATTTTTTCCTACTTGTTCAGTGCCTAGATTTCCATTTCACCCCCTATATCTTCCGGTTAGACGTAGTCCTACGTCAAAAGTCTAACATGCCATGAATAAAGATGAAGTAGCACACTTTGTAGTTTGTAAGAACCCTTCATATTTCGCTAACTGACATGGCAAATTTTACTCATTCTTATAACTTTAAGTTTGAGTGCTTGTAGTGTAATATATATGTTTTTCATTTCTCGCGCAAATTCGACGCGCCCTCTGGGATTCCTCAAGGCAGCCACCTGGGGCCGTTGATTTTCCTCTTGTACTTCAATGACGTCAATTTTAAGCTGAACCTTCTGCGCTTGTCATTCGCCGACGATGTGAAAATTTATTTTATTATCAACTCGACTGCCGATGCCTGCCTACTTCAGCAACAGCTGGATAGTTTTGCCGAATGGTGTATTGCTAATTGCATGAAGGTGAACCCAGGTAAATGTGCTATTATCACCTATTCAATATAAAAGGAACCGATCTTGTTTGATTATAAACTCTTGGATGCTTCCATCGAGAGAACCAACTGTATCAAAGATCTAGGGGTACTTCTAGACAGCAAACTATCGTTCCAGCAGCACATTTCATATATTGTTGGCAAAGCTTCCAGAAGTCTGGGCTTTTTGTTTCGAATCGGTAAAGATTTCATTGACATATATCGCTTGAAGTCTTGGTACGTTCGACTCTTGAGTACGGCTGTCAAGTTTGGAGTCCTTACTACCAAAATGGTGTCGACAGAATTGAAACTGTACAGCGCAGGTTTGTGCGCTTTTCTCTTCGACGCTTGCCGTGGAGGGATCCTATTCGGCTACCCAGCTATGATAGTAGATGCCTTCTAATCAATTTAGACACCTTAGCTGTTCGCCGCAATGTCGCCCGTGCTATGCTAGTGTCTGATGTCCTGACGTCGAAAACAGAGTGTCCGGCGTGGCTCCGTTCATTCCAACTACAGGTGCCTCCAAGAAGTCTGCGGAACCAAAATTTGCTGCGTATACCGGTCCGACGAACAAAATTACGCGACCTACAGTAGTATATCCGGTCTGCTCAGAATGTTCAACAGAGTTGCAGAGGGCTTTGATTTCAATTTATGTAGGGTAGCTATTAAACGTAACTTTAAGAGAATATTAACCAACTTAAATATCATTAGGGCATAGATTCTGCCTGTTGATTATTGTAATAAATAAATAAATAAATAAATAAATAAATCATTAGTGTGTATATACTTTCTATGAGGCTTTAGTTTCATTAATATATGTATAAGAAAACTAAAAAGATTTAATTAATTTTCGTTTGACAATTTACCAGTGTATTCACCTTGTCGTGAAGTTTATTACATATAAAATAAATCAGTCACCAGGTGACACACCCACTGCGCACAGTCACAGGGGTAGCCAAATTTGACGTTTTGTGTAAAAACGATTAACGAAATTTTTAGTATATTTGGCAACTCTGACAATTCGTATGTTGTTATTTATTTCTGTGCAACGATAAAGAGGACGACAAAAGAAAAAAACAGAAAGAAAATTATATGTAAACTGACTGTTTATATTCTCTTGTTTTCATTTCCAATGTTTCTTTTTAGGATTGCAGTTTTCACCTATTGTACATAATCCTGAAGACGAACGGGAATTTTCTTAACGCGAGGATTCCGTCCAGTTGAATCACCCGGAATGGAAGGATTGCTGTTAAAATTTTCCACAACCGATTTCTCTTTCCGCCACTCAGAGACTTTCTTAGTTTGTGTGACGTGGCGTTCTATTACGTATCCACTTCCATTACTGAGGGTAAGACTTCCGTTATTCTCTTCCATAACGGTATACCGAATTGGAGAGAAACGGGATTCTCCTTTTCCGCGCGTGTGTCGCTCTACTATCACAGTGTCGCCGGGTTTAATTCGACAAAGCCGCGCACTTCGACGTTCATCTTCTCGTTTTTTGCCAGCTAACTTCGCCTCTCGGTCCCTATTGTTGAGAAGTTCTTCGTCTACAGCAACCTCCTCATAGTTCAACATAGGAAGTTTCCGTTTGATCTTCCGGCCACTCATGACCTCCTTTGGTGGTAATTTGGTCACGCTATGTGCTACTGCGTTGTGCGCATGTATTGCTACGCGCAGTTCATCGACGTAGTTGCTTTTATTAATCGTTAATCCTTCAACAAGTCCGTTTTGTTGAGGGAATAAAGGAGTAGAGTAGATAGTGGATATGCCACGATCCATGCAATATTTTTTATACTCTTCTCCGTTGAAAGGAGGTCCATTGTCCGTTTTGATTGATTTTGGTATGCCTTCTCGATCGAAAACAGCTTCCAGAACCTTCCACCTTGAAGAATAGGATCATCGGATGTCGCTATTTTTATCTCATCATCTGTCAGGAACCCGACGACGTTCACCTCTAAGGTAGCTGTTTCCCAAGGGCTTGTATTGTAATCGAAGGCATCGTCCTCACCGTTGTAGAGCCTTGAAGGTGGATCAGCGATGTTTTCGGTTCCTCTTATATACTCCACATCATAGCGATATAGGCTCAATCGTAATGCCCAACCATCAGCGCGAGTTAAGGCCCTCTTCGACTCCTCTCGAGATCGATTTAGAATAAATGATACTCCTTGTGCGTCAGCTCGTATTGTAAATTTTCGTCCCAATAAGAAATACGAAAAATTTTCGACAGCCCAAACCGCAGCGAGAGCCTCTCGTTGATTTTGAGCATATTTTCTTTCCGTCGCGGTCAGTGATTTTGATGCGTAACTGATAGTTCTCGATGATTTGTTCTGATCTATCTGAACCAAAACAGCCCCCAAAGCTATCGGTGAAGCATCGGTGTAGAGTATCGTTCTATCATTTTCATTGAAGAATCCAAGAGTAACACAGTTTTGCCAGATTTGTTCCTTGACTTTTTGAAATGCCTGGCTTTGTTCTCGCCCCCATTTCCATGACTTGGCGGTGATGATGGCCCATAAAGGGTTGGTAATTTCAGCAAAACTTTCCACGTGTGCGTTTATAAAAGAGGCCAAACCTAGGAAACTACGTAGCTCGGAAACGGTAGCTGGTTCTCTAAATTGTCGAATGCTCCTAATTTTACCTTCCTCCACAAGGAAGGCAAGTTCCTGGCGTAAATAAGAATGTCATCGATGTAGACAATAACATTCTTAGGAATTCGTGTCGTGTAGGAATTCGTGTCATCTCTCATCTCTCATCTCATCTCTCGCTGGAAAATCTCAGTTGCACACTTTACACCGATCATGATCCTTTTGAAGCGGTACATTCCGCTCTCGGTAAGAAAGGTTGTGAGGTCCCGAGACTCGTTGCTAAGTTCGAGGTGGTAAAACGCATTACTCAAATTCAGTTTTGTATAAAACTTTGAACCGTAGAGTTTCACCTTCATCTCTTCTAGTAGAGGTAAACGAAAATATTCGCGGTTGATCGCCTTGTTCAGAGCTCTCATGTTGACTACCAAACGGAAGTCATTTTTTCCTTTCGCAACAGTAGACATTCCGCTTATCCAATTTGGAGCCGCTGTGACCTTCTCTATGATGCCGTGCTTTTCCATTTCTTCTAATCGTTGTCTTGCTGCTTCACGATATGCCACGGGTACATTATAGTAAGCATTTTTCACTGTAGGTACTGTTTTATCGACGCTGAATTTTACCTTTACTCCTGGCATTTTTGGGAATTCCTCCACTTTAGATGAAATTTCCATATTATTGAGATTCAATCCTATTCGCAGTAATCCAATGTCGCTTGCAGTGGCTCGACCCAGGAGTGACCCTAACCTTTTAGGAACGGCATGACCCGTCCGCTGTATCCAACTACTGCAATTTCAGCCTCTAGTAAGTATTCAACAAACATGGGTGATGTTGTACCGTACGCAGGTAAACCTTTTGAACATGTATTATCGAGTATTTTGATCTTTGCTTTGCCTAACTTGAACTCCACTTTCAGACGGATCCAATCCTTGCCGCCGATGACGTTCGCATCTGCACCAGAGTCTACCAGGAACTGAATAGGACTAGACGTCCCCAACCGGCAGTCTACTAGTACGTCTTTCATGCACAATGTGTTGACATGCTATGATAGGGAAAATGATTATTGTAAGAAAAACGATAAGTCATAAAGGATCAACAGAATGTATTTCGACTATAAATATTGAAGGATACTATACCTGATTTTCATCCAAATCATTCTCTCGTTTTGGAGGCTCACCATTCGCCATATGAAGTTGCTGGATGTTAGATTTAAGACAAACAACACCATAATGTCCAAACTCATGACAAGTGTTACACTTTCTCTTTAACGCTGGACATGGATAGCTTCTGTAAGGGTTTTGATTACATCTTGAGCAACGAATTTGACGATCATGGTCGCTTAGATCTCGGCGATGCTTTTGTACTTCCTTGTAGGGCCGCTTTGCTGGAGCTCTCCTATTACGATCATCGAACCAAGTTCGCTTTCTGTTATCTCTTTGGTCTCGTGGTTGTTGACGATCACGACTCATTACGAATATTTCAGACGATTCTGTGACAGCTGTTTCAGCCTGAAATGCTTCTTCGCGAGTTGCAGCCTGCACGATGTATTTTGTGTCATATGCGTAAGTACGAGCTGCCTGCACCAACTCCTTATTCCTCAGGCCTTTGAGTAGTTGGGCTCGAACGAATCTTTCTTGGTCTGCTGGGCTGTACTCACACATGCGAACTTTTCCCATTAGACAAGCATGGAATGCGATAGCTGACTCGGATTTCTCCTGCCTCATATTCGAGAATGCCTCATGTTCTGCTGCTGAATCCGTCATCGATTGGAGATAGGATTTAATGTTACTTACGAATACATTGTAGCAATTAGCATCTGTTAAGCTTGGCCTTAGCTTTCTGCCTTGATGATTTCTTGCAATTCATTTCCAACAGACAGAAACAGAAAATGTGATCTCCGGATTGGATCGTTAGCATTATTGAGGGTGGCAGCAATCTCGAAGTTTTCAATGTAACGATTCCACTACTCCCACATTTTGTTTGCTGTCACGCCATTTGGAAATGGTTTTATGTTATCCCACCGGATGTGAGACGAAGTAGAATCGATAGTGCTTGCGAGAGTGATTGGAGAAGTCCAGGTCAGGTCGACGTCTTTGGCTGGGGGCTTCGCTCGGAAAAACTCCATTGCCTTTGTGATATCCGCAAGTACATTCTCGACTCTCTGAAGGCGATCGTCGGTACTACGCGTGGTGCAACTTACAATGTGCGACGACCTAAAAACCAAAATTATCAATACGCCGCGTCTGAATGATACATAGTTTATTTTTATGCAGGGGCAAAAAGATTAGGTCGGAGCGATCCCGAATAAATAAATTAATCTGTTGATTTTACGATCGTATGAGTCTTAAGTTTTCAGATAGGGACACATTTGCGATAAGGTCAGCACGATCCCGAACAAATAAAGTAATCTGTTGCTTTTACGATCGTATGACTCACAGTTTATTTTTATGTAAAGATAGGGCCTAGGTTAAGGAAAGCTTATCTCGAATCCTTTTTGGCTTGATTATACCTCAAAGAGGAGGTAATAGATGTAAGGAACGAGAAGATATGTGGAGGAAAAGAAAAACGAAAAAAATAAAGGAGTCTGGATTGAGCAACGAATAGGAACGATCGTTATTTTTAGTCTAAAAGAAACCTCCCCGACTCGGCCGCGTGCATGTGGTGACAGCGGTGTGCGGACCGCGATAGTGTTAAACATTTTAGATTAGCAGTTTGAAAAGTGATAGACAATTTCTCGGTATTTTCGAGTTTCCGCACCGGGAAATTTTCATATCCATTAAATGAACTTTATCAGTCAGCTCGCGCAGTCCGAAGCCGCCGGACGCAAAGTTGTTCGTGTCCGTTATTGTGTTGGAACAATACCGTTATCGGTTTCGCTGAAGTGATTGTGTCGCTCTAACGGTGTTTTCTTTATTGCGAGAGTGAAGTGATAAGTAATCACAACCAGCGGGAGGGAGAAGTCCTCCACTGCGGGCGCTGTGAGCGTGTGCCGTTCCTCGTCATCGTATTGTGGTGCGATACACCATTGCTGTTGTGCCAAGCGATCATCACGTGGTTCGATTGGAGCACCGTTACAAATCATCCGCACCGTGCGCTTCAAGTATTTTAGTTTATATATATATTAGGTTAAGGATTTAAAAAAAAAAAAAGAAAAAGTATAATTGTATATCTGCCATAATGGCAGAGTGCGATCCTCTTGATATGGACATTGAATCTGATGTTTCCTCCTCACTAACTATTGGGAAGTCGCTTAAACGCGTTCCCCCCTCAGACGATGTCTTTTCAGAGGAAGAGTTAATCAACCTCAACAAGCCCCCTTCAAGAAAATTGGCAAACTTTTCCACTTCGCCCCCTCAATCTCCCGCTCCCGCTTCCGATTATCTCCCGAACTTGCCTCCCAGCCCAACTGTTCCCGCTCCCGCTCAACAATCGACCTCGTCCTCCCCCGCAGTTGTCCCCTCTCCGCGTGTTAAGGTCTATCCAGAAGATGCATCTGGATCTGGCCCATGGGTTGTTTTCTTCCGGCCAAAACCCAACGGGAAATCGCTCAACGTCATTCAGATCATGAAAGATCTGACAAAAAATTATTCCTCCGTGGTCGAAATTAGAAAGGTTCGACCGAACAAACTGCGTGTTGTCGTGGCTGATCGGAAGCAAGCTAACGAGATTGTTGTCGACAATAGGTTCGTACTAGAATATCGCGTCTATGTGCCCTGCCATAACGTAGAAATTTCGGGGGTGATCACAGAAACGGGTCTGACGAGCGCATTAATAAAAGAGGGAGATGGCAGATTTAAAAAGCTCCCTTTGACTAAAGTTAAAATTTTGGACTGCCATCAATTAGGAAAAGTGTCCCAGGAAGAGGGAAAAACAAAATTCACGCCGTCCGACTCGTTTCGAGTAACTTTTGCTGGTTCCGCCCTCCCTGACTACGTTATGGTGGACAAATTGAGGCTTCCGCTGCGTCTCTTCGTGCCAAAGCCCATGACTTGCAACAAATGCAAGTCAGTTGGTCACACAGCAGACTACTGCGCCAACAAGGAGCGCTGTGCCACTTGCGGAGAGCAACATGTGGGCAAATCCTGCAGTGCGACTGAGCATAAGTGTCCATATTGCGGGGGGACCCCACATGAGCTCTCAGCTTGTGAAAATTACAAGAGTCGCTGGGAGAAACAGAAGCGCTCTTTAAAGGAACGCTCGAAACGCACTTTTGCGGAAATTTTAAAGGGCGCTTCTCCACAGGCCCAACAACAACAACATCCAATCTCCTCACACAATATCTTTTCCACGTTGCCAGTTGACGAAATGGAAGCGGACACAGCTCACGGGGGTACACCGTTTATTTCCCAAGGGAATCCCCGGCGCAAAAATGTGACCACTCCCAAAATTCAATCACAAGTCCCTCCGGTGATATCCCCTGTTAGCTTGCCTAAAAAAACGAGTGCAGCGGACAAGCAAAATCAGGTTCCTCCTGGCTTCCGTGGGAATAGTTCATCTTCGAACGACCCAGCACTCGAGGGGACATCAAAAACCCCAACTGTCCCTATTTTTCCGTCCAGCTCAACTTCCCAATCGGGATTTATAAAGTTGTCTGACCTTTTGGATCAAATCTTCAAGTGTTTTAACGTTTCCGACTCCATCAGAACCATTGTCATTTCAATGCTTCCAGTATTAAAGACAATTTTGCAACAATTGATGCAAACATGGCCCCTCCTTGCAATGATTATCTCTCTTGATGTCTAATTCAAATAGAGAGGTCGGAGATATCACTGTTTTACAGTGGAATTGTCGTAGTCTTATCCCTAAATTGGATACATTCAAATTTTTAATTCATAAGTTCAATTGTGATGTTTTTGCTCTGTCCGAAACTTGGCTTTCTTCGCGAGATGATCTCTCTTTCCATGATTTCAATATTGTACGCTTGGACCGTGATGACAGATACGGAGGGGTGCTCTTGGGGATCAATAAGTGCCACTCATTTTTTCGAATTGACCTTCCACCTATTGGAGGGATTGAAGCTGTTGCTTGTCATGCAAACATCAGAGGCAAAGACCTCTGTATTGTCAGCTTGTATTGGCCTCCGAGAGCTGCGGTTAGCCGCAAGCAACTTGTTGACATGTGCTCACTCCTTCCTGAGCCACGATTGATCTTGGGAGACTTCAACTCTCACGGAACTGCCTGGGGGGAACAGTACGACGACAATCGTTCATTGTTGATATATGACCTTTGTAACAGCTTCAATATGACCGTTTTGAACACTGGGGAAACAACACGTGTACCTAAACCTCCTGCTAACCCAAGTGCTCTTGACCTCTCGCTTTGCTCGAATTCACTATCGTTAGATTGCAAGTGGGATGTAATCCAGGACCCCAACGGTAGTGATCACTTGCCAATCAAAATTTCCATCACCATTGGGTCGAATTCTTCTGAATCTATAAACATGGCATATGACCTCACAAGACACATTGACTGGAAAAAATATGCGGACGCGATTACTCTAGCCATCAATTCCAGAGATGGTTTACCTCCATTGGAGGAGTATAACTTCCTTTCTCGTTTGATCTATGACAGCGCAGTTCGCGCTCAAACGAAACCCAATCCAGGTTCCACCATTTTCCGAAGGCCTCCCAATCTATGGTGGGATAGCCAATGTTCCAAGCTTTATGTAGAAAAATCGAATGCATTTAAAGCTTTTCGGAAACGTGGTACTCCTGAAAATTTTCAAACGTATTTAGCCCTTGAGAATCAGTTCAAAAATTTGATCAAAGGGAAAAAACGTGCTTATTGGCGAAATTTCGTGGGAGGTTTGTCACGAGAAACGTCAATGAAAAAATTATGGAAAGTGGCTCGAAACATGAGAAATCGCTCTTCATCCAATGAAAGCGAGGAATATTCACATCGATGGATCTTTAATTTTGCACGAAAGGTTTGTCCTGATTCAGCTCCTGTGCAAAAATTTGTTCGAGATATACCACAAGATAGGTGCGATCTTGATTCCGAGTTTTCGATGGTAGAATTCTCTCTTGCTCTCCTTTCATGTAACAATTCTGCTCCGGGATCGGATAGAATTAAGTTCAACTTGCTGAAAAATCTCCCTGATGTGGCGAAACATCGCTTGTTGAACTTATTCAATCGGTTTCTGGAGCATAATATTGTTCCAGATGATTGGAGACAAGTACGAGTTATAGCTATTCAAAAACCCAGAAAACCCGCGTCCGACTTCAATTCGTACCGCCCAATAGCAATGCTGTCTTGTATACGGAAATTGTTGGAGAAAATGATCTTGTTTCGCCTTGATCGATGGGTTGAAACGAATGGCCTACTCTCAGATACACAATATGGGTTCCGCAGGGGCAAGGGGACGAATGATTGTCTTGCGTTGCTTTCTTCAGAAATTCAATTGGCTTACGCCGAAAAAAAAACAAATGGCTTCAGTATTCTTGGACATAAAGGGGGCCTTTGATTCTGTTTCAATAGAGGTCCTGTCAGACAAATTACACTCTCGGGGTCTGCCGCCTCTATTGAATAATATGTTATATAACTTGCTTTGTGAGAAACATTTGAATTTTTCTCACGGGGATTCGACAGTAAGTCGGGTCTCCTACATGGGACTCCCCCAGGGCTCATGTTTAAGCCCCCTTTTGTACAACTTCTATGTAAGCGACATCGACAATTGCCTTACACAAAATTGCAACCTAAGACAACTTGCAGATGATGGAGTGGTGTCTGTCGTAGGATCAAACGAATCCGAACTGCAAGGACCCTTACAAGATACTTTGAACAATTTTTCAACCTGGGCCATTGGGCTAGGGATCGAATTCTCCACGGAGAAAACAGAGATGGTGGTTTTTTCTAGGAAGCATAGACCAGCAAAACCAAAGCTTCAACTTTTGGGTAAACCGATCACTCATGCTATGTCTTTCAAGTATCTTGGGGTCTGGTTCGACTCCAAATGTACTTGGGGGGCCCATATTAGGTATCTGAGTAAAAAATGCCAACAAAGAATAAACTTTCTCCGTACAATTACCGGCACCTGGTGGGGAGCCCATCCCGAAGATCTTCTAATGTTGTATCGAACAACTATTCTCTCAGTGATGGAGTATGGCAGTTTCTGTTTTCAATCAGCTGCCAAAACACACCTCATTAAACTCGAGCGAATTCAGTATCTTTGTCTCCGTATTGCGTTGGGATGTATGCCCTCAACGCATACCATGAGTCTCGAGGTTTTGGCAGGCGTGCTCCCACTAAAAGATCGCTTCAATTTATTATCTCTTCGGTTCTTCATTCGGTGTAAGGTTATGAACCCATTGGTGATCGGAAATTTTGAGCAGCTGATCGAGCTAAATTTTCATTCTGGATTCATGAGCTCATATCATGAATTCGTCTCCATGCAGGTTGATCCTTCTTCGTATATTCCCAACCGTGTTTGTTTTCCTGACTACATCAATTCCTCTGTGCATTTTGATCTGTCCATGATGCAGGATATCCATGGAATTCCAGATTATCATCGATCGGGGATCGTTCCTACGATTTTCGAAGCAAAGTATGGGCGTGTCAATTGTGATAATATGTACTTTACTGATGGGTCCTCTATGAATGAGTCCACAGGATTTGGAGTGTTCAACAAATTTTTTAGCACCTCACACAGTCTTCAGTATCCTTGCTCAGTGTATATTGCTGAATTGGCAGCAATACACTGGGCGCTGGACAGCGTCGCGTCACGACCTGTTGAACACTATCACATTGTAACGGATAGTCTTAGCTCTGTCGAAGCTATCCGTTCAGTGAGGCCGGAAAAGCACTCGCCGTACTTCCTTGAGAGAATACGAGAAATTTTGAGTGCTTTATCCAGACGCTGTTATGTCATTACCTTTGTCTGGGTCCCTTCACATTGCTCAATTCCGGGTAATGAGAGGGCTGACTCATTAGCAAAGGTAGGTGCAATTGAAGGCGAAATTTATCAGCGTCAAATCGCCTTCAATGAATTTTATTCTTTAGTTCGTAAAAATACCATCGCTAACTGGCAACGCAAGTGGAACGAAGATGAATTGGGCCGGTGGCTGCACTCAATTATCCCTAAGGTTAGCCTCAATCCGTGGTTCAAAAGTCTGGAATTGAGTCGGGACTTTATTCGCACCTTCTCCCGACTCATGTCCAATCACTGTTCGTTAGACGCGCTGCTTTTTCGTTTTAATCTTGCCGACAGCAATCTCTGCGGTTGTGGCCATGGTTACCACGATATCGAACACGTTGTTTGGTCGTGCGAGTTGTATCTTGTCGCCAGATCGAATTTAGAAAACTCCCTTCGGGCTGGAGGAAAGCAGTCCAATGTGCCGGTGAGAGATGTGTTGGCTCGGTTAGACCTTGATTACATGTCCCAAATATATGTTTTCCTTAAAGCTATCGATCTTCGAGTGTGATTGTTTATACATCCTTTTCCCCTCCTTTTCGTCCTTCGCGAGCTATCGGTTCCCTTCCTACTAACATTAGAATAAGTTAAATTGTAAATACATATTAGATGTAAGGATAGTTTTAAGAATTGAGTGTGAAGTGTCAGTGTGAATGAGAATGTGAATGTGAATGTGAGTGCGAGTGTAAACACACATCTCCTTATATCCCATCCTTTTCCTAATGAAAATGTGTCACCCTTCTAAACTCGAGTCGACCGCGAGTAATCGGTTTCCTATTTCATTAACCATAGAATTAAGGAAACAACATGTTGATATATGCTAGTTTAAATATAGTTAAGAGTTTGGCTCCATTAAACTTATGTAACTGAGCCTGTAAAAATAAACGGATTAATAAAAAAAAAAAAAAATGAACTTTATAATACGAATATATGTTTAATGAATTCTTCTGTATGTAAATTTTATAATTGGTATTTCGTCGCATATGTTGGAACGTAAAGTGATTGTTCGCGACCCACAGTGCGAACGAAGAGCAAGTGGAAACATAAAGTAATACCCCTTCTAACTATCCAATCCTTCTCCCATTCGACCCACTCCCTTCCTTTCAGAACACAGTGTGTGGTGTATGGCACGAACACATCCAGCCCCGAATATACCGCGACGTAAACAGTATATACAGACGCAATGCATAAGAAACGAACGCATACAACTAAATAGGTGCATACAGAAATTCCCTCCCAATATATTCTTTCAAATTCCTACGTGTAACCAAGCAACATCGCTTAATAAACCAGTGTTAAATTGTTATTCAAAAGGCTTTTATTCTACCGTTAACGTGTTCCAACCAGTTTTTTTTACAGAGTGTAATTCCTGAGCTATCGCTATCGAAATTTCCTTCAGGCGAAGGATCCGGCATCCCTCAATGGTGTGATCCACCATTTTTTGGTCCTTCGAACCGGATCCGGTGTCGCTCAGCAGGATAACCGTCTGATTTTTATTCACATTGTTGATTATATCTTGGCGCACATTGTGCACCGGGAGGGTTTCCCTTTGCTTGTTGATGAGACGTACACACGCAGGTTGCTTGAATCCGGATGGTCCATTGTTCTCGTTGGAGTCACCATTGGATCCCGCTTCGGAATCCCTTGGATATGCACGCTTCATTTATTCGGCAAAATTGAACCAATCCACTTTTTTATGCTTGTACGAACGAACACAAAAATACGCAATGCTTGTTTTTGTCAGGTAGCACAAGCTGGTGTTTAGCCTCGTATGGCAACAAAGAATTTTGTAATCTACCTCCAACTCTCAAAAGATCATTATTTAGGATAGGACTAAGACCAATAAGCCTTCGGGTAGGTTCTCCAGATCTCAAAGCATTAATTTCATTGATTAGATACGTGTGTTGTATATATCTTACAGTGATAGATCGATTTTCCCCGGATATGCAAAGTTTACTACTGTGGTGTTGAATCGGCACGGAACCCGTACAATTGTGAAACAGTGAAATTTCAAACACATACTAACTGCGTCTTAGCAATGTAATCGAGCTTGTGTGATTTGAGAGCACTATAAAAACTGGAAAGCAAAATGAACAACAGTAATGCAAATTTATAAGACACTTTCATTCAAAGTGACAATAACGAAGAAACAAGAAGCCAAAACAGAAACAGTTATACAGAAAGCTAAAAGAGTGAACCCCAAAAAGGAAGACCAGTCAAGAACGCGACTGAGTAGATCCCGGTTGAAAAAGAGTACCCGAAATGTGGATTCGAGAGGATCTGGTGATTGGGTAAGTAAACAAACACGATATCTTTCAAAACATTCCTAACATGCGATAATTTTTTTTTTGAAAAAAAAGAAGTGATTTTCTTTTCCATCGAAATTCTGCTCTATATGCAGAATTTTTGATGTCGCGATTGCTGGAAATAAAAGATTACGTTGATAGGGAATATGCGAACCTGTATAAAAGCAAATACAGGGCAAGGTCTATAAAAGGCATTCTTATTAAAAACAGCTTCTAAGAGACCATTTAAATGAGTTCGAAATGATTCTGAACGACTACGAACATAAAGTTACAATCGAAGAGTGGAACAAACTAACTGACGACTTTGAGTTCGTTAAAACTAAAGTGACACTGTCCCTTAAATTATTAGAAGAAACTGCAATAATCCTAGATAGCGAAGGATTTTCTCTGCCTCAGAGCAACTTACAAAAATTTAAAACAAAAGATCCCACATTACCTTCGACTACGAAAACTAATAATCAAGCTATAAAGGGAGCAAACCATTTGAATTTTGTTGAACATAGTTGCCTCATCAACAAAGTAGGCAAATCTGAAAACAATAAGATCAACGAAAATACAATAATATTAAAACCCAGCATTTCACAAGAAAATTTTAATTTTCAAGGGACAATAAATAAAAAAATTATAAAAATGGCCAATGAAGATTATACATTTCCAATGAAGGATGCTATCCAATGCATCCCAGAATACCATGGATCAGTTGACGAACTTGAACCCTTTTTGGTTCAAATCGAAATGATTGCGGATCTCATCCCGGAGGATAAAGATCAAAAGCCGCTTTTAAACATTGTTCTGATGAAGTTGAAAGGCAAAGCCGCCACTTCCATCAATCGTGTAAAGTCAAAAACGTGGGAGGAAATGAAAACAAAATTGATCGAAAATTTTGGTAAGAAAATTTCGGAAGAAGAGATTCTACAATTAATAGAAACTCTAGAACAAAAATACAATGAACCTTTTAGTGATTATATTAATAGAGCACTAAAGATAAAAGAATATATAGACGCAATGAATGATAACCAAGAACAAATGGCCAACCAAGCTCTACAACTGAACCAGCAGGTTACTTTTGCAGAAAAATGTCTTAAAATTAATTTCGTAGGAGGACTAAGAAATTTAAATTTAAAACAAGCAGCGAAGGCCCATCGGAAAACCACTTTCAATGATTTAATTCAATATCTGAAGGAAGTACATGTCGAATGCGAGCAGTTAGAGGATATTGAACAGAGACTTCAGTCCTGCCGGTTAACCACTAATCAACAACAAAGGAATAACAGGCAACATCAGAACAATCTGACTTTCCAGCAACCGCAGAATCGATTCAACCAACACTACAATAACAATATGGGACGGCATCAAAATTTTATGGAAAACCAGGAATTCATTCCTGTAAGGACTTGTATGCCTCAATACTTGCTGAAAAGTTCATAAGTAACTTTTAATGTGGGTCATAGAGATATTATCGAATTGGAAAAAAATAAAACAAAACAAAGTATCAAAGAAAAATAATAGGAGAGGAATTCATACCCTCCAAAAAATATGTTAAAAATAAAATGAAGAATCATACACAAAATGAGAATAGAGAAAAAAATTAAAAAGGATGTAATGTAGAATCATGATGCCTACAGCTAATTTATAACAATAATGCGTCCATCAAGACAGCATCCTAAGTAATTTATTGCTTTTTATGCAGAACGTCATTGAATGTACCGAGGAGCTGGAAAACCAGAATAGCTGAGCTATTTCTGTTAGGGTAGTCACGGTTTACAGATACGAAGAACAATGATTTTTCATAAAGGTTAGAGATTCAATACTCTGGTATTAAACCACAAAGAGAAAAAAAAATTAAATAGGACGAAGAAAAAGATATAATCTGAAGAAAGAAGAAAATATATATATCAAAAAGTTAATGAAGCATAAGAGGAATATAAAGAAAACAAGTGAGGGTATAAAAAAAAGGTGATAGTGAAATCAGCATTAGAAAAGATAAATTAATTCTTTAATGAATAAAAGAGACGAATAAGGGAATTACAGAGATAAAATAAAAGAAAATCAAAGCATAAGATGATATAGAGAATTGAAAGGGTTTAAGAAGAAATCAAAAAATATATATAATAATGAAAAGATAAATAGGAGAGTTCTTCTTGAGGAAACAGTCACAGAAAAGTACAATGGAATATAAAGGAAATAATTTGTAAAGAAAATAGAGAATGAAACAGAAATAATTCCGAGGTTTAAAGGTTTATGAAGTTTAATGAGGTTTAGAATTAATAAAAGAAGAACAGACTTGGGGATGACAAAAATGATATATGAAAAAAAAATTAAATATTGCAATGGAGAAAGGATAAATGTTTGAAACGGATGAAAAATATGATTTATATATAAAGCGTAAAGACAATCAAGGAGGAATAATCGAGAAAAACAAAGGTGTAAGGCGAATTCATTAAAACAGTTAAAAGAGTCAAAGCACAAGTGAAGTAAAAATTTTTTTTTGAACAGTTGAAAAAAAAAATTAACAATGATAGTATTAATAATGATTCACGAGTGGCACAAAAGTATCTAAACCTATATTTCAATTATTTGAATGAGATGAATGAGAGTGACAAGACAAGGAAGACGCCCCAGTATGAATGAATGATGCATGAGTGAATTACATTGATACTATATAGGAGACGAAATACATTTAAGGAAAAAGTTATTATCGATTGTGCGTTTGTATTTTTCCAAGTGTGTGATTTTTTCTTGTTTTCTCAGTCACATTTATAAAAGTGTGTACATTGCATGAGGAGGATGAATGAGAAAATACAGAATGAATGGACAAGGGAGGCGCGCCCCGGAATGTGTATGAATATATATAAAAATGAGTGTCATAAAAAGGTTAAAATAAGATATTATGGAACACATGCAATATTTGTCTCCTCTTTTGGTGTGAAATTATTTTTATATACCAATAATAATAATAATCTAAGTCTTTTCACAGATCCCGCCTAGGACCTACAAAAAGAGGGGGGAGAGTCCGCATCCACGGTTTATTTTCAAAATCGGAACCGGAGTGACGTCCCACATCCGTCGAGAAGAGGAAGAGAGAGAGAGATCTATCAAAAGAGGAATGGTGAGAAGGTTAGATAAAGAAAGAAAACTTTAGGAAAGAGAATACTTTCAATACAGTTTAATAACTGAATTAAATACGAAAAAAAAATTGATAAAGAGGGAGAATATTAAAACAAAACAAAAACAGGAAGGAAAAAGCAAAGAAGAAAATTATTGATAAATTGATAGTATTATAAGAGAGAATTGTGGGCACTTTTGAAAACTTAATTCAATTTAATTGATGATCTGCGTAAAAATGTGAAAAGAAATGAAAAAAAAATTTTAATGTATATATCAAAATCAATGTATAAATGTGTGATGTATAAACAAATGTATAAATATACACCGTAAAATTGTCAGAACGGGACGATGAAAAGGGACGACGTGCGAGACGTGGCCAGGCAAGGCAAGAGGAATGATTCGGCATCCCAGCTGGATTGGTCAGGATGAATGGACGACGAGTCATGGAAGGTCGATGGTCAATGGTGTTGGCAGCAATTCGAGAGTCGTGGAAAACGTGGAGTTTATCGAGAATATGATCCTTAGGGAACGGAAGTAAAAGCAGTTCAATTCGTGATGGAACTGGATTCCGTAATTGAGGTAGTGCCTTGGCGCACTACATTTGACGTGAATGATGATGATGATAAAGAGAAAAACTCCGATCCAGATGAAGGTGAACAGGAGGCAAATTATATTTAAAGATGAACCAATTGAGACTATATTGAAATGAATGAAAAGCCAAGGTTGCTGAAATTTCAAGCACTACAACCAGAGAAGAAAAGGAGAAAAAAAAGCTGGCAAACGTTGAATTTCATTTCAACGATGGAAGATGTCATGGACTAAAGTACCGTTCTAAAAGGTTGTTCAGGAATGGGACCCAGAAACACATAACAGTGGAGAAAGACGGATGAGACGGTGCAACGCGGAAGGAGGCAAGTGGCAACTCACACCTAGTATCAGAGACCAACCAATTGACAAATCACAACGGAAGATAAGCAGCCAGTCGACGGATATACGGAGCGGAAGATGAGCAGCCGGCGAACGAATAAATTTTATGAAAAAAAAATTATAAGAGTCTGCAAATGTTTGAGAAAAAAAAAATATAAAAAAAAACATTATATTTACAGATAGGAAAAATTTAAAAATGCACATGGAAAAAAAATGCTATTGGAAAGGGTAGATTTGTTTTTTTTAATAACAATATGTTTCAATATATTTATATTTACACAAATCAAGAATGTATTATGACGAAATTATACACATTTATATAATTGGAAGAAAAGATAGCGAAACATTTATTACTATTACAGAAAAACAAGCCGTACAATCCATTTTAGTAGAAACTCTTCTAGTTTCCTCTGAAAACTCATTGAGTAGGGGGATATGCGACGACCTAAAAACCAAAATTATCAATACGCCGTGCCTGAATGATAGATACATAGTTTATTTTTATGCAGGGGCAAAATGATTAGGTCGGAGCGATCCCGAATAAATAAATTAATCTGTCGATTTTACGATCGTATGAGTCTTAAGTTTTCAGATAGGGACACATTTGCGATAAGGTCAGCACGATCCCGAACAAATAAAGTAATCTGTTGCTTTTACGATCGTATGACTCACAGTTTATTTTTATGTAAAGATAGGGCCTAGGTTAAGGAAAGCTTATCTCGAATCCCTTTTGGCTTGATTATACCTCAAAGAGGAGGTAATAGATGTAAGGAACGAGAAGATATGTGGAGGAAAAGAAAAACGAAAAAAATAAAGGAGTCTGGATTGAGCAACGAATAGGAACGGTCGTTATTTTAGTTTAAAAGAAACCTCCCCGACTCGGCCGCGTGCAAATGTTAACTGGTGAAATTCTATTAGTCTCATCAGTTGCTTCACGAAAGTTTGCCGATTCGCCAGCTTGACTGTTGTTATTGGCGCCATCCCCATTGTGTGTGATGTTTAGGTGATCATGGTCTCCTACTTCGGAATTCATGTCAGCTATAGAATCAGATACAGTCTCGGGATTATGGTCATCATCACTGCTCTCGTACTCCGAGACGGGTGGTGCTCGCACATACTTCCCTCGTTTGCCATTTTGATAGATTTTGCTGTCCTTGATAACAATCTGCGATATTCGGAAAATGTTGAACAATATTCGTTATTTATCGATTTTTTGTGGTCCACTAAAGGAAAGAAAAAAGTTTGGCCATTGCTTTGACCTTTGACAAAGGAATACGTTTCGTTCTTTTAATGACGTAACAAAAAGCATCATTGCAGATAAGCTGTTTCTGTGGTCTTACTATGCCACAGTAACTAAACGATATTTCCTATAATTGTTTTGGACTTACTGCGCCAATAAATTTTTTGGTGAACGTAGAACAAGGTTACACACTGTGGTCTTACTATACCACCTAGAGAATAATGAGTTCATACGCACGATTTATATTTTTTGAAGTTCTACTGGACACTGTGGTCTTACTGGGCCACTTAGACTATAAAATCCGGAATTTTCCAACGTGGTGGACTTACTGTGCCACTTTGATCTTTGCAAACTTTCATTCCCAAAGATGTCTGAACACTGTGGTCTTACTGTGCCACCTAGAACACTGTGGACTTACTGTGTCACAAATTCTCAGGAATTTTTCGATTACTATCTGAGCTAGATGCTTGGGCATCAACGTATTTCTTTGTCAACTTTGTCACTTTTTCGCTTATATGCCGCATAGTGGGCATGTTGATAGCGCCACAGAAAACGGGAATGCGAAGAAATTAAAATGGCGTACCATCAAAAATGCTGGTTGATTCCTATTATTCGAAATTTAGCAAAATAAATATTTTGATTAAAACAAAAAACTAGGTTCTTCTATATATTCAATATATCTTTGGCACCGCATGGAAACAACAACAATGACAACACTTGCAAGTATCAAATATCATGCTACATGTTATTTAGTATTGCCTTAAAGGAATCGCACCTCTAGGCATCGTTCGTACAACGTAAACCAAGCGCCAAACAAGCGTTCGCCATAGCATGCATACAGAGCCATACATTGGTGGCTTGAAACTACTAGGAATATAAAACACTTCTCATCATTTTGCGCTATTCTCAAAAGAAACGCTTCTGTTAATATAACTGGCCTCGAAAAAATATATAGGAGGTTGTGTCCAAGATACGACCGCATTGTTGACGTAGAACTACGCTGTTATTTTATATAAGTCGCATGTTTATACCTTCGGATATTATTCTATAATGCTGTGAAATTTTAGAAACAACTGCTTAGTAGAATAATCTCTGAAATGATTTTTTCATTGTAGAATCAGTTGACGATAATTGATTGATGATTCATTCTTGCCCTCGCAAAACAATCGTATGTCGCAATTTATTTCATGTCAATGCATTGAAAATTTACCTCGAAGGCTATTCCGGAGGCCTTTTTCGAATTTGACATAGACTCGGCTACAGTCGATTATATACATGTTGCACCAGCACCTTTATTCCATATCTCATAACTACATCAATATATCTTTGGCACCGCATGTAAACAACAACAATGACAACACTTGCAAGTATCAAATATCATGCTACAAGTTATTTAGTATTGCCTCAAAGGAATCGCACCTCTAGATATCGTTCGTACAAACTAAGCGTAAACCAAGCGCCAAACAAGCGTTCACCATAGCATGTATACAGAGCCATACATTGGTGGCTTGAAACTACTAGCAATATAAACATTTCTCATCATTTTGCGCTATTCTCAAAAGAAACGCTTCTGTTAATATTACTGGCCTCGAAAAGAGTTGCATTATTTTCTCATTCTCGAGAGAAGCGCAGCTGTCACCCTTAGTGGAGGAAGTTTTGCTACTGGCAAGCAAAACCTAATCACATACAAAATTCCAGAACATTTACTTTCTTGATGACTAAACAAGAGAAATAAACTCTTTTTGTTAATAACAACCTCGAAAACAGTAGCAATGCTTCATTATGATCAATATTAGCGCAAATGCAATCCTAGTTGAAGGCAGTTTTGCGACTAGCACGCGAACCCAAATAACTTATAACATTTCAGTAAGACTTTCAAGATGCTTGGTATTCCCAAATAATTTTTTGGTGCACAACCTTAACGTCTGCTCGCCATAACGTCAGTTTAATGCATTGATGCATTCTCAAAGGCACAAACGAAGCCCTTATGAAGACGGAAAATAAACAATGTTAACTGTTTGGAAAAATACTGAATTATGCCACACAGCTTGTACTCTGCTGTAACACCCATCGATGCGAATTCGCTAATGAGTTTGTCAAGAGCGACCGCCTTCACCACCAGCGGGGGGAGCTTGATTTTGGTTGCTGCCTGAGCGTTTACATTTTCGACCGACGCGCCGAAATCGCCTACTTCGCTGTTGTTCGGTGCGGTGTCACATTCGCGAAGGCTCGGTTCAGTGCGAGCGATTTTCACTGCACCAACACCGCGTGCATCATTAGATGACGCTTACCTCGAAATTTCATTGCCCCTGGCAATGCGTTCGTTTTTTGCAGGGCCCCAGCCTGCCTTCCTCTTCTTCTTGCTCATCGCACACTACACGAAGCGTCCAATTTATGACGCGGAAAGAAGAACACACGATACGAATAACGCGAAAAACGAACAGAAAAATCAAACGACGATTCCCAAGTTGGATTACCACTGGTGGGGTTCAATCTTAGATCGAAGCGCAGCGAAAGCAAAGTGAACTGGATTGCTCAACGCGATCTGGCGTAGTGGTAACATCCATACCTCTCACGCAGAGATCACGAGTTCAATCATCACTCCCGACATTCTTTTAAAAATGGAAGTAAAAGTGACGAACCAGCCGAAATGTGTTGAAAGTCACTAGAATAAGGAAAAAAAATAAAAAAATGGATTGCTCAACAGTCCGATGCCGAATGAAAGTTTGCCTCAGAATGAAAGTTTGCCACAGTTTATACTCTAGGCAAGTATTCCCCTTCATTTTTCTACTTATCCTTTGTTCATGGGGACTTTTTTTTTATCCAAAATATATATTTTATGAGGCCCATATGTCGTCAGCCTAACGGGGCCGGGAGTTCAATATTTTGACAATGTTTGCTTAGACTATGTTAGTAATATGTAACCGATTACTCGCGGTTGACTCGAGGTTATTATTACAAGTGTTCTCATAATTGGTATGTCGCAGTCTTCGATGCTCTGTACGTGTTCCCGACACGGGATACTTCCTATTGGGATGCAGCTGACCATTAATCAGCAACGTTAAAGAGGGAGAGTGATGGTGGCACGCTCTGTGCTCGACGAAACGGGTTGTCACTGACGTAGTCGACTACAGATTGTCGATTGAAAGCAGTGTAACATATGCTTTGACCATTAAGCTGCAGTAACACTATTTGTGCAGTAAGCGCATACCACACACGTATTTGAAGCAAAAATGTCAAAAGAGGGTCAACTTTCTCCGCCCCAATTGCGGCACGTGGTGGGGAGCTCATTCGGGAGATCTCATAACGCTTTATAAAACAACTATTCTATCTATTCTGGAGTATGGCTCTTTCTGTGTTCTCTCAGCAGCTAAAAGTCACCTTCTAAAATTGGAACGAATTCAATATAATTATCTGCGTATAACTCTCGGCTGCACTCAACGTATAACATGAGTCTCGAGGTTCTGGCAGGAGTAACACCTCTACAGAACCGATTCTGTGAACTTTCTCTCCGAATACTGGTAAAATGCGGAGTAAAGAACACACTTGTGATTGAAAACTTCGAAAAAATTCTTCATCTAAATATACAATCTCGGTTTATGAGAATTTATTATCACTATATTTCGTCAGATATTTGTCTTCCATCGTTAACTCCAGACCGTGCTCACTTCATCATCAGCAGTTGTTGCGGTAACCAAACACCGAAATTTTAATAGCTGTTACTTACAGCTTCAAAGCTGCAATTTTTATTCCAATTAGGTTTTACAAAGGTTATTTAAATATGTAATTACTTACATTCCAGTGGGAAAATAATGGATAATAAATATAAGTGTCTAATTCAATAATTATTGTTCATAGGTGCTATTGATGAAATGCTACATTAAATTTTTACTAAATTAATACAAATTATTTAACGCATTACCTTTATAGAAAAATATGCAAAGTTTAATTATATTAAATATTGTTAATCATATGCTTCTAACGTGGTTCCAAATACAATTAATAATGAATAATAGAATTTATTTGACACTCAGACTTCCGATTTGGTTACGTCGAGGGATCACCCGATCACACCATTACTCGATGACGACGTGGTGACGGTTGTCGCAACATTCCCCGACCCGTGTGGTCCGGAAGTTCCGAAGACGTCCAAGGCTGCTATCTTCACAGCTGGTCGCAAGATGCTTCCCTTCGCCGTTAGAACTCTAGCTTTCCTGACTTGTCCATCACGAGCTACGAACACCTCTGTGATCCTTCCTTTCAACCATTGGTTCCGCGTCGTTTCATCTACCACGATTACAACATCCCCTACCTTAGTGTTCCCTTGGCCGAGTGGTTGCGTCATAACTAACATGCCGGGTGTTCGGGTTCGATTCCCGTTCTGGTCGGGGGATTTTTTCATCAAATAAATTTCCTCCGACTTGCACTGTGATCACGCGTATTCTAGAGCTTGCCACTCAGAATGCATTCAAGACGTGTTATTTGGCATAGAAATCTCAACTAAGTACTAATAAAAATGACGCAAGTAATACTACGTTGAGACGGCGAAGTTCCTCTAGGAACGTTAGTGCCATTGAAGAAGAAGAAGAAGAAGACCTGGAGTGGCTTCACTGGCTCAAACCACTTAGATCTTCTGGCTATGACCGGAAGGTACTCTTTTGTCCAACGGCGCCAGAATTCGTCGATCATCCACTGTGCTAACTTCCAGCTATCTCTTAATGCACAACGATAATCTGATGGTTGTACTGCTGGTTGGTTCACCCCCTGTGTCCTATACAAAAAAAAATGACTGCTGGTGAGCGCCTCCTGATCCGCCGAATCAAGAGCGATGTAGGTTAGAGGACGTGAGTTGATAACCGATTCAGCTTCAAGAACGATGGTTTCAAAGACTTCTTCATTCGGATGTCGCTGTCCATTTCCGATAGCAATCATGGCCGTTTTTACGGATCGCATCATCCGTTCCCACAGTCTACCCATGTGTGGAGCTGCGGGTGGATTGAAAATCCATTTTGTGCGTGCGTTTGTGAATGTAGAAGCGCAGGTTTCGTTTGCCTTTTTTATCTCCATCCTCAATTGCCGATTTGCCCCGATAAAACAGGTGCCGTTATCGCTGTACACTTCGAGAGGTGCTCCGCGACGTGCCACGAACCGCCGAAAAGCCATTATACACGACTGCGTCGATAGACTATGAACGACTTCCATATGGACCGCTCGAATGTTCAGGCAGGTGAATATAGCCACCCAACGTTTGACTTGGCTTCTTCCGATTTTGACTAACATCGGCCCGAAGTAGTCAATACCAACGTAGGAGAACGGTTTTACGAAGGGTATTAATCGTGCTCTTGGTAACGGTGCCATCCGGGGAGTCCGAGGAGCTGCTTTGGTGTTTTTGCATCACTGACATTCGGATGCTACTTTTCTTACCAGTCGTCGCAAAGCAGGAACGTAGAACCTTTGTTTCATATCGTTGAAAACCGTCTCGTTGTTGGCATGAAGTAAACGTCGGTGATAGCTGTCAGTAAGAAGGAAGGTTATCGGATGCTGTTTCGGTAAAATTATGGGGTACTTAGCTTCGTATGGGGCGAATGGGGCAGCCCCAATACGACTGCCCATTCGAATAACCCCTGATTGATCGATGAATGGAGATAGTTTATATAGTGGACTTGTTCTATCCACCAACGGCCTAACCTGATCGTTTTCATCCATCCGTACATTCAGCACTTGATATTATCGATGAAATATTCCTTGCTGCGTTTGCCGCCATAATACATTTTCGGCTTCAACAAGTTCTTCCGAAGAAAGCCATCCTCGGATTTCATCTGATCCACCTTTTTTCATGAACAGTGTCCTTGCTCTGCACACGAATGCAACTGTTCGATGTAGCCGGCTCCAACTAGAGAAACGGGTTACTTCTATAAGCGTGTCGTGTACTAATTCCTAATGAAGGAATAACTGCTTAACTAACTCTTCCAAGGTCTCCTGACGTTCTGGTTGTAACGGCCATCGTGATTCTGAATGGCGAAGAAAAGTTGGACCTTTTAACCATAGACTTTCGGTTCGAGATGAACTGCCGAATCTCAAATCCTCCGTTAGCGTGAATATATTTCACCTGCTTCATCAACTCTACCGCCTCTACCGCCGTATCCACACTGTCGAGATAGTCATCGACATAGTGGTTGTCGATGACTGCTTTGGCTGCTCGTGGAAACTCCTCCGAGAACTCCTCCGCATTTTTGTTCTTCACGAACTGTGCTATACATGGAGAACAGGATGCACCGAAAATGGCCACGTTCATTACAAACACTTGCGGCGAATCTTCCGGGTGATCTCTCCATAAAAAACGCAGGAACTGTCTATCTTCTGCACGAATCATAATTTGGTGAAACATTTCACGCAAATCTCCATCGATCGCTACATTTCTCTCTCGAAACTTGATTAGAAAGCGATGAGCGAAGCCATCATATCTGGACCTTTCAGCACAAGGTCATTAAAACTCAGACCTTCCACAGCTGCTGCCGCATCCCAAATTAAGCGCACCTTGTTCGGTTTTTTGGGATTTTGTACCACTCCAAGTGGCAAGTACCAGGTTTTCCGATCGTCTGTTAACTCCAATTCCAATTTCGATGCACGATGAGCGTAGCCTTTCTCGACGTAGTTTTCTATTATTTCTCGTACCTTGGCATACAAGTGGGGATTGCGCAATAATCGCTTTTCCAAGCACTTCAGACGACGAAGCGCAAGCGGATACGTGTTGGGTAGTTTGTACTCATCCTGATTCCAGAGTAGACCGACTTCATAGCCAGTTGGAACGCGAACAGTTGTTTGTTCGAGAATTTCTGTTGCTCGCTTGTTTTTTTTCTGATTCAGGTTTCGTAGTGACACAGGACTCTTCTATGTTGAAGAACTGCCTCATGAGATCGTGCAACGTTGCATTGTCAGGGACTCGTGTTTCTTGTACTGAGTGTAGATGAAGGTGTACTGAATCTTCCGATCCCGAATGTCGACCGTAGATGCCCCAACCAAGTCGGGTTTTAGAGGCTATGAGACCTTCCTTACTTCCTTCCCTTAGCTTCAGTGTACTAATTAATGTCGCGTTATCGACCCCAATAATAATTTTTGGTCTAACATCGAAGTAGCTTGTTATAGGCAAACCTTTGAGGTATGGGTGTGTGTTACATATTTCGTCAATATTCAACGTCTGGCTTGGAAGCTTGAGGTGCTTCACCGTTCGTACGTTAGTCAAAGGGTACTGCTGTTTCATATTAGTTCCGGAAATATTCAACTGGATGCGTTGTGACTTCTCTTCGACTCTCATCACATCACCTGTCCAGCAGAGATGAAGTGGTTCTTCTGGTCCTACCACTCCAAGTTGTTCAGCCACCTCAGGAATTTGTTCATCGCAGTTTGTTCCAGCGCGCCAGATATGTTGCATTAGAATTTATCCATGTATAATAAAATGCGCTATCAAACCTAATGGGTCAAAGATACTCATTATAATCTTCAAAACCTGTCTTTTGGTGAGAATCGATGATTCTGCCGATGATACTTTCACTTCTGAAGGAGAAATGAAGGTGAATATGTCCTGCGCGGGAACCCAATACATTCCCAAGACTCGTTCAGATTGCGAATCCAAATTCATGCTTTTGTTCTCGATTTCTTGCTGCACTCCGAGACTTAGCAAGACCTCTTGGGAATTCGAGATGAACTGCCGAATCTCAAATCCTCCGTTAGCGTGAATATATTTCACCTGCTTCATCAACTCTACGCCTCTACCGCCGTATCCACACTGTCGAGATAGTCATCTACATAGTGGTTGTCGATGACTGCCTTGGCTGCTCGTGGAAACTCCTCCGAGAACTCCTCCGCATTTTTGTTCTTCACGAACTGTGCTATACATGGAGAACAGGATGCACCGAAAATGGCCACGTTCATTACAAACACTTGCGGCGAATCTTCCGGGTGATCTCTCCATAAAAACGGAGGAACTGTCTATCTTCTGCACGAATCATAATTTGGTGAAACATTTCACGCAAATCTCCACCGATCGCTACATTTCTCTCTCGAAACTTGATTAGAACGGCGATGAGCGAAGCCATCATATCTGGACCTTTCAGCACAAGGTCATTAAAACTCAGACCTTCCACAGCTGCTGCCGCATCCCAAATTAAGCGCACCTTGTTCGGTTTTTTGGGATTTTGTACCACTCCAAGTGGCAAGTACCAGGTTTTCCGATCGTCTGTTAACTCCAATTCCAATTTCGATGCACGATGAGCGTAGCCTTTCTCGACGTAGTTTTCTATTATTTCTCGTACCTTGGCATACAAGTGGGGATTGCGCAATAATCGCTTTTCCAAGCACTTCAGACGACGAAGCGCAAGCGGATACGTGTTGGGTAGTTTGTACTCATCCTGATTCCAGAGTAGACCGACTTCATAGCCAGTTGGAACGCGAACAGTTGTTTGTTCGAGAATTTCTGTTGCTCGCTTGTTTTTTTCTGATTCAGGTTTCGTAGTGACACAGGACTCTTCTATGTTGAAGAACTGCCTCATGAGATCGTGCAACGTTGCATTGTCAGGGACTCGTGTTTCTTGTACTGAGTGTAGATGAAGGTGTACTGAATCTTCCGATCCCGAATGTCGACCGTAGATGCCCCAACCAAGTCGGGTTTTAGAGGCTATGAGACCTTCCTTACTTCCTTCCCTTAGCTTCAGTGTACTAATTAATGTCGCGTTATCGACCCCAATAATAATTTTTGGTCTAACATCGAAGTAGCTTGTTATAGGCAAACCTTTGAGGTATTGGTGTGTGTTACATATTTCGTCAATATTCAACGTCTGGCTTGGAAGCTTGAGGTGCTTCACCGTTCGTACGTTAGTCAAAGGGTACTGCTGTTTCATATCAGTTCCGGAAATATTCAACTGGATGCGTTGTGACTTCTCTTCGACTCTCATCACATCACCTGTCCAGCAGAGATGAAGTGGTTCTTCTGGTTCTACCACTCCAAGTTGTTCAGCCACCTCAGCTTCAATTATAGTCGATGTCGATCCGTCATCAAGAAAAGCGAACAGTCTCGCCTCTATACCATTTGCGTAGAGTGTAATCGGTATATAACGCAGCAGAGAACATACTTTCATGAAATGGTGATTTTGGTGCGCGATGTTACTTATATTGTCTGATGATTTTGAAGAACCAGATTTACTATTCCCTGGAGTTGTAGAGTGTAACAGTGAGTTGTGACGTAGACGGCAGCTCTCGACTCACATTCTCTTTTAGAGCGACACGGTCATGATTTGTGTGGCACCAAGCAGATGCGACATAACCCTTTCTCGCGAACTGCTTTCCATCGATCTTCAACATTCAATCGTTTAAACGCATAGCAATCCATAATGAGGTGTCCAGCTTGATTACAATAAGTGCAGGTTTTCACTGGTGTAAATTCTGTCGAAGTTTCTTTTACTTTGCCAGTCTGGTTCGCACTTGTTTCCGTATGGTGAACGAATAACTTTTCCCTCGGATGCTTATCACGTTTATTCTTATCCAGCTTGGTAGATGTTGCATTCATTGGATCAACATACATCGTCACATCGCTTGCCATCGCTACCAAGTCTGTCATAAACTCAGCGAAAATGACCAGGTTCACTTCTAACCTTGTTCGCTTGTAGTTCGCCCATTCAAGCTTAAAATTAGGCGGCAATCTTTCCACCAACTCGTAGAGCAGCATGGGATTCGACAAATGATGTTGTTGTTCCGCAACAATCATATGCTCGACCAAATTTTGTACAGCCATACCATATCTGATCAACGTTTTCAAATCATCCGCCCTTGGCGCTGGTACATTGCGTAGTTGCTTCAGCAAAGCATTAATTATAACTTCCTGTCGTCCATACAATCGCTGTAAAGTGGTCATTACATGGGGAACTGATTGCGGAATTAAAAGTCGGCTCCGCACAGCCTCCAAGGCGTGCCCTCGTAAACACCGCTGCAGACGAGTCAAGTTTTCGGCATCACTGTATCCGCATACTTGAGTGGAATTTCGAAATGCACTGTGAAAAATGGGCCAGTCCTGGGGATCTCCTGAGAAAACTGGTAATTCTCTTGGTATAACTTGACGAGCCGCTACTTGTACTGCATTTGGCCCTACATTGCCAATAGGGTTGCTTTGCCCCGACCCATATGGAACTGACACACGTGGTACGCTTGTGTTTATTCCTCCGTAAGTTTGTCCGAATTCTAATGGAGGACGACCTGACATATGTGATTGAGTAAGTGACGTGTGAGGAATTGTTTCGAAAATTGTCGACGGAATTGTTTCAGTGGATGAGCTGACTGTTGGAATACTGCGCGGTATTTGTAACGATGGCTCTAGTATCAGCGAACGAAATGCGTGAGGTGGGCGGTACGATGTGAACCTAGATGGTTGGTTCGGATTTGACGTTGCTGTTGTAGGGTTAATCTGTTTCGTCTGGCTATACTCTGGTCGTGGTTCTAACGACATCATGTTATGAACTGACGAATAATGATAACCAGACGGCTGTTGAATTGGCATTGGCTGTGGAATCAATGAAACACTGGACGGAGGAACGTGATATGTCGTATTTATTGTGGGCACTGTTGTCACGGGCCTAATACATGTTTCACGATTAGTGTGTTTCATAATCGGAAAGTGTACTGACGTTGATGTTTCGCCACTGTTGAACGGGACTGGCGGCTGTTGATAAAATGGCATAGCTGCCGTAACAGGTTCGAGGTTCGTAACTGGCTACTGCCCTTGTGTCGAAGAAAAGGTCACTGCACTATTTGAAATCGGCTTTGGAGGTTGTATTTGTAACGAAGTGGTCACATTGCTCATTGAAACGGCAACAATTACGCTGGATACTGGTGCTGGCTGGTCGGTCGAAACGATCGAAATGGTGTTGGGAACCGACATCGATGTTGACTTGTGTATAATGTTCATCCCTCTCTGTGCACTGCTTACACACAAAACTCCGATCGAGGTTAGCTGTAGAATCGTTGACTCCTGCACAGCTGTAGTGCACGAACCGATCACAACGGTCACACTGCACTAGGTTGTCGTACGAATTGGGACGATCGCACAAAGCGCAATTCTCTGTGCCTTCGGGTGGATTCTGGTGGACGTCCGTTGTAGAATCCTTTGCTACTTCCATCGTATTCCGAGAAAACTGTTCCGTAGCGAAATCGATGGAATCTTTGAAGTTAATGTTGCGGTAACCAAACACCGATATTTTAATAGCTGTTACTTACAGCTTCAAAGCTGCAATTTTTATTCCAATTAGGTTTTACAAAGGTTATTTAAATATGTAATTACTTACATTCCAGTGGGAAAATAATGGATGAATTATCCACTTATCTAATTCAATAATTATTGTTCATATGTGCTATTGATGAAATGCTACATTAAATTTTTATAGAACTATTAATACAAATTATTTAACGCATTACCTTTATAGAAAAATATGCAAAGTTTAATTATATTAAATATTGTTAATCATATGCTTCTAACGTGGTTCCAAACACAATTCAGAATGAATAATAGAATTTATTTGACACTCAGAGTTCCGATTTGGTTACGTTGAGGGATCACCCGATCACACCATTACTCGGTGACGACGTGGTGACGGTTGTCGCAACAGCAGTTCCTCAATAGAATACGATCTGTCAATGAAACAAGCAATACTTGGGATTTAAGATCAGCTTCGACTAACTTTCATTCCCCGTGTTCTTAACCGAAAGTACCAAAAAGTCAATTGCATGGAAAGATACTTCGCTCGCCTCAATGGATCCACTGGCTTAGGTGTTTTCAATGAAAATTCGAGCGCCTTCCGCAAACTCCAGGAACCTTGTTCCGTTTATGTTGCTGAGCTGGCAGCAATCGACTTCGCATTGGGGATGATCTCCAACAAGCCTGCAGACCATTACTTCATTTTCCCGGATAGTCTCAGTTCGCTTGAGGCTCTCCAGTCGATGAAAACTAGTAGGCCCCATCTTATTTCCTCACAAAAGTGATGCAGCAGATGAGTGCTCTGATCGATAGATCTTATAAGATAAGCTTTGTATGGGTCCCCACTCAAAGCGGACACTCTCGCAAAGGTGGGTGCCCAGGAAGACGAATTGTTTGATAGACAGATTGAGAATTTTTCCAATTACTGCGTCAGAGTTCCCTCTTGAGTTGGCAATCCGATTGGGACATTGGAAGTCTTGGGCGGTGGTTATATTCAATTATTCCAAATGTTTCTTCGAGAGCGTGGTTCAAAGGTTTTGACGTAAGTCGTGACTTCATTCGTGTAATGAGTAGACTTATGTCCAACCACTACTCGCTAGATGTGCATCTCCACAGAATAAATCTTGTTCAAAGCAATGTCTGTCGGTGTGGAAACGGTAACGATGACATCGATCATGCAGTTTGGCAATTTACGGACAACTACGCAGCCAGAGAGTACCTTTTTAATGCCCTTAGGGCCCAAGGAAGACAACCCTATGTTCCTGTTAGAGACGTGTTGGGAACTCGCGACATCTGCTATATGCAGTTGATCTATATGTTTGTGAAACGGTCTAGTATAATAATTTAATGCTTTTGTGTTTTTCTGACGTAGAACTACGTCTTTCATTAAGGGTGCCAAATTAGAAAACAGGTCACGTTTTTATGAAATAAAGTTAACGTTAATAACTAGTTTTGCCGCGAACGGATTTTGGCGATTTACATACTAAACGAATCGGAAATTCCGTAAGATTTGTTTAATATGCTATACATTAGAATCCCCTGGTTTGTAAATGGTTAAAATTCATGAAAACTTTGAGCGTTTCCATTTTCCCGTACATTTGTTCTGTCCATTTGTGTGCTTTCCCGAACAGAGCTGTCAATAACGAGCAATTTAAAGTCGTGAACAAAGGAAAAGTAGAAGAATGAAGGGGAATACTTGCCTAGAGTATAAACAGTGGATCTCGCTGAGGCAAACTCTCATTCGGCATCGGACTGTTGAGCAATCCAGTTCACTTTGCTTTCGCTGCGCTTCGATCTAAGATTGGACCCCACCAGTGGTAATCCAACTTGGATATCGTCGTTTGGTTTTTCTGTTCGTTTTTTGCGTTATTCGTATCGTGTGTTTTTCTTTCCGTCATAAATTTGACGCTTCGCGTAGTGTGTGATGAGCAAGAAGAAGAGGAAGGCAGGCTCGGGCCCTGCAAAAAACGAACGCATTGCAAGGGGCAATGAAACTCCGAGACAAGCGTCACCTAATGATGCACGCGCTGTTGGTGCAGTGAAAAGCGCTCGCACTGAACCGAGCCTTCGTGAGTGTGACACCGCATCGAACAACAGCGAAGTAGGCGATTTCGGTGCGTGGGTCGAAAATGTAAACGCCGTTACCCAGGGAACAACCAAAATCAAGCTCCCCCCGCTGGTGGTGAAGGCGGTTGCTCTTGACAAACTCATCGGCGTATTCGCATCGATGGGTGTTGCAACAGATCACAAGCTGTGTGGCATGATTCAGTCTTTTGACGTAGAACTACGTCTTTCATTAAGGGTGCCAAATCAGAAAACAGGTCACGTTTTTATGAAATAAAGTTAACGTTAATAACTATTTTTGCCGCGAACGGATTTTGGCGATTTACATACTAAACGAATCGGAAATTCCCTAAGATTTGTTTAATATGCTATACATTAGAATCCCC